>NW_024062379.1:1200000-1576944 GCF_006381635.1 Hibiscus syriacus
ATTTCTTTCTTGGAGACAAAATATATAATATATACACTTAATAAATTTATATTATACTATAAACAGTATATTATGAGATTATTCAGTGTCTATATACTCTATAGACACTCAATAATCCTATAGTATACTGTTTAGTAGTATATAGACACTCAATAATCTCATAGTATACCATTAAGAGTATATAGTAAATAAACACTCAATAATCCTATATTATACTATTAAGAGTATATAGTATATCGATACTCAATAATCCCATAGTATACCATTTAATGGTATAATGTAGGATTGTTGAATGTCTAATTTATATTGTCAATAATGAGTTGACGGATGTTATTAGTTACGTACTAGCAGACGTAGGGCTAACCTTCTGAGTAGGGGTGTGCAAATACGGGTACTCAAATTTTTGGGTACCAGAAAACCGGGTACCCAGAACATCTGGGTTAACGATTTCTCGGCCCGTGTTCCGACCCGAATGTTCCGGGTACCCGAATACCCGGATTTTTTTCTTTCAAATTATTAAATAAAAAAACACAAAAAAACACAAATTATTATACCGAAACTAAAATTTCATGAGAAACCACACTAAAAATCTCAAACACATTAATCTTTTCGGATTCCTTAGACGGCTTAGTTGATGAAGACAACATCTCTATATCATGAATATTTTCTCCTATCATTGAATTATCTGGAAAAAAAAAGTCTGGCATTTGTCAACAAACTAAAAGTCAAAGAAAACATGTATAGATTACTGTAATCTATACAAAGTGAAACCTTAGAGGTAAGGAAGGGAGCCGTAATTCTAGGACAAGCAGATTAGTAACAGTTACAAAGTAAACTTGGGAGGAAGCCATAAAATCAAAGGTATGAAGCACTTGGTACCTTCAGAAACTTGTGTGCTTGTGCATGTACATTTGTATGTATTGTGCTTTCTGTGCAAAATACACAGTTTTGAACTTAGATACTTAATACGGGAGGGACACATAGAATTTACATAATTTAAGCTTTATCTGATGTAGAATTTTCTCAACTGGTTTATGTATGTCTAGAAGTTACTTTAAGATGAAAAATAAACCATATTCCAAACACTGGATCATGTTGAAGAACACATTGGTGTAACTTTTTGCAGGTTAGTTCTCAGACTCATCGTTCCAAACTTTCATTGCTAAACAAAGTTAATGAACAAAAGTCACTTGCTGGTGCTACAAAAGCTAGAGAGAAGGTGGGAGTTGGCAGCAAAGTGATAGGTTTTGGGAAAGAAAATAACATAGGTGAAATTCATCTGAGCCAGAAATGCAGTGGAAAAGGCAAGGCTGCTGAAGGTATGGTTGCAGGTAGAAAAGGGCCAAACCAGAGTGCATCTGCAAAGGGTGGCAAAACTTAAACTCGGCAGGAAAAATCAATTTTTTTGACCCGGGCCTGACCCAGAAAGTGTCGGGACCCGGCCCGACCGGGTTTTTTAATAGAAAATTACCCGATTTTTTATCCAGGTCTACGAGTCGGCAGGTCGGGTCAACCGAGTCGGTAATTTTGCACACCTCTACTTCTGAGTACTAATGGATCTCCCTTTTGACTAAGTCCATCAACCACTTGATTTTGCTTTCTAGTCTTATGTTTGAAGTTGAAGTTAAACTTTATTAAAAACTTTTCATTTAGTTTATTTCACCGTCAACTTCAGTTACTTCAAGAAGTGGCTAACCACTTTCTTATTTGTTTTTACCATAAACTTTAAGCTTAACAACTAATGTTGTCAAGTCCTTAACCAATGATTTACTGCTAAGAATTCTTTCTCGAGTGTATATATCATATTCCTGTGTCGTTTGACTTTCTTTTCTCAAACACCACGAGTGATTATTTTATAGAAGTACCCCTCCATTAACACAATGTGATACATTAGTTTTGACTTCCAAAGGCTTTTTTTTTTAAATCTAGAAGGACTAGAACTAGATACCTCATTAACATGCATTTTATTTTCTCAAAGACTTCTTGACATTTCTTGGACCATATCCACTCTTTCCCTTTATTTAATAAACTAATGAGTGTTGCTATTATTTGAAAGTAGCCATTGAAAAATTGTCTATAGTAATTGACAAGTCAAGAAAATATTTGAAATGTAACCTCCTTAGACCGATGCGGTAACCTGATCCGATCCGGGAAGTTACATTAGGGCCACCGGAGCGACCCTCCGTAAAAATAGCGGAAAATTTAAAACTTTTTATCAGAACATGTAAACTCATAAAATCATTTATCAATATTCAGAAATAAAATAAATTTACAGACTCATATTTAAAACAAAATACAATTACATGACCCTAATCACATGTACCATACTCTGATAACAACGCCGGAAGAACTCCCTTACTGAAGTTGATAACTGCACTGGTATAATTCTTTTAACCTGCAATGGTGAGTAATAGAGTGAGCTTCGGAAAGCTCAGTAATACAAAACTACCAGATGATGCTGAAGAACGTGCAGATACAAATAAACATATATTTCCTTATTGGTTCAGATATCTACAGATTTCTTTGGATGAGTTGAGGTCCCATTGATATTTCAGGTAGTAACAGATAATATTCAATTCATATGGAAATATTTCGGATGTCTAGGTTCAGGATATCAGAATAGGTTATCTAATGTGTTCCCGTAAAACCAGTGAAAAGATACAGATAAAATATTTCAGTAAAATCAGTTTATGTAACATGTTTTTAAAAAAAACATGAACACTACCCCCATCTGTCAAGTCCAAAATGTGTAGGTTCCCCAGAACCATACACTCACCGTCAAGTCCAGTAAGGCCCTGAGCACACAGCCGAGGAGCCGGTAAGTAAGGCCCTGAGCACACAACCGAGGAGCCTTCAGGTATACTTCCTCCAACATTACCCCCCAAATAAAACATGTTTCGTCCGTAAACAGATATATCAAAAATCAAAACATAATCCAGGTCAAGTATCAGATCAAAATCCAGGTCAAGTATTCAATCAGAATCCAGGTCAAGTATCCGATCAGAATCCAGGTCAGGTATTATAATAGAAATCAAATCAGAAATCAGGTTAAATATCCAGGTGATTAGGGAACACACCAGAGTTTACAAAAATTATTCAGAGGTACTGGATAATCTTAGCAGATAGAGAAACATGAATCTTCATTATACCAATAGGATATCAGAATTTAGAATCACTATTGGAAGAGTTCAATAACTGACAGAATCATCAATTATTCAGAATAAGACTTGAGCTAATAGGGAAGAAATGAAGGTTCAGGACATTTACAATCTATGTCGATTAATCAGTTTATCGAACAACTCCAGATGAATAGCTCCCAGAAACAATACTTATCAACTTGTCAATTCATTAACTTTCCAAGGTATTTACTCTTTAATACAAAATATTATTATCCATATATCATCTTCTAAGTCATCACTGAACAGATCTTAAGGAGACTAGCAGATATTTCAATGCTCTTAATTTCATGTTCAAACTTTCACTATATCATGAACTGCTGACGTGCTTGATTTGTAGTTCATGATCCATAAGAACATTACATCATGTATGTTCATTAACGTTTCTAGACTCATCCAAATCACTTACTTAATCATTAGTACTTGAGGTTACTTAATTCATTTAGCAGTCAAGTCTATTATAGTTACTTCGGGGTTTTCAGGGTAATCCAGACTTTTCTGAATTTTATATACATATTGTACTTCTGTTCAATTTAATTTGGTATTCGTGGTTGATTTATCTAACGAATATCCATTTCTTATTACTGAATACGATATAAAGTTGAGCTGAACTGAGTACTTTCAAAATTATCATCGAACCACACTTGAGAAGACAAACACGCATTTAAGTAACATCTATGTCATTCAGGTACTGACATATCCTTAAGATTGATCAACTCACTTAAGCTTTGTTCCATTACTTCTAAAGGTAGTCCAACACCTATGCTTATTTGGATTCCTTAATTAATCCAAGACATTTACTTAGAATATGCCATAAGGATATTTTGGTAATTTTGGTGTTCAGTTTTATTCCATTTATTTCAGAGCTCGAGGATATCCAATCATTTTTGAGCTTGGTGATATTCTTGGGTCATTTCCATTAAAGGGGTATTCTGGTCATTCTATAGATCCGATGTATTTCAATCATATCCTTCCACACTGTCTTATTATTTAATACCAATTTATCATCTATTTTAGTCCCTTCGAATAATTCTGATAAAAGAGCACCCCGATAAATTGTTCTTCAGGTATTTACTCGTAACTAGGATATTTTCGGGTCAAGTGCCTTCTTAGATTTTTACCAACAGAATATCAATAATTCTTCTGCACTAAATCAGGATCTTAACAATTAAATTCGTACTTAATCAAGTTAAGTACAAATCCTTAAAGTACTTTCTCATTCAGGGTAAACTCGGACTATTTTACCTCTCAAGGGCATTTTTCGTAATTTCTTAACCAGATAATTTCGATATTAGCTCTTAACGAAAATAATTATAATGTAAAGATCCTATGGTTAATTGCTTTCCCAAACATTCTCTGATCTTGAATTATTCCTTAACAAACTTTTAGCATCTTAACAAACTTTTAGTATATTGCACAAACCCTTTTTGGCGTTAAAAACCAGTTATTCAAATTTTCTAAACAAAACTATTATTTCTTATGCACATATGTAATTATATCGGATCAATATGTCTTTTTATAGTTATTAACCAACTTTCAGGGACAATTCTTGGCATCCTACAACATAAGGGTATTTTCATAATTTTACCCTATTGGAGTATTCTCATAATTTCCCATCCAAGTACCTTTAACATTTAACCTTTGATGATATAAAATATAAGTTACAAATCCAGGGCTGATTTTTTTATCACCAATCACAAACTTGTAATTTAATTCTAACAATTCCTCAATCTCTTATATTAGTCATTCGATCTGTATTCAGTTACAGAATTTCTACCACATTCATATCGAGTGTATAAATTATTTAACTCCACAAAAGTGATCAACATTATTTTATTCATGCATTTACCAATATCAACATTTCCATAAAGCATAAAGAGGTAGTAAAGTATTACCTCGATTTTCGTGCAATACTGATTGACCATTAAATTCCATTCGAACGCTCTCGATCTTTAATTCAACCTCCAATAATTCCTCAAATACATATCAATATAAATTTCATAAAAACAGAGCTTAATTATGAAAAATGGATCGAATCGGGTGATTAATCAGTGAAAAATAACTTACCAAGTTCGAATTTGGCGAAACGGACTTCGGAGTCAGAATCAGGATGTCAACAAAACCCAAAATATTACTATTGAATTCCAGCTCACCAACTTGATTTCTAGCTTCCAATCTTTTCTAACGAACACGAACAATCTATCGTACAAATACGACTTCAAATAATTTTCCTCGCCATAAAAATAACTTATTAGAATCTAATTAATAATTTGGGGACCCAATTGTTAAAACTAAAAACTTTAAGAGTCAATATAATTTTTAATTAATAAAATTAAGGACTAAATCGATCTTAATAAAACCATTACATCATAATCATAACAATATGAAAGCCAAGAGACAAGCTTGAGCTTTTAACAACTTGGATGGCTTACCTTGTAATTTACCTGTTGCCAAGAATTGTGTTCCACCGTCAGAATCTCTAAAATGCATTTATATCAAGCTCTCAAACTATTTCCAAAACTACGTAGTTTTGGTTAATATGTAAGTATCCATTTATAAGCCAAAATCTCCCTGCATTTCTCATTTATATAACATTTCATTTCCTTTTACTTTTTACCAATGAAAGACTATGTAGGAAGGTAGAGAAGCTTCGTCGACCGACCTCCAAACTCTGATAACCACCACGTCAGCCATCGTCGTTGATCGTCGGTCTAAGCCCAAACTTTATCATCCAAAGCATCTTGGTCTCCACATCAAGAATCCGACCTTCGATAGTCGAGAAACCCCGTGGATAGCTGTAGATCTAAAAAAGAAGTTTCAATCTTCATGAGCTTCAACCAGTCCGATCTTCTTCATCTATCGCTGAACGGTGTTGCTTTCGATGTATGTGCTTCTTGTCATTGATCACTCGGCTTAATGGGGTTTTCATTGGAACGTTAATCCAAGAACGATAAGATAGTTGGGTCGGGTTTACGAGTTTC
Organism: Hibiscus syriacus; assembly: GCF_006381635.1. Taxonomy (NCBI): domain Eukaryota; kingdom Viridiplantae; phylum Streptophyta; class Magnoliopsida; order Malvales; family Malvaceae; genus Hibiscus; species Hibiscus syriacus. The sequence continues at coordinate 1,206,158 of NW_024062379.1, forward strand.
AGTTTATTTTTTTCTACCGAGCAATTCCTCCTATGACGGTTCTGGTAGTTGATTTGCTGCCATAAGAAAACAAGCAAGCTGGTCACGATGGTGAAGCTATCGAGCAAGGGATGTATGTGGCTTTGGTTGTTTATGAATGCTCTGTAATATAAAAGATTGGTACTACTATTTTATGAGATAACAAAGAAGATTGAAGATAAAACAATCTAATTTACAGGACCCACTAGGCCACTATGGTACCATAAGATATGATTTATTATTGGGTAGTTGAAATTATACTTCATAAATTGGGGTGTTACATGAAAACAATCCGTGGAGTTGGTCATTATTAGATTGCTTTCACCTTATTCTTTTGCATATAAATACAACCCTTCTCAATGATATGCCCCATGAACTGAAATTCTTTTTACAAATAATTGATTTTCTCGTAATATATTAGACTAGGAAGACGTAAGCTGGAAGAAACGTTCAGTTAGCAAAATTGTTGCAAGATGCTTAACTCCGTAAAAAGATTATATTTTAGGTCTTTTTACTTAAGTTATTGATTGTCTAAAAGGCATTGACATATCATTTTAGTTGTATATAGTTGCATTTAGGACATTTCGACATGTTGTGGATAAGTTTTGCCACATCAAAGTTTATTAGATTAAACTGAAGCTGCTGATGAGAAGGGTTGTGTGTTGGCTGTGATGATGCAGGTAATAGGAAATGATCGATGAAGAATTTATTTGTCGAGACAAATTATGTGCCAGGGCCAAAAGAACTGAAGACGATGACCGTGAGGAATAATTTTTGCCACGGCGAGTTTTATCTCGCATATCTGATGCAGTACAAGACAAAATTGCTAACGTAGAGTGGCCAGCTGTCTAATGCACCTCACGTGAACCCCTGCCCCTGCTAAGAATTTGGGACCATTGCCAACTACCATTTTATTCACACAATGGGTGTGAATTTTAGGGGTATTTAGGGAATTTTAAAGGGCACTAAACCCTAGAAATTCTCACTATAAATATCACATTATACCATCCAAAAGAGAGACATATACCTTACCAAAAATGCTTAGAGAAAGGCATCTGCAACTTCTTCCTTTTCCACCGCTCCACTCTTCCCCGTCCTTGGTGCCCTCTATAGCTAGCTTCGACGGAGCAGTAGCCAGGCCCTCGAGAGAGGCTGGTGCGCTAGAATAGTCATGGTGGTGGTCTGATGTCATGACAGAGCTCTATTCCGGGAGTTTTTCTTCATTTTGTTTTTTATTTCTTATCTTTTAAGGGCTTGTATTTAATAGATATTTTTGGGATGATATTAACCACACCATGAACTATTTTATTTGGTATTGGAAATGCTTGGATGATATTTTATTTGACTGTTAATGAATGATTAAGTATGCTTTAGTTAAATGTTGTTTTGTTCACTGTTGTAATCTTTTTTCTTGGCACTGTAAGAGCTTTTGAAAAATTGCATGGTGCCACGACAAAACAATCCTAGTCTTTTTAAGAGATTTTGAAAGATTGCCATTTTCTAGGAGTTGATACCTAATATTCGAAAGAGTTAGGTTAGATCTACGTGAACAAGGGAACTGATCTGAGATGGTGAGGTTCTAATCCGCCTTAGAGATAATGAGAGGGCTTTATTCGATTAAGATGGATAAATGCTTAAGTAGATAGGCTAGCGCTACTGTTTACGCTGAGGGGTATTGTCGTAGCAACAATTTAACAAACCAAGGGTTGTAATTAACGCTGAGTAGTATTGTCGTAGCAATAGTTTATCAGGTTTCGTGTTAGATATACTCTTGGAACACTTTAGTAAATCCTGTCGGGTAGCATAGGCATAACATACTAGATCATCCTAGACATAGAATAATTTCTCACTGAAGCAAATCCAACCCAAGTTCTCCGTTAAAGGTCTGATTGTGTGAGATTTCAGTATATATTCGAAACTCAAACATATTTAGCCTTAACAACTTTTATTTGTTTACTATTGCATATTTTTCTTACCACGACAAAACTTTGTTGCTCACTTCACACTTTTCTCGCCTTGACATATTTTTCCATTTGTTCATACCATTTGCCACGATTTATTTTTCCTTTGTGAATACCATTAGACAAGAAACTTAGGATTAGTTTATGACACCTAATTCTAGCTCTAGAAAACTTCTAAGATTTCCCCCAATCCTGTGGAGATGATAACTCACTTACTACTATATTACTTGCATCGATTGTGTATACTTGCACAGATTTGTGTGCCTCAACACACACATTTACACACGATCAAGTTTTGGCACCGTTGTCGGGGATTGGCAACTTGAGGAATTTTGATAAGTTTTGTCATAGTAAATTTTATTTTTTTGTCACAATGTTTTAGTTAGTTTTACTTGTTTATTTTCTTATTTTCTTTTATAGGTTTTTGTCGTTGCATGACCAGAAGATCTGCTGACGAACCATTAGTACCATTCGAACCTAAAATTGAGAAATTGTTCAGACAAAGGCGACGTGCTCAGCGTGCCAGAGGCAATATGAATCAACTGCCATAACAGGTTGATAACCCTATGGAGGGTCAGGTAGATCCCGATGTCGTGGCAAATAATGTTCCCAGAAATGCTACAAGACCACGAGCGATATGAGATCAATTAAACCCCATTCTTGATGATCTCAACTCTGGAATCATGGTACCGAAAATATAGGCAACCCACTTTGAACTCAAATTGGTGATGTTCAATATGCTCAATTCTATCGGTCAATTTGGTGGCTCTCCTAATGAAGATGCTAGACAACATGTGCATGATTTGTTTGAAGTGTGTGATTCGTTTAGGCAACAAGGTGTGCACGAGGATGAGCTAAAACTAAAATTGTTCCCCTATTCACTATGCGATCGAGAAAGAGCTTGGCTTAGTGGAGTCCCATTCGGCTCAATGGAGTCTTGGGCTGACTTATGCAAAACCAATTTGCTTTGTTATAACCCACCTAACATAAACACCCAGTTTTGCAATGATATTGCAAGTTTTTGCCAAGGCGATGATGAATCTATGTACGAATGCTGGGACTGATACAAAAGTTTACTTCGCAAGTGCACCAAACATGGATTCCACTACTGCACTCAAGTGGTAATGTTTTACAATGGAGTCAATGCACCCACTCATATGATGTTAGATGCCTCGGCGAATGGTACTCTGCTTGAGAAATCACCTGACGAAGCCTTTAATATCCTTGATAGGATAACCATTAATGATTATCATTTCATATTTACAAGGCTTGAAATTGGAAGGAAAATTTATGGGGCATTTGAACTCGATGCCAAGGATTCAGTGTCTGCCCAACTTTCTGCCATATCAAATATATTAAAAAATTTCCAGCGTTCCAGCGAGGTGAAAGAAGTCAAATATTAAACTTTCTCGCCCGCAAGGAAGCCTCCCTAGTGACACTAAGGTCACTAAGCCTCATGGAAAAGAGCAACGCAGTGCACTTACACTGAGGAGTGGTACCCAAATTAATTTGGAAGATACGTAAGCAATAAATTTCTCGCCTCGACATGACACATGAAGAATCTGAAAGTCAAGATGAAATTATTGAACAAGAAGAGTTGCCTATGAAGAATAAAAAGGACGAGGGTTCAATAAGTCATCATAATGATGGAGAAAAATTTATTGCCACGGAAAAAGTTTCACTCCCACCTGCAGCAGATAAAATCAGGCCCTTGCCACCATTCCCTCAATGGTTGAATAAACATAACGAAGAGATCCAGTTCAAAAAGTTTGTTGCTATCCTTGGTAAGCTATATATCAACGTTCCACTACTCAAAGCTATTGAGCAGATGCCTTCCTATTCCAAATTCTTGAAGGGTATTGTAAAAAAGAGTAGAAAGGTGGAAAAACTAGAAACTGTTGCCACGACGAAGGAATATTGTTCTGCACTGAGAAAACTTCCGCCGAAGCAAAAAAATCTGATAGCTTTGTTATACCATGCTCCATCAGTGACAACTATGTTAGGAGAGCCCTATGTGACTCTGGATCCAACATATATCTAATGCCCAAATCCATATTTTTGGAACTTGGAATGGGTAATGTTCGACCAACCCATAATTTTGCAACTAGCTGATAGATCACACATTCGTCTTGTGGGTAGAATTAAAGATGATAATGTAAAAGTGGACAAATTTGTTTTCTCAGCAAACTTCCTCATTCTAGATTGTGAGGTCGACAACAATGCACCTATTATTCTAGGGCATCCATTCTTAGCCACTGGGTGCATCGTAATAGATTGTGAGAAATGAGAGTTCACGATGAGGGTGACTGATCAAAGCGCTACAATCAATGTCTTCAACACTCTTAAATATGTTGATTATTCTGAAGAATGCCATTACATTGAAGACGTTGATTCAATGGAGGAAGCTGGGACAAACATTTTTGGTTATGGCAAATTTCTACATCTAGAAGAATATGATACTTTATGCCAAGACAAAAATTTTCAGATGAAAGACCGTGAAAATATTTGCCACGAAGATATTTTACAGCTGGAGAAACATAAAGATCTTGGTCAAGGCAAATTTGTCCAGAATGAGGAATGCAACAAAGTTTGCCTAGGCAATTTTTTTATTAAAGCGATTGAAGGATTTACTGAAGACGAATTAAATGTAGAGCCTGAGGACTATTCATTGGAGATGGAACAATCTAGCTTACTTCAAGATAGACTATGTATGAGATTTGAATCCCTTGAATTCAATGAATTCAATCCTCTAAAACCTTCACTGCAGCATACACCTACCTTAGAACTTAAACCTTTGCCATCATATTTGAAATATGCTTATCTAGGTAGTGACGATACATTGCTAGTTATAATTTCTTCTAGTCTAACCCCCGAGCAAGAGGGTAGTTTGTGAATGTTTTTCCATAGCATAAAAAAGCTATTGGGTGGACTATGACAGACTTGAAGGGAATCAATCCTATAATATGCATGTACAAGATCCCGTTAGATGATTTCCATGATAATTATGTGAAACCCCAAAAAGGACTTAACCCGATAATGAATTAAATGGTGTTGAAAAAAAATCATCAAATGGCTAGATTTTGGGGTGATTTATCCTATATCTGATAGCTCTTGGGTCAGCCCGGTTCAATGCATGCCAAAAAAATTTGCGTGATCATGGTGAATAATAAGAATGACGATCATTTGACAATGAGAAGTATGGATTATAGGAAGCTAAACAAGGTGATAAAGAAAGACCATTTCCTCTTCCTTTCATCGATTAGATGCTTGATCGTTTGGCAGGCAATACATTTTATTGTTTCCTTAACATAAAATCTAGGTATAATCAGATCTCCATAGAACTACAAGATCAAGAGAAAACCACCTTCAGATGCTCATATGGAACCTATGACTTTAGAAGGATGTCGTTCAGATTATGTAATGCCCCGAAAACCTTTCAGAGGTGTATGGTAGCCATTATTCAGACATGGTGGAAGACTTCCTGGAAATATTTATATGGATGACTTTTCTGTCTCGGGTGATTACTTTAACTGATGCCTCGACAATTTATCTAAAGTGATGAAGTGCTGCGAGGAAGCCAACCTTGTACTAAACTGGGAGAAATGTCACTTTATGGTGACAGAAGGAATTTTGTTGGGACACAAAATTTCTCACCGCGACATCAAGGTTGATAAGGCCAAGGTGGAAGTGATTGAGAACATGCCTCCACCCATTAGTGTGAAGGGAATAAGAAGTTTCCAAGGGCATGTAGGATTCTACATGTGTTTTTATCAAGGATTTTTCGAAGATTTCAAAGCCTTTATGTATTTTGCTTCAGCAAAATCAATCGTTCATGTTTAATGATGAATGCCTCAACACGTTCATGGATCTGAAGAAAAAACTTGCCTCAACACCAAATGTTATTCCACCTGACTAGGATGCCCCTTTTGAGCTGATGTGTGACGCAAGTGACTATGCAGTAGGGGTTGTGCTAGAACAAAGAAAAGGTAAAATCTTCCATGCCATTTATTATGCTAGTCATACCCTAAATGATGCACAACTTAATTATACTACCACTGAAAAATAATTGTTTGTCGTGGTATTCGTTTTTGATAAGTTTAGGGCATATTTTATAAGAACTAAGGTCATTGTACACACTGATCATTCTACCATTAAATACCTAGTGAATAAAAAAGATGCCAAGCTAGGCTTATTAGATGGATACTCTTGCTGCTAGAATTTGCTTTAGAGGTGAAGAATAGGAAGGGTATAGAGAACCAAGTAGTAGATCACTTGTCTAGGCTAGAGAACAAAAACATTTTCTATGACATGAAAGATATTAAGGAGGAATTCCCTGACGAGAAAATATTCTTTACCACGGTAGTGCCGTGGTATACTGACATAGTTAACTTACTTGTTAGTGGTATTGTGCCTCCAGATTTATCTTACCAAGGCCGAAAAAAGTTCAGACATGATGTGCTCCATTATTATTGGGATGAACCGTTCTTATTCAAACAATGTGGAGATCAAATAATCCGGAGGTGCGTCCCCGAAGAGGAACATAATGATATTATATTTCATTGTCATACATCCTCGTGTGGAGGGCACTTTGGTGGAATGAGGACTACTGCAAATGTTCTCCAATTTGGCTTCTATTAGCCCACCTTATTCAAGGATGTGCAAGACTTCTATAAGTCATGCGATCATTTCCAACGCACCGATAATGTATCGAAGAGAAATGAGATGCCATGGCAAAATATTTTGGAAGTTCAACTCTTCGATGTGTGGGGAATCGATTTTATATGAACATTCCCATTATCCTTTGGCGATCTATACATACTTTTAGCTGTGGACTACGTATCCAAATAGGCCGAGGTTGTGGAAACACATAGAAATGACTCAAAGACCATGCAAAAATTCTTGCACAAAAACATATTCACGTTTTTTGGATTTTCAAGAGTAATTATCAGTGATGAGGGCACCTAATTTGACAACAAATTAATTACCAAGGTGCTGCAAAGATACGGGGTGCGTAATAAATTTGCCACGGCAAACCACCCCAAGACCAAAGGGAAGGCTGAGGTCTCCAACCGCGAGATCAAGTAGATACTTGAGAAGGTGGTCAACCCAAGAAGAAAAGATTGATCGTCAAAGCTCAATGAGGCATTGTAGGCTTATCGCACATCATTTAAAACACCATTAGGGATGTCTCCATTCAAATTAGTTTATGGCAAGGCATGTCATTTGCCTGTGGAACTATAACACAAACCATTTTGGGCCATCAAGAAACTTAACATAGATGCACAACTTGCCGGAGAAAGGAGGTTACTGGAGCAAATTGAGATGGAAGAATTTATAGCCCAATCATATGAGAATGCCCATCTCTATAAGGAGAAAACAAAAAAGTGGCATGATATAAAAATTTTGCCACGGTAATTTTTTCCTGGCCAACAAGTACTACTCTACAATTCAAGGATCAAGTTGTTTCCAGGCAAGTTGATGTCAATATGTTCAGGACCTTTCTTAGTACACCAGGTGCATAGCCACGACGCAATATAAATCAACAACTTGGAGAATGTGACAACCTTTAAAGTGAATGAAAAAAGGTTGAAGGCCTATAATGAAGCATCCATCTTGCGAGATAAGTCATCATTATTGCTCCATGACGTCTAAGAGTTTACCCCTACAATCTGAATAATTATTTTCTCGGCAAAAATATTTTGCATTATGTACATAAATAATTTTCCTTTCTTTTAATTTGCACGAGTTATTTTATATTTTATTCACTAACTTTGTTTTTTAGATATTTTTTATACATGGCAGTTTAGGAATGGGGCTCACATATTATAGGAAGAGCAAAACCCTAGTAAATTATTTTGGGCGGAAACTTTGAGAGGGGAAAATCTTTTTCTTTAATATTTTATTCCTTTTTATTTTCAAACCATCCAATCAAAATAGTTTTTTTATTTATTACCCCAATCTTACTTTTACTTTTCATTTACCCCCATAAAACCACCCCATTCACCAACTGTTTTCTCAAAAATCACCCACTCTATTTTTTTTCTGTCACCGATTTTCTCTCTTCTTCTTCATCTACCTCTTCATATTTTTCCTTTTTTTTTTCCTTTTTTCTTCTAAAAACCTTCCATAGCCACCGCACCAAGCCCAAAAATATTTGTTCTCTCCGTTAAAAAAAGTGTCGTTGCAACACCATGGTCTGCTTAAAACCAAACTTTGTGCCTCAGCTTCATCTGCAGAGGCTACAAATTTCTAACATTTGCAGAGCGTTGAAGCCGAGTAAAAATTTCAGGCACTGTAGTGTCGGTAAATTTACCTTGAAGACAGCTTTGTGTTTCCCGCAGATGATGAAAAGTTATTTTATCTTGAAATGATGGAAATTATCAAGAAGGACAATTGGGAAAAATTTGTTAGACACTCAAAAGTTGTGGCACCGGTGTTAGTTGAGGAGTTTTACGCTCATCTAGGAGACATGTCTCAGCACTCGATGTATGTTCGAGGCAAGTTTATCCGATTCTCCCTATCCTCCATAAACCGTTACTTCAAGCTTGGCAAAGTCAAAAACTAGCATAAGAAATTCATTGTTGAGGCAGATTCTGAAACATATGACGGAGTCCTTGAACATTTATTCTTTGAATGGGAAAAATATGAGGGAAACACCCCTAATCACAAGAAAGTTGATCGTTGTGCTCTCAAGCCCATGACCAAGCTTTGGAACCACTTCCTCAAGGGCAAGATGATGCCCACATCTCACAACTTTACTGTGTTATTGAGGCGACTGATGCTTCTTCACTTAATCATCTACACACGATCAATAGATGCCGGAGAGATCATCTTCAAACAAATTCATGAGTATGCCAAGAAGGCTAGAGGTAACTTAATTTTTCCAAATTTAATTACTGCCTTGTGTAGGAAGAAGAAAGTGCCTGAGAAGCACTTGAAGGAATTTATTCGGCCCAAGGAGGGCATTACAAAGAGGAAGGTGCCAGAGTTGTTGAGTTTCAATGATGATGCCCCAGACGAAGGTCTTGAGTGCGGTGTAAAATCAGTTGTCGTGACAAGGATGACTGCCGTGGTGACTGTCACTCAAGAGATGTAGGAAAGGATGGAGCATCTGGAAGGGCACAAGAAGACCTTCTCTGTGTATGTTAAGGCAAGTGATGCCCAGCTTAATGCATTTTTCAAGAAGCTACTACCGATCTCCAGTGATGATCTCCCGCACTTCCCTGACGAGATCTTGACAAAGCCAACACCAACAGGCGAGCGCCCATTTTTTGGCGCGACGCATAATTTCCCTCATAACTCTCCACTTGATGCCACCCCACTTGCCATATAATTCTCCCCAGTTCCTGAAGAAGGACAAGGACAGACTGATGAGTACCTCAGTCTGACTTCCTCGAAGAGCACCGAGGTACTTCCACAAGAATTGTTCGATGAAGAGATTTCCCCAACAAAAGTTGTTACTGTGGCGGTTGGTGAACAACCCAATCTAGAGAATACCACTGAAGAAACCCCTGACCTAAATACTAAGCATTTTGTTGATACTGAAGAAATCCAGCCCTTGGAAGTTCCAGTTGAGAGCACCGAGAAGACGCCATGACAAGTTAGTCCACCCCAGGAATAGCTGTCGCCTCAAACACTCAACAAACCACACTAATATTCCACCTACATCATTGTTCCCCTCTAAAGAATATATATCTGAAAGCCCATCCCCTCTCAAAAGACGATGCACCAGATCATCCAGTAAGGTCAGCCCACCACAATGAGGTACCTCTCCACATTTGCATTTGCACATCATTTAGATTAATTTAACTTTCCTTAATTTTCATGCATTGAGGACACTGCATCCATCAAGTTTGGGGGAGGATTTTTGTTTCACTTAGTTAATTTCATTAATAATGTTTAGTAGAAATATTTTTTTTCATGGCAGAAATTATGATTAGGGTAGTTAATTAGATGAGTTAAGGATGCCCGATGATGAAAGAAATTTTTTATTAACTAGGCCAGAATTATTGTACATGACTGTTGAAGATGATAGAGCCAAATTAGGATTTGATTCTTTGTGATCCTTTTAACACGATTGTATCTTTTTTATTCTTAAGGTACTTAGAAAATTTTTAGGTCAGAACTTTTGAGCATCGAGGCATAAAATAATTGAGAAGAATAAGTTGACCTCCTTAGTGTTATGAATTACAAATAAATGCCTCAGCATAACTGTAGAGGGATACTTCTTCACACATGAGTGAATGAAAGCAGTCACGGGATGACTCTACCTAACTAGCTCGGGAGTGGAAGGTATACTTCATTTCACCTAGAGTGTGGGATGGTAGGAGTGATAGACTGACTCCCCTCGTAGCAATATTAAAAAAACTGACGTTAAATGTTGAATAAATAGGAGTGATGTTGTGCTTAATGAATAATTTTAAGCCTTGGAAAACTAGAAGAACTCTCTTAGGATTTTTCTAAATTCGTTAAGCATAGACTAGATATGATCACTCACACATACTGTCAAAGAGTCCTGACATAGGGAAAGGTACTTGACTTCTCATTCAATGTACCATGTTGAGGCCAAACTTGTTGTTGGGGGCTAAATTTTTAAACCACTTGATTGTCCTAATTTATACTATGCCTGGACACTTTATGTTTCTACTGCTCATTATCTATTGCTTGAGAATAAGTAATAGCTTAAGTTTTGGGGTGTGATAGCTCCGTTAAAAGATTATATTTTAGGTCTTTTTACTTAAGTTATTGATTTGTCTAAAAGGCATTGACATAGCATTTTAGTTGCATATAGTTGCATTTCTGCATGTAGTGGATAAGTTTTGCCACGAAAAGGTTTATTGCATTAAACTTATGGTGTTGATGAGAAGGGTTGTGTGTTGGATGTGATGATGTAGGTAATAGGAAATGACCGAGGAAGAATTTATTTGATGAGACAAATTCAGTGCCGGGGCCAAAGGAACAAAAGACGATGACCGTGAGGAATAATTTTTACCGCGACGAGTTTTATCTCGTAGGTGATGTAAGGTACTTGTACCTTTTCAAATGATTGTGGATCTAGGAAGGAAGCAAAACAACCTGCAAAGTGAATAGCTCAAAATAGAATGGTTAAGGGTGGTAGACGTGTGGGTGAATTGGTAGGCTATTTAAATAATGAGTAATGGAAGCGGAAGATAGTTGATAAGGCTATGGTTATGGAGATGAAATAAAAGGATGGTTGTGAGGATAGTATCTTGAAGAAATCTCAAAGAAGAACCAATGCTATAGAGAGCAGAGACCCAATCTATATATTGCTTCTTCAAAGGGTGGTGTTAAGTACTTTGACCCACTAGTTATATGAACTAGGAACCAGAAGTATCAAGATGAAAGAAAAGGGGTTGACGCCACAAGTATAAAATACTTGATAAGTCGATAAAAAGTCACCAGGACTTAAGAAGAGAATAATCTCACTTTAATTGAATAAAAGGTCTGTTTACAAATGAAATATGCTTTCCTATTTATAGGAAATGAAAGGATATGGCCGAATGGTTACAAGAGGATTCGACCAGCCCTTGTGCCTCTATAAAATGACATAATTTAATTACAAATAGAGATGATGGTTCGGTTTAAATGGAGGAAAATATCCTTTGGCCGAATAGTGCTTGTACCCCTTCAAGTTGGCGCCAAATTGGAGAGAAAGGAGTGCTTGGCCGAATGGTAAGAGGACTCTTCATCTTGGCGCCTAAATGAAGTCACACGCCTATCACATGGTGGTCTGGTCACAAGGCGTGCACATGGCCTCTATAGGATGCTTGTGGTGTAGCCTTGCGCATGGAATGATGGCTGGTCATGTGCTCCATCTTGGGCGTGCATGTGTCTCCTTCCAAGCTAGCTTGAGTGTTGAGCTAGCTAGCAAGAATGGGGCTGTTTATGAATGATCTTCCTAGCCGAGTCGTTTTGAGCTCCATAACAGCATGTTCAGCTACATTCAGCTACCTTTGTCATCACTTTTAGCAACTCAGCTTCAAATAGTCCAACTAGCTAAGTTTAGCTAGCTTGAAGCTTCTCCAGCTGAATCGAGCTTCCCTTAGCATTCCATGAGTTGCCTTGTACTTTGTGAGCTGTTTGTGAGCTGTATGTGACTTCCAAATCGTTCACCAAGCTACCTCAACGTGCATCATACTCCATTGTACCTATATGTGCAAGGAAACAAGGTAAGTTCTTGATATTGAGCTAAAACGAGCTAAATACCTTGCTGCCATGTTTGTTTATGGTAATGTGAGCTAAGTATGATGGTCATGAGCTAAGTACATCATCTCCTAATATGTGTAAGATAATGTATAAAGCCTAAGAGTTAACATGAATGCAAATAAACTAATGAAATGCATTATAAGTATGCTGCCTTGATGTATATATAATAATCATGCATAATATGATAATAAAACTATCCTAACATTATTAACATATTAAAATAACAATGTGTAATATGAATTCATACTAAGTTACTCTTTAGCTATTAAAACATTATATAACATAACATTAGAGAGTGTTAAGTTATCAAATGAATCAAAAGCTTCAAGACACTTAGTTAAGAGAACTTCCCTGAATTGTTTGGCCCTTGACCTAGTAATGGGACCATGTGGCATGACCTCCGGATCTGGTGTAGACGTGACTATATCATCCCCCCCTTCTTTTAAGCGATTTGTCCCCAAATCGTGTCCATCCTCAAAGGGAGATAAGTCAGTGATGTTAAATGAAGCACTGACGCCACCAAACTCACTGGGCAATTCAATTTTATAGGCATTGTCGTTGATCTTTTCTATAATCTGAAATGGACCATCTCCTCGGGGTAGTAGTTTAGACTTCCTTTGGTTTGGGAATATTTCCTTCCTAAAGTGTACCCAAACCCAATCTCCTACGTCAAAAGTTACCTTCTTCCTTCCTTTGTTTGCTTGTTGTTCATATTGTCTTGTTCTTCTCTCAATATTGTCCTTGACTTGTTGATGGAGTCTTTTAACAAATTATGCTTTGTTCTTTCCATCTTTGTTTACTATCTGATCATAAGGTAAAGGAAGTAAATCCAAAGGAGTTAAAGGATTGAAACCATACACTACCTCAAATGGAGAATGTTTAGTTGCCGAGTGAATGGTTCGGTTGTATGCAAATTCCACGTGTGGTAGGCATTCTTCCCATGTCTTAATATTTTTCTTGATGATGGATCGTAGTAGTGTTGATAAAACTCTATTAACTACTTCAGTTTGGCCATCCGTTTGAGGATGACATGTAGTAGAGAATAGTAGTTTTGTGCCTATTTTACTCCACAAAGTCCTCCAAAAATGACTTAGGAACTTAACGTCTCTATCTGACACAATGGTTCGAGGAAGTCCATGTAACCTTACCACTTCTCGGAAGAATAAGTTGGCAACAAGAATAGCATCATCAGTCTTGTGACATGGTATAAAGTGAGCCATTTTGGAGAATCGATCAACCACCACAAATATTGAATCTTTTCCACTCTTTATTTTTGGTAAACCTAAAACAAAGTCCATTGAAATATCTATCCAAGGCATGGTTGGTATTGGCAAAGGCATGTATAATCTATGAGGCATGGCTCTTGATTTTGCCCTTTTACATACTAAACACCTTTCACATACCTTTTCATCTTTGGCCAAAAGAGGTGTTCTTTCAGAATGCTAAGAGTCTTTTCAACTCCAAAGTGTCCCATAAGTCCTCCTTCATGTGCTTCTTTGGTTAACACTTCTCTTATGGAACCTTGTGGAATACATAATCGTCATTCTTTGAAAAGATATCCATCATGCTGATAATACTTATCATGAGCACCTGTTTCACATAACTTATACCTTTCTCCAAAGTCCAAATCAGTAGCATAATGTTCCTTAATGAATGAAAAACCAAGAAGTTTGGAATCCAAAGTGTTAAGTAAGACATACCTGCGTGAAAGAGCATCTGCCACGACATTATCCTTTCCTCTCTTATAATGGATGACATAGGGAAAAGACTCAAGAAATTCAACCCATTTGGCATGTCTCTTGTTAAGTTTGTGTTGTCCTTTGATATGCTTTAATGCTTCATGGTCAGTGTGTATCACGAATTCCTTTGGCAATAAATAATGCTGCCAAGTTTCCAATGCTCGAATGAGTGCATACATCTCTTTGTCATATGTTGGATAGTTCAGAGTTGCACCATTTAGTTTTTCACTAAAATAGGCAATGGGTTTTCCTTCTTAACTTAAAACAGCACCAATTCCAATTCCGGAAGCATCACATTCAACTTCAAATGTTTTCTCAAAGTTTGGCAAGACTAGTAATGGGGCTTTTGTCAAACAATCTTTGAGTTCGTTGAAAGATTTGTCTTGTTCATTGCCCCAAGAGAAGTTTGAATTCTTCTTAATAATCCCTGTTAAGGGTGCAGCAATGGAACTAAAGTTTGGTACAAACCTTCTGTAAAAACTGGCTAATCCATGGAAACTTCGAACTTGACTGACATTAACCGGTTTTGGCCATTCTTGTATTGCCTTAATCTTCTCTGGATCCACTGATAGTCCCTGTGAACTTACAATAAAGCCTAAGAAAGTAACTTGATTAGTACAAAAATCACACTTCTTGAGATTAGCATATAAATGCTCTTCTCTCAAAGTGCTAAGAATAGATCGTAAGTGTTCAACATGATCTTTCAATGACTTACTGTATATCAAGATATCATCAAAGTAAACAACACAAAACTTACCAATATAAGGCCGAAGGACATGATTCATTAAACGCATAAAGGTACTAGGGGCATTAGTCAAGCCAAAAGGCATGACTAACCATTCATACAAACCTTGTTTGGTCTTGAACGCAGTTTTCCACTCATCACCTTCCTTTATTCTTATCTAGTGGTAGCCACTTTTCAAATCAATTTTGGAGAAAATATTGGCCCCGCTAAGTTCATCAAGCATATCATCCAACCGAGGTATAGGGTGCCTATATTTGATAGTGATTTGATTCACTGCTCTACAATCCACGCACATTCTCCAAGTTCCATCTTTCTTTGGTACCAACAAAACGGGGACAGCACATGGACTTAAGCTTTCTCGAATGTAACCTTTGTTTAGGAGTTCTTTGACTTGTCTTTGCAATTCCTTTGTTTCTTCAGGATTACTCCTATATGCTGGTCTATTAGGAATGGTGGCTCCAGGAATGAAATCAATTTGATGTTCAATTCCTCTAATCGGTGGCAATCCATCGGGAATTTCCTCAGGAAACATATCCTCAAATTCCTGCAAAAGATTAGAAATAGAAGAAGGCAAACCTTTAGGAGGGTTAGTAAGAAGAAAACTTTCCTTATACATAAGTATAAGTAGAGCTTTCTTAGTTGATAAATGTTTCCGAATATCTCCTCTGCTGGCATAGATATTCATCTTTGGAGTATGGATTTCTTTGGCCTTCTTTCTTTCTCCCATTCTTCTATGCGTGATTTGAGGGTCACTTGACATTCCTGAACTTGGCTTGGTAACAAAGGTGCCAATATGATTTTCTTTTCCTGATGTTGGAATGAGTACTTGTTAGAGAATCCGTCATGGGTGGCTTTCTTATCATATTGCCAAGGACGTCCTAGTATAAGGTGACTTGCACTCATTGGCACCACGTCACAAAGGACTTCATCATTGTATCTTCCAATTGAGAAAGGTACAATCACTTGCTTGGTTACATTGGCTTCTCCCACATCGTTGAGCCATTGGAGTTTGTAAGGATGAGGATGTTTGGAAGTCTTGAGACCCAACTTTTCTACCATGTGAGTACTTGCTACATTGGTACAACTTCCTCCATCAATGATCACCACACAAATTGTATCTCCCACGTGACATTTGGTATGGAAGATGTTTTCTCTTTGTTCATCATCTTGACTTTGAATGTTCAAAGTCCTTTTGACTACAAAAATGTTGGATGGAAAAGACATGTTAGCAAATAAGGAAAAATTGAAATGTGTGTAGGACCTTACCAGAATATACTCTCACAAAGCCTCACGAGTCACTCCAAGAAAAACTTGATGTCACTCAATCCGCTCGTGTTTGCACTCTAGGACTTTTAATGGCTTTTACTTGTCCTCTTCTGATCTCACACACGCTCCAGCCTTTTTTCCCTCAATTCTCTTGTCTCAAGTTCTAATGAACTTTTACTCAAGACTATATCGAGTAATTTCACTTGTTTGGCGTCGGCTGCAAATGGTTAGTAGGAATGAAAAACAAATATAATTGAAAAGGTGGCTTAGAAATTAGAAAGAAGAGAATGAAAGGGTTACTTACACAAGTCACTTCACAACCTTCTATCACCACAATCAATTTTAAAGGCTTACTTGAAAATGCTTGGTGATGAGAATTGTTGATGAGTGCTTCCAACTTTTCTTTCTTTTCTTTGCTTTTTCTTCTTTTTGAGTGCTTTGAATTTTGAGTCCTTCAATTTTTCTTTGCTGATTTTTTTTTCTTCTTTGACTTTGCACTTCATTTTTGCACTTCTTTTTGTATTTTTCTTTTTGTTGTTGTTGCACGTTGCTTCTTCCACCAAAGCTCTGATTACCGCTTGATGTAAGGTACTTGTACCTTTTCAAATGATTGTGGATCTAGGAAGGAAGCAAAACAACCTGCAAAGTGAATGGCTCAAAATAGAATGGTTAAGGGTGGTAGACGTGTGGGTGAATTGGTAGGCTATTTAAATAATGAGTAATGGAAGCGGAAGATAGTTGATAAGGCTATGGTTATGGAGATGAAATAAAAGGATGGTTGTGAGGATAGTATCTTGAAGAAATCTCAAAGAAGAACCAATGCTATAGAGAGCAGAGACCCAATCTTTATATTGCTTCTTCAAGGGGTGGTGTTAAGTACTTTGACCCACTAGTTATATGAACTAGGAACCAGAAGTATCAAGATGAAAGAAAAGGGGTTGACGCCACAAGTATAAAATACTTGATAAGTCGATAAAAAGTCACCAGGACTTAAGAAGAGAATAATCTCACTTTAATTGAATAAAAGGTCTGTTTACAAATGAAATATGCTTTCCTATTTATAGGAAATGGAAGGATATGGCCGAATGGTTACAAGAGGATTCGACCAGCCCTTGTGCCTCTATAAAATGACATAATTTAATTACAAATAGAGATGATGGTTCGGTTTAAATGGAGGAAAATATCCTTTGGCCGAATAGTGCTTGTACCCCTTCAAGTTGGCGCCAAATTGGAGAGAAAGGAGTGCTTGGCTGAATGATAAGAGGACTCTTCATCTTGGCGCCTAAATGAAGTCACACGCCTATCACATGGTGGTCTGGTCACAAGGCGTGAACATGGCCTCTCTAGGATGCTTGTGGTGTAGCCTTGCGCATGGAATGATGGCTGGTCATGTGCTCCATCTTGGGCGTGCATGTGTCTCCTTCCAAGCTAGCTTGAGTGTTGAGCTAGCTAGCAAGAATGGGGCTGTTTATGAATGATCTTCCTAGCCGAGTCCTTTTGAGCTCCATAACAGCATGTTCAGCTACATTCAGCTACCTTTGTCATCACTTTTAGTAACTCAGCTTCAAATAGTCCAACTAGCTATGTTTAGCTAGCTTGAAGCTTCTCCAGCTGAATCGAGCTTCCCTTAGCATTCCATGAGCTGCCTTGTACTTTGTGAGCTGTTTGTGAGCTGTATGTGACTTCCAAATCGCTCACCAAGCTACCTCAACGTGCATCATACTCCATTTTACCTATATGTGCAAGGAAACAAGGTAAGTTCTTGATATTGAGCTAAAACGAGCTAAATACCTTGCTGCCATGTTTGTTTATGGTAATGTGAGCTAAGTATGATGGTCATGAGCTAAGTACATCATCTCCTAATATGTGTAAGATAATGTATAAAGCCTAAGAGTTAACATGAATGCAAATAAACTAATGAAATGCATTATAAGTATGCTGCCTTGATGTATATATAATAATCATGCATAATATGATAATAAAACTATCCTAACATTATTAACATATTAAAATAACAATGTGTAATATGAATTCATACTAAGTTACTCTTTAGCTATTAAAACATTATATAACATAACATTAGAGAGTGTTAAGTTATCAAATGAATCAAAAGCTTCAAGACACTTAGTTAAGAGAACTTCCCTGAATTGTTTGGCCCTTGACCTAGTAATGGGACCGTGTGGCATGACCTCCGGATCTGGTGTAGACGTGACTATATCAGTAGGTCTGACACAGTACAATATAAAATTGCTGACATCGTGTAGTCAGTTTTCCAATGCATCTCACATGAACCCCTTCCCCAACTAAGAATTTGGGACCACTGCCAGCTGCTATTTTATTCAAACAATGGGTATGAATTTTAGGGGTATGTAGGGAAATTTCAAGGGAACTAAACCCTAGAAATTCCCACTATAAATATCACATTATACCCTCCAAAAGATAGACATATACCCTACCAAAAAGGCTTGGAGAAAGGAGACTGCAACTTCTTCCTTTTCCACCGCTATGCTCTTGCCCGTCCTTGGTGCCCTCCATAGCCAGGCTTCGGTTGAGCAGCGGCCAGGCCCTCGAGAGAGGCTGGTGCGCTAGAACAGTCATGGTGGTGGTCTGATGTCATGGTAGAGCTCTGTTCTGGGAGTTTTTCTTCCTCTTGTTCTTCATTTCTTATCTTTAAAGGGCTTATATTTAATGGATATTGTTTTGGGATGATATTATTTACACCATGAATTATTTTATTTGGTGTTGGAAATGCTTGGATGATATTTTATTTGATAGTTAATGAATGATTAAGTATATTTTTGTTAAATGTTGTTTTGTTCACTGTTGTTATCTTTTTCCTTGACACTATAAGAGCTTTTGAAAGATTGTCTAGTGTCAGGGTAAAACATTCATAGTCTTTGTAAGAACTTTTGAAAGATTGCCATTTTTCTAGGAGTTGATACCTAATATTCGAAATAGTTAGGTTAGATCTACGTTAACAAGGGAACTTATCTGAGATGGTGAGGTTCTAATCCGCCTTAGAGATAAGGAGAAGATTTCATTCGACTAAAAGGGATAAATGTTTAAGTAGATATGCTAGCGCTACTGTTTACGCTAAGGGGTATTGCCGTAGCAATAGATTGACAAACCAAGGGATGCAGTTAACGTTGAGTAGTATTACTGTATCAATAGTTTATCAGGTTTCATGTTAGAGATACTCTTAAAACAATATTATATATCATGTCGGGTAACATAGGCATAGCATACTAGATCATCCTAGACATAAAATAATTTCTCGCCGAAGTAAATCCAACCCAGTTATTTCTCCCTCCAAAAATTCCCAAATTAGAAATAAAATTCCCAACCCCGAACCCTAGCCCATTGGCCTCTTTGTTGCCAATTCTTCACCGTCTAGCCATCGTTTTCGGCGCTACCACCCCCGTTCGGTCCGTCTTTGACTGGCGACCAATACCCCTACATCTTTCTACCTTAAAACGATGTCTATCATTGTGAATTTAGTCACAAAGCTTTGACGAGTAACCTAACCCCGATCGCCTAAGATTTACGTCGATTACGGCCAAACTTTCGGCCATAGTGTCTCACCGCTCCAACATCGTGTTCCCCAGCCAATTCCGATCAAAACCAGACCGAGGTTTCCATTTACCGTCATTGTTTTCACCGACCGCCAATGTATGTAAGTGTTTCAGACCTCTTCTTTTAATTCCGATATATTTTTGGGTAATTGTTGATGTTATTGGATCGATTTTGTCAAGTACATGAACAGGGAATAATCGGTTGACCAATCGGACCTCCATCACCGTCGCACGCTTAGCTACGCGCCGGCAGTACTTGTGAGCTTCTTCCCTTGCCTTGGAAGCTTCTGGACCGATCCAACCAGTCTGTACCAGCTCAAATCGGTCAACCCGACCCATCTGCCTGACCCGCCTGATCCGATCCGACACGACCATCCCTGTCTGGCTCGGTCCAGTTACTGAGTCAACTCGTTGATTTTGACCGAGTCAACTATTTGACCATTGACTTTGACCGGTTAGACCGTTGACTTTAACCGGTCATACTGTTGACTTTGCCCAAAAAAGTCAAATTCTCTAAAAAGCCCTATTTTATGTTTTTTTGACATCCGAATTCGAAGTCTGTTTTGCCAAATTCGAACCCGATAAGTCGTTTTTCAATGTTTTATCTTTGGATTTAAGTTGGTTTCTCATTTAAGTTCAGTTTCTGATGTAAATTCATGTGCAATGTATCCGAGGAATTATTGGACGTTGAATTCAAGTTTGAGGACGATCGAATGGAGTTTAAATGGTTGATCGATATGGTACGGAAACTGAGGCAATACTCTTCTACCTTTTGTATGCTTTTCGGGACTCACTGATAAATGATAAATGCATGAATGAAAATAATTGGTCCATTAGGGTAGTTAACAATCTTTGGAATCAGACAGAAATTGGATTAAAGACTGAACAATGTTTACGACTCTAACAACTCAAAAAAGGAATTAGTAGATTGGTCAAAAATAAATCTCATTTCAATAATTTAATCAATAAATCAATCAATCTCAGAATGCGTAAATTCTTATTAATCTCGTTAAAGATTAAATGTGGGAAATATTTGGATAAGAAATTACCAAAAAGAGCACTATAGGGTAAAATTATGAAAATACCCTTGTACCATAAAAGACCAAGACTTCCCCGGATGGTGAAGGATAACTCTGAAAGGACGTACTTATCTAATTATCAGAAAAACTGCATATAATTGAATTGAAAGGAATTACTTAAATATTCTTGAACTTCGTAATAACTATAATAACCTCCATTGATCAAATGAACTAGAATACTTGAAGCCTAATATATCAGAAGTAATGTCACTGAAAGATTTGAATGAAATGATGATGATACGCTTAAAATGTAAAAAGAAAAATGGATGGCTATGATAATGTAGTCAATCTGAGAACTTATATCTTGATCCATTTGAACCTTGGAATCATCGATTTAAATTTCGGAACTATATTGAAATTCAATGAAGTGTAAAATGACCCAAAGAATGTCTAAGCACTGGAATAACTAAATACCAACAACTCTGAAATGAATAAATCAACCTCGAATATCAATATGACTATATTATATGTCCAAGTTAAACGAAATGGAAGTACTGTATGTATTCGAATTTCGGAAATGATAGAATTACTCTGGAAACACCGAAGTGACCGAGATAGACTTGACTACTAAATGAACTAAGTAACCTCAATCACTGAGGATTAAGTAAGTGATTTGTGTAAGTCTGGAAAAACTGATGAACTTACATGATGTACCGTCCCTAAGGGTTATGAACACCGGATCAAGAATGTTGACATTACCTGATATCGTTGCAATGTAGAAATGAAATAAATACCATTGAAATATTTGTTCATCTTCCTAAGAAATTCAGTAATGATTCTGAAGATGATCTATGGACAAGAGTTGTTGGTATTAAAGAATGAATACCCTAGAAGTGAAACGAATTGACCGGTTGACATGCATTAGTGCTGGCAGTTGTTCAGTTCGAGTTAAGTATATATTCTGATATATTGACATAAATCTTAAATGCCTGAATCTTCGTTTCTCCCTTATCAACTCAACTCACTAAGAATTATCCAAGAACTTAATGCCCAAAATGCATCTGATTTCCTGAATAATGGAATCACTCCTGTTATATCTGGAAACACAAGTAACTCAGATACAAAGGATTCTAAATACTTTTCTAATTTCAAATTGCCTCTAAAAGATATTCAAATACTATATATCCTGATAAATCGGGTTCTGAATAACTGATGATTCCGCCAGCTAATGAACTCTTTCGATAGTGATTCTCTTTTTCCAGCATTCTATCGGTATACTGAATATCTGTGTTTCCCTTTCCGATTGGATTATCAAGTACCTCCGAATAATATATGGAACCTCTAGTGTGTTCCCTGATCATACAGATGTTTTCTCTGATTTTAAAAGTATGTCTTTGTTATTTGAAATACAGTCTGACCTCTGATTTCTGCTATGAACTTTGATTTCTATTATGATCTCTTATTTCTGTTCTGATCTCTGATTTCTACTCTGATTTTTGATATCTCCATTTACTGACTAAAATTATTTTTATACTGGGTACTCTGAGACTCTGGTATAACTGAAGACACTAGCAGGTTCAGTCGCTATTGGTAATTCCTTGTATAGCTTCAACACCAACTGGTAATTCCTTATGGACCTAAGGTGACTCTTGGGTGGGCTCCTGGGCCTAATAGGCCTAGTGGTAAGACCTTATGGACCCTAAGGCACTCCTTTAGGGATGACACCACAGCTATGTGCTTTTGGGTAAGACCTTATGGACCTGAGGGCAATCCTCTCAAGTGGGCACCTATGCTTCGACTAGGGTAAGACCTTATGGACCCAATATGCTCCCTTAGGTTGGCACCTACGCCCTTTGGGCTTAGGGTAAGTTCATATGGATACAGTTCTAGCAAACTGCATATCGGCATTCGATTGGAGGGTTCTAATATGGTTTAAAAATATGTTTTAAATTGTAACTGTTTAAAAAGATATGTACCCTTTTTACTGGTTTTTGGTGGGAACACACTAAACACACTATTATGATATCTTGAACACAGTCATCCGAAACATTTCCTTTGAACTGGAATCTTACTATCATTTCCTATGTAATATATCCGTGGGATTTCAGCTCAACATAAAAGTCTGTAGATGTTTGAATCAGTAAGGAAACATATGTTTATCTGTTATCTGTATGTTCTTCAACATCATCTGGTAGTACTGTATTATTGAGCTTTCTAAAGCTCACTCCATTACTCACCTTTTCAAGTTAAAAGGATTGAACCAGTACAACTATCGACATCAGTAAGGGAGTCTCACAGGCGTTGCTTGCGGAGTACAATGCATGTGATTATGGGGTATGTAGCTTGTATTTCGTTTTTATATCCGAGTCTAGAATCTGTTTTATTTATGAATATTGTTAAATTTTGCTTTTGTGTTTATAAATTATTTTTATGATTTTACATGTTTTAACAAAAAAATTATTTTTTTTGGGATTTTTACGGTAGGTCACTCCGGTAGCCCTAATGTGACACCTCGGATCCTATCGGGTCACCCGTATCGGTCAATGAATGTTGCATTTAGTGGTATTAGAGCTTAGGTTGAGTCAAATTTTTATAGATAAACCGGTCAGTGGACAGTCAAAAGATGTATGGTCAGTACATGCCCCTAGACTACAACCGTACTTCTTTAAGTCGGAACTCCACAGTTGAGTTTTTCTCTGTAATAAGCTAACTTAAGTTTTCTATGTGTTAGGGCTCAACCTATGCATAAAAGAATATCAATAACATTTGTACAAATTCTATAAAGTACCTCACGAGTAATGTGAGAGTTACTTATCCGAGAAAATCTGACCCGACTCCAGAAATAAAATTGGGAGATGTTACCGATCTATGAACCTAATCTCGTAACCAATGTTGAATTTATTCCACAAGGATAATTCCATTATGATTATTTTATTGGAATGAGGGAGAGTTCTGACGAGAATGTATACTCAGCTGGTTAAGGATTAGTTGAGGACACATACTTCTGTAAATGCTACTCGAAGATATTGTCACACGTACTTGACAAAATCGATCCAAAAACATCAACAATCAGCCAAAAATTTATCAAAATAAAAGAATAGGTCTGAAGCACTTACTCACACCGACGTTCGACGAAAATGAAGACGGTGAACGACAACCTGATCGAATTTTGATCGGAATTAGTTGGGGAACACGATGCTGGGGGCGGTGAGACACTATTGCTGACGGTTTGGTCGGAATTGACGTAAAATTGAGGCGATCAGGGTTAGGTTAATCGTCAAAGCTTTGTGATTGAATTCACGATGATAGACGTCGTTTCGTGGTAGAAATATAAATGGGTATTGGTCGCCAGTCAAATACGGACCGAACGGGGGGTGATGGCACCAAAAACGATGGTCGGACGGTGAAGAATCGGTGATAAAGAGGCTGATGGGCTAGGGTTCAAGGTTGGGAATTTTGTTTCTAATTTGGGAATTTTGGGGGAAAGAATTAACTAGTTTTATTTTTCTTTGTCCAGAAAAAATGGGTAAATTTAGAAAGGGTCCCTGAATTTCTTGCACTTTCTAAAACTATCTATAAGTATCCGAAAATTATAATTTAACCCCTAAATGAGGGTGTGACACATTAAACCAAAGATCCATAGAGACGGGACCTTCCTCAGTTTCTCCTATAAACTCAGGTGCTCATAAACTTTTTAGCACTTTAGCAACATTTATCTTAGGAGATAGGGAAACATACGGTTGGAAACGCGTCAGAATCGCGTCCAACGTCCAGAAGAATATTCCATGATCTTGCACAGGCACTCCCTGAGGTGCATGTTCTTCACCTTGCCTAACTGAGGCATGTGAATTGCAACTACCCTCATTAGCTCCTATTCCCACTTCACATCGGGAGCCCTCGTAGTCTAACATCTATAAAGATATAATTACTGAACTATATTAGCAAGGACAACATACTCATTACCCTATCAGATCAGAGATTTTTAATATTTCGTTGGCATGTATACTTTTTAAAACATAATTTACTTCATTTTGAGCTTAAAATCAGTTAAACCTTAGCTCTATTACCAATAAATGTAACACCCCTGACCCGTACCTGACCCGGACACGAATATGAGGTGTCACATTGACTTTTTAAAGCTTTGACTTTTTAAAAATCTGTTTAAATTTTGAATTTTTATTTTTATTTTAGTGGGAAAGCCCTCATACAAAAGTTACTATAAAAATATATGTTTCACGATGAACATAAATACTTAATATATTTACATAAACTTTAAATAGTATAATTACAAAACATATCAGAGCATTTGCGATTTAAACATTTGTAGTACATTTATGTTACATGCCAATAAAATTTCAAAATAACAAGAAACATCTATTGTTCAAATCGTTCTGATATGATATTCTTTAAAGTGTATGATGATCTTTCCTAGCTTTACTCTTCAGATCTCTTTGAACTTACGTATGAAAATACTTACACGCTAAGTCGTTAACTTAGTGAGGCATAAATGAGTATAATAAAACATTAAAAACACTTGCTTAAACATTTCAGAAAAAACATTGAGTACGGAAACCAACATACACTTCATAAAAATAACGTATATTGTTATACATTGTTCAATTCATATCAATTTGTTTTATTAGCCCAACACATATCACTGAGACCTCAAGGTATGTGAGTAATTTGAGGTTGTGCATTGTAATTGCAATTGAAACTGTCGTTTAGAATTTGCACCGAAGTGCGACATAGAATATACACCGAAGTGCCACATTGATTTGTCCCGAAGGATAACGTAGAATTGTCCCAAATGACCACATAGAATTGTTCCGAAGGATCGTGTAGAACCCTCGACTCTTGGCATGCCAATTATACCTCTAATTCTCATAGCACATACTTTAGACTTTAACATAAATATTTACATAGCCTTCTTCAAATTATCATTCATTCACATAGAACATATATACTTATAGTAACCAAGTCAAAACAATGGATATGAAATACAATTTAGGTAAAACAATAAAATTTAACATAAAATAATTAAAATAATTTTTGATCGAAAACCTTTGAGGTTGACTTATCGCAAGCTGTCCTCACATCAAATATAAAATAAGTAAGTTGCAATAACCTTTGCCTCACTTAAGTCCTAAGTAAAATCCTTTTTCACTTTCGCTTAATCTCTTTACTACTTCGAGTTGATCGATACTTGCTATTGATCGAATTCTACATAAGAACATAACCAAAATCAATACCAGATCTCAAATAATTGATAACCAATCGACATTTACTTAAACGAAATAAAACACCTAATTCAAAATTTTAAACTGAACAATATTGGTAGTCTACATAGTACCGATACTTCCCTTCTATGGTACCGATGCCCACCTCAGTATCGATACATGTTTTGCACTATGGAATTTCCTTTTCAATTATGATATCGATACCTTAATATCAGTATCGATACCCCCAATATCGATACTACCCCTTCAGTATCGATGATGTTTATCCGATTCATATAGTATATATATTGTTATTTCAATACTAATACCCTTACCCAGAATTCACTTATTTCATTTCAAATTTAGCCTAAAATTCACCTAAATCTCATACTTTTAAATTCATTCATACCCTTAAACTCAATAACATTTATCCCAACCAATTTACATCAAATAAATCCCCTTTAACATCTACAATTCTCCATAGAACATTTAAAACTAAATTTTACACCCATTCTTCAAACATGTTTCCAATCTTTTCTAATACTTCAAATACCTTATTCAAACCTTTGACAAGTCAAATATGCCTTTAAAATCAAATTACTAATCAAATTCATCAATTCCCTTAAAAACCCATTTTACCAAATTACCATTAATTCCTCAATCCCAAAGTTTCTAATCATCTTTAAGCTTTCTTAAGCTTCTATAACAACCCAAGATTAAAAACCAACTCAAAAATGAAAGGAACAACCAACTTCAAATCACTTACCTTAGCAATTGGGAGCTCACGGTGGAATGAAGAAGAGAAGAGGAAGAGAGAACTCTTAGGCTTTTCCTTATCTTTTCTATTTCATCACATGTTATATTAACATAAAATGAATTTTAGATTCATTTCATGCCAAAATACCATTTTCCCTTCCAATTCTTCCATCTTTGAATATATATCCTAAACAAAAATTTCCAAATCAATCCTTAAACATTTTAATTTATCAAAATCAAACCACTACTTTTAAAGCCTTACTATTTAGTCATTAACCCAATGTTTGGGGTATTACATTACAACTATTTAAAATACCTCGAAATTCTCTAACGTCAAAGAAAGCTTAGAAATATTCTCTATGGCTACATATGATTTTAGAATATTCAAAGATAAAATCTATTATTAAATAGCCTTTAAATCCTCCGACGTTTAGAAGGATATCGAAAGTCCATTTTATAACCCCTAAACCCAGTCTATACATTACGACTAGATATAGTGGATTATATTGAAATTTTCAAAACATCCTTTAATACTTTAAATTCATTATATTACCCAAATCAGTAATATAAACATAAAGTTTGAAGAGTATCGCAAAAATGTCGAATAACATAAGTAAACCAAATATCTAGTATCACATATATCACAAGCGTTAGTAGTAAAATAAAATACGTCATAAAACATGTAATTTAAAATAATGCAAGCACATGTCACCAAGTAAAGGTAGTCTAGAAGATAAAAATATTACAACAAAAAGTATTGTAAGTGATTTGTCGATCTTCTATATGCCAAGTCAGGGGTGCCTGTCCAAAAGTATCTAAAAGGTTGGGGAATGATCTAGGGAGGTCAGTGTGTTCCAATAGTGCAAATAGAACGTCATAGAAAAGTATTTAGAAAATAATTAATTAACGTTTCATAAAGTAACTGTTGGGTTTATATTTTAAAATCATAACTACCCACCTCTTGTACACCATAATGCAATCCCCAGACTGCATCCATAAGAACTTATCCTATACCCATTGGATATAGGGGTCAACCTAAAGGAGCATCTTGGGGCCTGAGAGCCTACCCAAGAAAGTTCTTGTGGCCTCAGAGCCTACCCAAGGGTCATCTTAGGTCCGTAAGGAATTACCAGCTTAATCAGAACTTAACCTCTTTACTCCAGAATCCTACCAAACAATATCTCAATAAAAAAATTCATATAGTAAGCAGTAAATTCCATGACCATAAATCGACATAATCATATTTCCCAGTGAAAATAAGTAACCAGATTACATATATCAAGCAGTCATATTACATAAATAGTAAACCGGTAAATCAGTAAATCATAATATCGAAAAGATTCAATATATTAGTAGTTTCGGTAAATCGCATATCAAAACAGATAAAATAATCATATAGCACATAGGGAACACACTTAGCAAAAAGGGGACAGTCAGTGAGTCTACTGAGCACCTGTCTCGTCATGCTCTGCAACAATGCTCGAACCTAATTCACAATGCAACAAAGTTACTATCGGAATAATATTTTAATTCGATTATTCTTAGGGTTTAAAAATAATACATGTAATCATTGGCTGACGGGGTCAAATGGATCGAGAGGAGTTGGGTTAAGCTGTCGAACGATCGGGAGAGTCACGAGTACCTTCAAATAATAACACACGAATTAATCATTGTCCATAATTTAAAATGCGCTTAAATAAAATACTTAAATACATATGCATTTTGGGTTTAATGGTCAATTCAAAGGCTTTTGAGTTCGAATTTGGCTAAAAAGACTTCGAATTTGGATTCAGTACGTCGAAAAGCATAAAATATGTTTTTTTGAAAAAATTGACTTTTTGGTCAAAGTCAAAGTAAACGCTGGTCAATGTCAAAGTCAACTCTAGTCAAAGTAAATGGTAAGGTCAACTGTAAGTCAAAGTCAATAGGTTGACTCAACTGAGTTGAATCGGTCGAGTCGGTTTGGACCGATTTGAATCGGTTTGGTCTGACCAGACCAGATCTATAGCTTCATTGGTTGGTCGAGAAGTCCCACGCGCACCGACAGTGCGTACGACGATGACAGGGGTTGTTGAGGTGATCCGATTACTCCAAAAGCATCCACATAGCCAAACAACACGAATTAAATCCAATACAAGCCACAATCACAATTAAAATGACCATAAAAGTGACTAATAACTCACCCATGGTGGTTGAACAGAGCAGCGACGGAGAGACGACGAACCCACCTGGGTTTTGATCGGAATCACCTATGAAATGCAAGGGTGAGGGCGGTGAGCTGAGACGACCACCGGATCCGACGGAAAACGAAGAAAATCGAGGCAAAGGCTTGTTTCTCTGGTGAAGCTTCATGTTGATTTCCACGATGAGTGGGTTGTCTTACGGCAGGATTGTGGTCATGTTTTAGTCGGAGCAAGACGACGATCACGATAGGGGTGGCAGTGCACTCAACGGCGGCTGTATGATGTCGAATCGATGGTGGAGAGGGCGGTGACAACTTAGGGATTTGGGGGATTTAATTTTGGGGAAAATGGGTTTGGTGTCTGATATGGGAGATGGTTTCTAGTTATTTTGACATGAGCCTAAACCACAAAATTTATTTTATTTATTTATAAATTTAATAATGGCCTAACATAATCAGTAGGAGTATGGCCTTCCTTACTTTGAATGTGGATTCAAACCATCACAACCACTAATTTTTTTCTAGTGATTAGAAAAATGAGAAAATTCAGGGTTGAGTCACTGAACTTCCTAATTTTCAAAACTAACCCAATTTTTTTTAAATATATCCATTATGGTCCCTTAATTAAATTAAGTATGCTTTAAATATTAAATTGGGGTGTGACACATTCAACTTGAAATAATACCTAGGTTTTAAACTATGCTTTAGTGTGTTGAAAACAATTTATCGGACTTTAAGTCTAAATACGAAAAATTCAAGCAATCAAAAGGTATTTAATTTGAGTATTAAACTTTCTAGCTAGGTCTCTAAACCCTAAATGACTATGATGGGGCGAATGAAAGTAAAAAAAAAGGACGGGACCGAAATATGATTAATTTGAAAGATTCTTATTTACTCAACATCTAAAGTAAGAAGGATTTTTTCGAATAATTATGATTATATACAATAATTAATTTTCAACTTATAAAGAAGGAAACTAATATTCGAAAGACTTCCATTTGCCCAACATCCAGAATAAACTGGGTTTTCCTTTAAAATATTAAGAAAAATTATAACAGAACATAATTATTAATATTTAATGTGACAAAAATAAAACCGAGAGATTTCGATTTGCTCAACATTTAGTACAAATAGAACCTCGAATTATTCTTACTTCATATTAAAAATGGAACGTAGGTATTTGTTTATTATTATGAAAATGAAATAAATTCAAAAGATTTTGATTTGTCTAACGTCTAAGACAATAAGATTCTTCTTGAATAATTTTTAAAATAATAAAAATAAGATTAGATATTTATTATAAAAGGTAAATGAAATTGAGGGAATTCAAAAATAAAAACATCTGAATAATTTTTTTAATTTAAAAAACGTAGTAATATTTAAAATATTTGACAATGGGTAAAACTAATAAACAAATAAAAACTAAATTAAAAGGGAAATACAATATATATAATATATTTACATATTAATATATTAAAAAATACATTAAAAGATATTAAAAGAAAATTGAAAAACCATCATATGTTATATTTTTATTGTAAAATATATTTTGTAACATATATAATAAAATTTACCTTAATTGCAGAATAAAACGTTAAATATTTATTTTAATAAAAAATTAAACATCTAACGTAAAATAATATATGATTTAAACAATTGTTTTTAAATTTTATCTAATATATTTATATAGTTCTCATATCCTATAATATCATTTATGGTCCTACTAATTAAAAAAAAATTATATGTCAAACCAAATCCAATCTAAACAAGAGCCACACACGTCTAATCCAAATAAGAGTCAGAGACGGTGCATACGTGCTTCTTCCGGTGCCACAACCATTACGTATGGTGATTTTATAATGTAAATAAAATAAACAATTAGTATATAGTGAAAAGGAATAAAATTCAGGGTAAAATACATAAATGGTCCCGTCTATATAGAATACTACATTATTGTGTTCCGATTATTAAAAATTACAAAATGATTATTCAATTATAGTGTATTAATTTGTTGAGTCTCTCAACTATTGAAAGTTACAAAAATGGTAACCCGACTATTCATTATGTTATAAGCTTGTCTTTTTTTCGCTAAAAAATTAATAGTCGTATGAGTTTGACGTTAATATATTGATTAAGATATGATAACTCTTTAAGATTATAAAATCATATTTTATTATATCTTAGACAGTAGGTTAACGTCTAGTTCAGATTGTAGTTAATTATAGGGTCCTCAAATTATAGTGTGTTACTTTGTTGAGTCCTTCGACTATTGAATGTTTCAAAATGGTCACCCGACTATTCATTATATTTTAAACTCATCATTTTTGTTAAAAATTAATGATCATCTGAGCTAGACTTTAACATGTTGACTGAAATATAATAGTCGTTTGAGATTTTGAGATCATATTTTATATCTCAGTCAGTAGGTTAACGTCCAGCTCAGATTGTTGTCAATTTTTAACGGAAAAGAATGAATTCGAAACATATGAATAATTGGATAACCATTTTGTAACTTTAATAGTCAATGGATCCCATGAAGCAACGCTATATAATCAATATATTATTTTATAATTTTTTATAATCAGGCGACTTAATAAAATAATATCTTATACGATCAGTTGTGTACTTTACCTACAAAGTTTTATTGGAAACTAATTTGATTCTTCTTCCTTATTCCTTTCTTGATCAGCTGCTGGTTTCACTATGGATACATCAGAAATCTGCAATGCGGAGGAAGATGAATTCCAGCAACTGGTGCAAACCGTCCCTAAAGTTAAAGATAAAACCTGTCTTGAATAGGGATGGTAAAAAAATTCGAACCCGACGGAGAAAATTGAATTAAACGGGAACGGAGAAAAACCGTTTATGCTAAACGGGGACGGAGACGGGAAAAACCGTTTATGCTAAACGGAGACGAATTTGGTAATCTCCGCCCCGATTACCCAATTACCCAGCCCGATAAATATTAAAAATAATTATTATATATATATATATATAAATATAATATTAATAAATTTAATTTAAATTAGAAAAATATATATAATATTTATATATTTAATTTAAATATATATATTTCCGGCCCGATACCCTTTTAAATAATTGTTTATGCTAAATGGAGATACTCGTTTTCTCGCGGTTTTCTCCGATTACCCGATGGGAATCCCCATTTAAATCCCCGTGATTTTTTAAACTGAGACGGGTATGA
This sequence comes from Hibiscus syriacus, assembly GCF_006381635.1. Classification (NCBI taxonomy): domain Eukaryota; kingdom Viridiplantae; phylum Streptophyta; class Magnoliopsida; order Malvales; family Malvaceae; genus Hibiscus; species Hibiscus syriacus. The sequence goes on from NW_024062379.1 coordinate 1,238,064, forward strand.
GTTTTTTAATCTGGGACGGGAACGAAACCAATACCCGGCCCGAACCCAGCCCGTTGCAATCCCTAGGCTTGGATTGAATCTTCATTGCTATCAAGGTTTTTGGCACGCACCTCTTGCGTTAAGAGGTATGATACCTTTCCAAATACAATTTCAAGCATTAGATACTGATATTATCGTCGCCAGTTTCCCAAAATGTGGCACTACTTGGCTCAAGGCCTTGACTTTCACCACCGTAAACCGCCACCAGTTCGCCATGGATGAAAACCCTTTGCTCACCTCTAACCCTCACCAGCTTGTTCGTTCCTTGGAGTATGATCTCTACATGAACAACCCTTTTCCTGATCTCGACAATAGCTCTCTTTATAATCCAAGGCTTTTCGCTACTCAAGTTCCTTATACTTCTTTGCCGACTTCCATTAAAGATTCTGACTGTAAGATTGTTTTCATATGTAGAAATCCCATGGATATGTTCATTTCTCTTTGGGTTTTTCGACACGAGCTACGGGACGAAAGCTTAGAGCCAGTATCAATAGATGAAGCATTTGACATGTTCTGCCATGGAGTCCTTGAGTTTGTACCATTTATTGATTATGTGTTAGGGTATTGGAAGGAAAGCCAAGAAAACCCAAATAAAATATTGTTTTTACAATATGAAGATCTTAAGGAAGATGTCAATTATCGTGTAAAAGAGTTGGTCATGTTCTTGGGGGTTCCTTTCACAGAGGAAGAAGAGAGACAAGGAGTGGTTGAAGAAAGAGCCAAGATTTGCAGCTTTGACAGCTTGAAAGAACTGGAAGTGAACAAGAAGGGCGTGCACACTTTTGGGGCACCAAATGAAACTTCCTCTAAGAAGGCAGAAACTTTTGTGGTTCCACACAGAGTTTTTTAGAAAAGCAAATGTGGGAGATTCATTTAACGTTTAAATTCTCCTGCAAAACCTCTTCACAGGATATTGCTTCTGCATGATAATGGAGTGTATGATGAGTATAACTATTTAGTCATGGGGTAGCTTTGTTTTGAGTAATTTCTGGCTTACTCCCAGTTATCTATTGCTTGTAATCTGTGGTTTTTCATTAGCAAAATAAATTGCTTTGAGATGTGTGTGGTGCGTTACACAGAATGCATATCTCCATGGTTTTTAATATATTCCGGTTCATCCAAAATAAAATAAAGAGGATTAATTCTCGACAAAGTCCAATGAGCGAGTGAGTGTGCAACGTGGTTTGCCCCTCTATCCACGAAATGAATTTTGATGGACGGTAATTTTTTAAGAACCACTCATACCTTGTTAAGCATCAATTCAATCACCGAAATATCTGATTGTAGATTCATAAGCTTCTTGAATCTCACTACCAATTCAAAGCTACAATCAAAGTTTAACCTGAGTTACGGGGAAAAGGTAGAGCAACTCCAACCACTTCACCAAATTATACCTTAAATTATAATAATAAATTATTAAAATATAATAATACGTAACATACGTTCTTATTTTAATGATCTATAATAAATATGTTTAAGTATTTTTTTATTTTGATAATATAATATATATATAATCTTATTTAACAATATTTATTATTTTCATAAAATCTTCCTCACCTAATTTATCGATATTTATGATGAATCGGACTTGTGGATGCTATTCTAATGATTCCAAAGCGAGAACCAAAACATCACCTAAAATAACCGCTATTAAAGTCAGTGGCCTTATTTTGGTTATATTACGATGATGTTGAGGTTTGGAGTTTTGTTGGAGTTTCTCGTTACCGATAATGAGCTTGGACATTAACGATGACGCTAATTGATGTTTTAACAGTTGGAGATGAAACTATAACAATTGGGTTCTAACCTGGCAAGGACATATTTGATGTTTTAGTAATAATTTAGGGATAAACCTAAATATTAATCTTTATATTAACATTGTCACATCATCAATTTAATAGGACGATGGTGGAGAGACTATTTTCTTACAAATCGATAATGTTAACGACCAGTTTTTTACATTTGAAACTTCAACGAGAACAATAAAAAATTACTTAAACATTAGTGACCATTGTTATAATTTACCTTTTTTTCCGGTCCTAAGTCCTTCAATTTAAATTTAAGTACTCATGATTCTTTCTAGATACGATAACAATTTTCCCTACAAGGATTTAGTCTACGCGACATTGCGACAATGGCTTCTCTATTACCACTTTTTGTATTATTTCTTTTTGTTGCCCTCTTGATTCTAGGGCTTCGTTTTGATTAATCTGGACCGACTCACGTCGCACCCCTGACTTTAATAGGTGAGTCTCCTACCGGGATTTTCTGCGTTCACAAGGTCTCGATCTCAAAACTTGCTTAAACGATATCAAGCTACTTACTATTTAAACCAACTCCCGTTAGTACAATTTTTTGTGCTTTAATAAATCATTTGTTCCATGATTATCTGGATAGATTGTAGTCATTTATCTGAAAGAAATTATGGTTTATAGTTCTTTGGAAGAGCACCAAGAATAGTTTCAGTTGGTGTTGGTTAGACTATATTAGACAATAGGTTGAGAACAGACTTTAATAAACCATTGTATTACTCGTTATTTGAATATACAGAGAATGCTCTTTTAAATAGTAAAACCTGCATCATAATCACGTGAATAGTCACGCTAATAAACCCTAACAAACTGCTGAGTCAGCAGCATCTTGCAACAATTTTGCTAACCGAACGTTTCTTTCAGCTCACGTCTTCATAGTCTAATATTGTCTCGACTTCTTCTTCCCTCGGCAATGTCATATGTGACAACCACCTTTGTACGAAACACACTAAACATTGTTTTAGGTAGGATTTGGTGAACCCATCTGCAGCTTGCTCTGTTGCAGGAACATAGTTAACCTGAAGGGAACCATTAGCAACTTTCTTCTCGAACAAAATGCACATCCAACTCGACATGCTTTGATGATGCATGAAATACTGGATTGGCACTAATATTAACGGCACTAGTGTGGTCACACCAAATAGTTGACTTAGCAGGAGAAGTGATTCCAAGGTCATGAAGAAGAGACTGCAACCATGTGACCTCCGATGTCGCACCAACAATACTACGATACTAAACCTCTTTAGTGGAGTGAGAGACTGATTTTTTTTCTTGGAGCTCCAGCTTATAACATTCTGACCTAGAAGAGCACAGTAGCCAATTGTCGAGCGACTATTGTCTGCACAGTTCGCCCAATCCGCATCAGCAAATGCTGCAATACAAAGAATCTCATGATATGAAGTGCCATTCAAATATCGAAGGATGCGTTTAACCGTCTGCCAATGTTCTTCACATGATTGTTGCATAAATTGAGCAACTCAATTGACACTAAAAGCAATGTCGGGCGAGTATGATTTAAGTAAAGGAGAGCTCTCACCACACTCTGGTAAATGCTAGGTTCATTAAGAGAACAGCCACTATCACAGGTGAGTTTAGGGGATGACATCATAGGTGTGGGGAAAAACTTGGCCTCTGACATATTTGTTTTAAGAAGAAGCTCCTTAATGTACTTCGTTTAACGAAGAAGCAACGAGTTGTTATCACAGTGAACCTCTAACCCCAAAAAATAACTCAACTCACCAAGGTCTTTAAGAGAGAATCGTTTCCCCAAAAGATGAACAATGCTATTAATGGTTGTTGTGGACTCCCCCGTTACTATGATATTGTCTACATAGACAAGGATGTAGACCAACCCCTCACTAGTGTTAGAAATAAACAACGAGGCATCTGTAGTAGAACCCTTGAACCCTTAATCAAGTAAAAATTGGCGAAGCTATGAATACCACATCCGAGGAGCTTGGCGCAAACTACACAAGGCTTTCTTAAGCTTGCAGACAAGTCGAGAACCATCAGGGGCAGTTTGTTCGAACCCAGGTGGTTAGGACATGAACACATTTTCACGTAATATGCCGTTTAAAAAAGCATTACTCACATCCACTTGCCTAAGACTCCACCTTTTAGTGACAGCCAAGGCAAGGATTAGATTTATAGTTGACAAGCGAACTACAAGACTGAAAGAATCATAAAAGTCCTAGCCTGGGACTTGATAAAATCCTCTCGTGACCAACCTGGCTTTAAATCGAGCAATTGCACCATAAGAACGTTTCTTAACACGAAACAACCTTTGCAACCAATAGGTGACCTTCCTTCAGGTAAAGTAGTTAGTTCCCAGGTTCTATTATTCATTAAGGCATTGTATTCATCTAGAACCATTTCTTTCCATCAAGGACATGTCATCGCCTGATCGATTGTGGTTGGTTCAACAACATCCACACTGGAAGGAAAACCAGAAGAGTCGTTAAACAACCGAGGTTTAAATATACCCATCTTGCAACGTAACTTCATGCATGGAACCCTCATCAGCAGAAGATTGTAACTCAGCAGGCTGCCCTTGTGACTCCAAAGGTTGTTGAGATTGCACCATGTCAACCGAGCTTGAAATAGAGTATTGAGCGAGAGCTGGATAATTAGTAGAAGAATGTGAATGCATGTCAGGGGTAGTGCACAGACGTTCAGCTACTGGGATTATGTGAAGAGAGGGCCTTGACTGTATAATTTGAGGGAAACCATATGACATAAGTGCATCATCTGTAAATGGAAAAATACATTCATAAAAAACAACACTTCAAGATATGAAAATGTGACCATTAGGAGCCAGACATTGGTAGCCACGATGTTGCATACAATAGCCAACGAACACACACGACTGAGAGCGAAAGGCCAACTTATACGGATGAAAAGGTCACGTGTAAGGGTAGAAACGACACCCAAACACCCGCAGATGCTCAAGAGTAGGGGATTTACCATACAGAAGCTGAAATGGTGACTTGTGATCAAGAACCTTTGTGGGCAGGCTATTAACAACGTGGATAGCAGTCACAACAACAAAGGACCAAAACTTAAACGGCATAGAAGTATGAGCAAGCAAAGTCAACACAACCTCAAGGACATGTCTATGCTTGCGTTCGAAAATGTCATTCTGTTGAGAGGCATGAGGGTAAGTAACACGGTGTTGGATTCTATTCTTCAGCAACATTGGGGACAGACTACGGTACTCACCACCCAATCGCTTTGAAGGGCTTTCAGAACAACTCCAAACTGAGTTTGAATCATTTTATGGAACAATTGAAAAGTAGACACAACCTGATCTTTAGACTTGATAAGGTAAAGCCAAGTATGGCGTGTGTGAATGTCCAAAAAATACACATAATAGCGATAGCCATTCAAGGTGACGTGAGAAGGGCCCCAAAGATCAGTAAAAAGGAGCTCAAATGGTTTAGAGTATGATGTATTAGATGCAACAAATGGTAGCTGATAGCTTTTCCTCAATTGAAACGATTGACAAACACTCAACCTTATATTTATCATCTAAGTTACTCAATATTACAACTTTTGCAAGCATGAATTAACACGTCATGAGTAGGATGCCCACGGCAATCAGGCCATAACTCATAAATGATTGGAGTATACTAGCCAAGCACAATGCAGGATGAAAAACACATTTCAACAAAGTCCCGAGATCAAACATATACAACTCATCCACTTCTCTGCCTTACAGCAACATCTCTCTTGTCCTTTCATCATGAACCACACAATTCCAAGCATGAAACTCTAAGAAGACACCGTTGTCGCTAACAAGCTTTGACAAGAAAATTAAGTTCTTAGTAATATGAGGAACAAGTAACATATTGTTCAAGTTCAAAGTGCATGAAGTAGTAAATAAAGATGAATGACCAACGCTATCAATAGGCAAACCTCTCCCATTACCAATAATGAGTTTACCAGAACCAGAGTACTCAACACGATCATTAACATTCAAAAGGTCAGTCGTGACGTGATGAGTAGCACCAGAGTTCACAAACCACTGTCCTTGGTCACCTAGCACACCATCCGATTATGACTTAGCCATAGGGAACCCAACAACACGAGCTTGAGCATGAGAGCCACAACCATACTCATGAGACATAGCGTTTGCACTAAAATTTTCACAAGATGTAGTAGGAGCATCATATCTCAGGTTAGAAGACACCCATCGAAAAGTTTTATCAAAATTGTACCAACAACGGTTAAATAGATAGCTGTGACAAAAATTGTGACAAAAAAATAAGAAAACAAACAAGTAAAATTAACAAAAAAAAATTGTGACAAAAAATTTTTTGCTATGACAAAACTTATCAAAATTTCTCCAATTGCCAATCCCCGACAACGGGGCCAAAAACTTAATCGCGTGTAAATATATGTGTTGTGGCACGTAAATTTGTGCAAATATATACAATCGATGCAAGTAATATAGTAGTAAGTGAGTTATCGTCTCCACAGGGATTGGGGGGAAATCTTTGAAGTTTGCTACAGCTAGAATTAGGTGTCACCAACTAATCTTAAGTTTATTGTCTAATGGTATTCACAAAGAAAAAATAAGTCGTGGCAAATGGTATGAACATATGGAAAAATATGTATAGACAAAAAAAAATGTGAAGTGAGCAGTAAAGTTTTGTCGTGACAAGAAAAATATGTAATAGTTAACAAATAAAATTTGCTAAGGTTGTCATACCCCAATTTAGGGGTCAAATTATAAGTTTCTGAAACTTAAAGACAACTTTAGAAAGTGTAAGAAATTCAGGGACCCAGTCTTGAATTTACCCATTTTTATTGGATAAAGAAAAATAAACCTGGTTAATTCTGCCCCCCAAAATTCCCAAATTGGAAACAAAATTCCCAACCTTGAACCCTAGCCCGTCGGCCTCTTTGTCACCGATTCTTCACTGTCCGACCATCATTTTTGGCACCACCACCCCCGCTCAGTCCGTCTTCAACCGGAGACCAATACCCTCCATCTTTTTGCCATGAAACGACGTATATCGTCGTGAATTTAGTCGCAAAGCTTTGACGAGTAACCTAACCCCGATCGCCTCAGTTTTATACCGATTCCGACCAAACCATCGGTTGTAGTGTCTCACCGCCACCAACATCGTATTCCCCAGTCAATTCCAATCAAAACCCGACCGAGGTTGCCGTTCACCACCGTCGTTTTTGCCGACCGCCAGTGTGGGTAAATGTTTCAGACCTCTTCTTTTAATTCCGATAGATTTTGGCAGATTGTTGATGTTGTTGGATCGATTTTGTCAAGTACATTAATAGGGAGTAATCGTCCGAAAAACCAAACTTTTGTCGTCGCCGCACATGCCACCACACATCGGCAGTGCGCGTAGGTTTCTTCCCTTGCCCTAGAAGCTTTTGGACTGGCCCGAACAGGTCAACCCGACCCATCTTCCTGACCTGCCTGATCTGACCCGACCTGACCCACCTGGTCCGGTCCAGTCACTGAGTCAACTTGTTAACTTTGACCAAGTCAACCCATTGACCATTGAATTTTACCGATCAGACCGTTGACTTTGACCGAAAAAGTCAAATTTTTTGAAAAGCCATATTTTATGTTTTTCGACGTCTTAAGTTCGAATCTGAAGTCTGTTTTGCCAAATTCGCACTCGGTAAGATGTTTTTCAATGTTTTATCTTTGGATTCAAGTTGGTTTCTGATTTAAGTTCAGTTTTTTACGTAAATTCATGTGCAATGTATCCAAGGAATTATTGGAAGTTGAATTCAAGTTCGAGGACAATCGAATGGAGTTTAAATGGTCGATCGATATGGCATGAAAACCGAGGTAATACTTTTCTACCTTTTGTATGCTTTTCAAGACTCACTGATAAATGGTAAATGCATGAATGGAAATAATTGGACCATTAGGGTAGTTAACTATCTTTGGACTCAGACGAAAATTGGATTAAAAAACAAAACAATGTATACGACTCTAACAGCTCGAAAAAGAAATTGGTAGACTGGTCGGAAATAAATCTCAGTTCAATGATTTAATTAGTAAATCAATCAGTCTCAGAAAGCGTAAATTCTTATTAATCATGTTAAATATTAAATGTGGTAAATATTTGGATAAGAAATTACCAAAAAGAGCACTATAGGGTAAAATTACAAAATGCCCTTGTACCATAAAAGACCAAGAATTCCCCGGATGGTGAAAGATAACTCTGAAAAGACATACATGTCTAATTATCAGAAAAACTGCATATGATTGAATTAAAAGTAATTACTGAAATATCCTCGAACTTCGTGATAACTATAATAACCTCCATTGATCAAAGGAACTATAATACTTGAAGCATAATATATCATAAGTAATGTCACTGACAGATTTGAATGAAATGTCGATGATACACTTAAAGTGTAAAAAGCACAATAGATGGCTATAATAATGTAGATGACCTGAGAACTTATATCTTGATCCACTTAAACCTTGGAATCATCGATTTAAATTCCGGAATTATATTGGAATTACCTTAAGTGTAAAATGACCCAAAAAACGTCTAAGCACTGGAATAACTAAATACCCTCAGCTCTGAAATGAATAAATCAACCTCGAATACCAATATGACTATATTATATGACCAAGTTAAATGGAATAGAAGTAATGTATATATTCAAATTTCAAAAACGATATAATTACTCTGGAAACTCCAAAGTGATCGGGATAGACTTGACTACTAAATGAACTAAGTAACCTCAATGACTGAGGATTAAGTACATGATTTGTGTAAGTTAGGAAATGCTGATAAAATTACATGATGTATAATCCCTAAGGGTTATGAACCCCGGATCAAGCACATCGACATTACCTGATATCGTTGCAATGTAGAAATGAAATAAAGACCATTGGAATATATGTTCGTCTCCCTAAGACATTCATCAATGATTCTGAAGATGATCTATGGACAAGAGTTATTGGTATTTAAGAGTGAATACCCTGGAAGTGCAATGAATTGATTGGTTGACATCCATTAGTTTGAGTTAACATGATATTCTGATAGATCGACATAAATCTTAAATGCTTGAATCTTCGTTTCTCCCTTATCAGCTCGAATCACTAAGAATTCTCCAAGAACCTAATGCCCAAAATGTCTCTGATTTCCTGAATAATGGAATCACTCATGTTATATATGGAAACACAAGTAACTCAGATGCAACGGATTCTAAATACCTTTTTGATTTCAAAGTGCCTCTAAAAAATATTCAAATACTATATGATCCTGATAAACTGCGTTCTGAATAACTGATGATTTTCCAGCTAATGAACTTTCTCGATAATGATTCTATTTTTTTGGCATTCTATCGGTGTACTGAATTTTCGTGTTTCCCTTTCTGATAAGATTATCAAGTACCTCTGAATAATATCTGGAACCTCTAGTGTGTTCTCTGATCATACGGATGTTTTCTCTAATTTTAAAAGTATGTCTCTGTTATCTGAAATACAATTTTACCTCTGATTTCTGCTCTGAACTTTGATATATGTTTTGATCTTTAATTTCTGTTATGATCTCTGATCTCTACTCTGATTTGTGATATCTCCATTTACGAAATGAAATTATTTTTATACGAGGTACTCTGGGACTCTGGTATGACTGAAGACACTGGCAGGTTTAGTCACTGCTGGTAATTCATTATATAAGTTCAACACGACTGGTAATTCCTTATGGACCTAAGGCGACTCTTGGGTGGGCTCCTGGGCCTAATGGGCCTAGTGGTAAGACCTTATGGACCCTAAGGCACTCCCTTAGGGATGACACCACTGCTATGTGTGTTTGGGTAAGACCTTATGGACCTGAGGGCACTCCCTTAAGGTGGGCACCTACGTTTCAGCTAGGGTAAAACTTTATGGACCCAAGGTGCTCCCTTATGTTGGCACCTACGCCCTTTGGGCCTAGGGTAAGTCCTTATGGATGTAGTTTTGGGGAACTGCATATTGGCGTTCGGTTGGAGGGTTCTAATATGGTTTTAAAAATATGTTTTAAATTGTCACTATTTAAAAAAATTGTACCTTTTTACTGGTTTTTGGTGGGAACACACTAGACACATTATTCTGATCTCCTTAACACAGTCATCCGAAACATTTTCTCTGAACTGGAAGCTTACTTTAATTTTCTATCTGAGATATCAGTGGGACCTCAGCTCAGCATAAAATTCTATAGATGTCTGAATCAATAAGGAAACATATGTTTATCTATTATCTGCATGTTCTTCAGCATCATCTGGTAGTACTGTATTACTGAGCTTTCCAAAGCTTACTCTGTTACTCACCTTTTCAGGTTAACAAGATTGAACCAGTGCAACTATCGACATCAGTAACAGAAACCTACCGGCTTTACATAAGGAGTACGATACATGCGATTAAGGGACATGTAGCTTGTATTTCATTTTTATATCCGAGTCTGGAATCTTTTTTATTTCTGAATATTGTTAAATTTTACTTTTGTGTTTATAATGTTTTTTTATGATTTTACATGTTTTAACAAAAATTTAAATTTCTGGGATTTTTACGATGGGTCGCTTCGGTGGCCCTAATGTGACACCTCGGATCGAATTGGGTCACCCGTATCGGTATGTGGGTATTACATAATGACATAAATATCATGCTTGATGGTCTTCATTGTTATGAAATGGAGAAGCTGGATGGACTAGTTTTATTGCTACGAGGTCAAACACATATATGGAAGACTAATGTGACGATGAGAGCATCTATGGATCAAGTGACGTGGTTGTTCTTTCTGGACGAGATCAAGAACAAATATATCGGTGATTAGTTCATTAGACAAATAAAGCAGGAGTTCATGAATTTGAAGCAAGGGAATCACATTGTGTATGAGTATGAGTATGAGTATGAGTATGAGTATGAGTATGAGTATGGTATGGGTATGGGTATGGGTATGGGTATGGGTATGGGTATGGGTATGGGTATGGGTATGGGTATGGGTATGGGTATGGGTATGGGTATGGGTATGGGTATGGGTATGGGTATGGGTATGGGTATGGGTATGGGTATGGGTATGGGTATGGGTATGGGTATGGGTATGGGTATGGGTATGGGTATGGGTATGGGTATGGGTATGGGTATGGGTATGGGTATGGGTATGGGTGGGTATGGGTATGGGTATGGGTATGGGTATGGGTATGGGTATGGGTATGGGTATGGGTATGGGTATGGGTATGGGTATGGGTATGGGTATGGGTATGGGTATGGGTATGGGTATGGGTATGGGTATGGGTATGGGTATGGGTATGGGTATGGGTATGGGTATGAGTTGAGGTTGAGTATGAGTATGAGTATGAGTATGAGTATGAGTATGAGTATGAGTATGAGTATGAGTATGAGTATGAGTATGGTATGGTATGGGTATGGGTATGGGTATGGGTATGGGTATGGGTATGGGTATGGGTATGGGTATGGGTATGGGTATGGGTATGGGTATGGGTATGGGTATGGGTATGGGTATGGGTATGGGTATGGGTATGGGTATGGGTATGGGTATGGGTATGGGTATGGGTATGGGGGTATGGGTATGGGTATGGGTATGGGTATGGGTATGGGTATGGGTATGGGTATGGGTATGGGTATGGGTATGGGTATGGGTATGGGTATGGGTATGGGTATGGGTATGGGTATGGGTATGGGTATGGGTATGAGTATGAGTATGAGTATGAGTATGAGTATGAGTATGAGTATGAGTATGAGTATGAGTATGAGTATGAGTATGAGTATGAGTATGAGTATGAGTATGAGTATGAGTATGAGTATGAGTATGAGTATGAGTATGAGTATGAGTATGAGTAGGAGTATGAGTATGAGTACGAGTATGAGTACGAGTATGAGTATGAGTACGAGTATGAGTATGAGTATGAGTATGAGTATGAGTATGAGTATGAGTATGAGTACGAGTACGAGTACGAGTACGAGTATGAGTATGAGTACGAGTATGAGTATGAGTATGAGTATGAGTATGAGTATGAGTACGAGTACGAGTACGAGTACGAGTACGAGTATGAGTATGAGTACGAGTATGAGTATGAGTATGAGTATGAGTATGAGTATGAGTATGAGTATGAGTATGAGTATGAGTATGAGTATGAGTATGAGTATGAGTATGAGTATGAGTATGAGTATGAGTATGAGTATGAGTATGAGTATGAGTATGAGTATGAGTATGAGTATGAGTATGAGTATGAGTATGAGTATGAGTATGAGTATGAGTATGAGTATGAGTATGAGTATGAGTATGAGTATGAGTATGAGTATGAGTATGAGTATGAGTATCAGTATGAGTATCAGTATGAGTATCAGTATGAGTATCAGTAGAGTATCAGTATGAGTATGAGTATGAGTGAGAGTTTAATAAATTGATTAGATTTTCAGCTGAATTGGTCCCGACTGAGAAAGATTCATGTGATTGGTTCATAGAAGGTTTACGCCCTAGACTGAATGAGTTACTGATAGCACTGAATCTTTCTACATTTCAAGAGGTAGTGAATCGAGCTAAATCCTTGGAGCGAGCACAAAATGAAATATTTGGGGAGAAAAATATCCAGTTGAGTAAGAGATCAGGTGCCTCGTCGAGTGCATCACAATCGTAGAAAATTCAAGTTTCAGGTTTTCGACCTTAATCTAGATCTGAGTCAGCTGCATCCTCAGACAGAGGATCAAATCCTATGAGAGCTAAGCAAACTCAATCAACTGAATCAGGAGCTGGAAGGCCAATTCAATGTCAACATTGTGGAAAACATCATAGTGGTGTATGTCCAGTGGTCTCCGGAGCATGTTTTAGATGTGGGGACACTAGACATTTTATTTGGGATTGCCCGTTAATGACCGGAGAGCATGCACAATCAGAGAGATTTGATACTATTTTTCAGAGAGGTAGATGACGAGGAGGGGAATGAATCAGTATGAATTGGCCACTCAACCTGAAATGTGTGCGACTACTCGAGTATACAACCTTAAGACTAATGAAGATCGTGATGATCCAGAGATCATTGTATGTACTTTACAATTAATCAATAAACTTGTTTTGGTATTGATTGACATGGGATCAACTTATTTCTATATATGTAGTAAACTAGTGAGAGATTTCATAATCTAGTTAGAAGCTATAATTAATGATGTGATTGTGACTAACTCGCTAGGCCATAGTGCTCGGGTAAACCAGGATTTTCGAGGGTGTACTATAAGGATTCAGGGAATTGAATTCCCTGCTAATATAATGGAATTACCCTTTGACGAGTTTAAGGTCATATTGGGAATGGATTGGTTGTATCGTTACCATGCTAATGTTGGCTATCGATTAAAGCGGGTAGTTTTGAGAAGTTCTGATGGATCAGAGGTAATTGTGGTCAGTGATATAATTAATTCATTATCTAATGTGATATCGGTAATGCCGGCTAATAAGATAATGCTGTAAGGATGTCAAGCTTTCATCGCCAATATGATTGATACTCGAGCCACGAAGATGAGATTGGAGGATATTTCGACGGTCCGAGAATTTCTAGACGTGATCCCATATAAGTTACCGAGATTACCTCCAGTTAGAGAGGTTGAATTTCAAATTGAGGTAATGCCTGGAACGACACCAATTTTGATAGCTCCTTATAGAATGGCCCCGAAAAAATTGAAGAAGTTAAAGGCTCAGTTACAATAGCTATTAGAGAAAGGATTCATCAGACCTAGTGTATCACCTTGGGGTGCACCAGTGATATTTGTAAAAAAGAAAGATGGTTTTATGCGTCTATATATTTATTATCGGCAACTCAACAAGGTGACAATAAAGAATAAGTATCATCTCCCAAGAATCAACAATTTATTTGATCAACTCAAAGGAGCTTCGGTGTTCTCCGAAATTGATTTGCGCTCTGGCTATCACCAGCTGGAGATACAAGAAGATGATATTCCAAAAATGAATTTTAGGATCGGGTATGGCCATTATGAGTTCGTAGTAATGTCGTTTTGGATTAACTAATGCACCAGCAGTATTTATGGATCTTATAAATAGGGTATTTCAATCGTACCTCAATCAGTTCATTTTCGTCTTCATTGATGATATATTGGTTTATTCAAAGATGAATGAAGAACATGACACCCATCTTCCAGTGATTCTTCAAACAATTTGAGATAAGAAGTTTTATGCTAAATTGTCTAAATGTGAATTTTGGTTACCTGAAGTGGCATTCTTTGGACATATAGTATCTGCAGAAGGGATTCGAGTGGATCCTCAGAAAGTTAAAGCTATTATAGATTGAGAAGTTCCAAGAAATGTTTCTGAAGTATGGAGTTTCTTGGGATTAGCTGGATATTATAGAATATTTGTAAGGGACTTTTCGATGATTGTCTCCTCATTGACAAAACTGTTAAGGATAGATGTGTCATTCATTTGGACGAATAAATGCCAAGAGATCTTTGAATCTTTAAAGAAGGTTCTAATAGAGGCTTCAGTGCTAGTACAACCAGAATCGGGCAAAGTTTATACAATTTATACTGATGCTTCCCTATAATGGTCTAGGATGTGTTTTGATGCAAGATGGAAAGGTAATAGCCTATGCTTCGAGATAACTTAAGCCACATGAAATGAATTAACCGACACATGATCTTGAGTTAACAGCAATAGTGTTTGCACTGAAGATATGGCGCCACTATTATATGGTGAGCGATGTTATATTTACACTTATCACAAAAGTTTAAAGTATTTGCTAACTCAAAAGGAGCTAAACTTGATACAAAGGAGATGGATCGAGTTACTTAAAGACTATGATGCAATAATATAGTATTACCCAGGAAAGGTTAATGTTGTAGTTGATGCACTTAGCAGAAAGACTTTGTAGCTTTACGCATGTTAGATGCCCAATTTTCTTTAAATGATAGTGGTGCTCTAGTGGCTACTTTAAGCTAAAGCCTTTATTGTTGGAGCGAATAAAGGACTTGTAAAAGAGAGATGATAAGTGTTTGGCAAGAATAGAATAAGTGGAAAAATATGAAATCAAGGATTTTGAAGTAAAGTCTGATGGATGTTTGTACTACAGAGATGAGTTTGTTTTCCAAATGATGAAGATTTGAAGAAAAATATACTTTATGAAGCGCATTGTAGCCCGTTTACTATGCATCTAGGAGGGAACAAGATGTATCAAGATTTAAAAGGGAGATACTGATGGCCATGTATAAAAAGAGCTATTGCAAAGTTTGTTGCAAAGTGTTTAACCTGTCAATAAGTAAAAGCTGAACATCAGGTACCTTAAGGAATTTTACAACCGATCTACATACCTCAATGGAAATGGGAAAGAATTTCAATGGATTTCATAACGGGGCTACCATTAACATCAAATAAAAAAAAAATTCAATTTAGGTAATTGTTGATATGTTAACGAAGACATTGCAATTCATTACTATTCAGACTGATTATTCAATGAATAAATATGTTGAATTATACATCAAATAGATAGTTCAACTACATGGAGTACTGGTTTCAATAATATCTGACATATATCCAAGGTTCACTTTGAGGTTTTGGAAGTTTTTACATAGAGCCTTGGGTACCCGATTGAACTTTAGAACAACTTTTCATCTGATCGGACTATTCAAGTTTTAGGAGATATGCTAAGGGCATGTGTAATAGAATTCAATGGATTTTGGGAAAAGTATTTGTCTTTGGCAGTATTTTCTTATAATAATAGTTATCAATCGAGTATCAAGACGGCGCCCTATGAAGATTTATATGAAAGAAAGTGTCGAACACCATTAAATTGGTTTAAAATTAAATATCGATACATAGTGGGGTCATATTTGATCAAAGAAGTCGAAGAGAAAATGAAGATTATTCAAGATAACCTTAAGATAGTCGTTGATCGACAGAAGTCTTACTTAGACTTGAAGAGAAAGGAAATTGAATACCAAGTATGTTATAAAGTATTTCTCAAAGTATCGCCCAAGAAGAAGATTCTCCGTTTTGGACGCAAAGGTAAACTAAGTCCACGATTCATTGGGCCCTATGAGATCTTAAAAAGAGTTAGACCAATAGCATATCAGTTAGCATTACCACCAGAAATGGAGAAGATCCACGATGATTTTCATGTTTCTATGCTTAGAAGATATCGATCAGATCATTCTCACATCATGGCACAGGAAGAGATAGGAGTCCAATCTGATCTGACCTATGAGGAAGAACCAATGCATATTTTAGCACATGAAGTCAAACAACTAAGGAACAAGACGATTCTATTAGTTAAAGTTCATTAAAAAAATCACAAAGTGGAAGAGACGACATAAGAGCGTGAAGATGTCATGAGAAGACAATTTCCTCATCTCTTTGTGCAGTAAAAATTCGAGGACGAATTTTCTTAAGGGGGAGAATTGTAATACCCCAAACATCAGGTTAGTGACTAAAGAGTAAGGATTTAAAATTAGTGGTTTGATTTTGATAAATTAAAATGTTCAAGGATTGATTTGGAAATTTTTTTAGGATATCTAATCAAAGATGTAAGAATTGAAGGGAAAATGTTATTTTGGCATGAAATGGATTTAAAATTCATTTTATTTTAATATAACATGTGATGAAATAGAAAAGGTAAGGAAAAGCCTAGAGAGTTATATCTTCCTCTTATCTTCTTCATTCCACCGTGAGCTCCCAATTGCTAAGGTAAGAGATTTGAAGTTGGTTGTTCATTTTATTTTTGAGTTTGTTTTGAATCTTGGGTTGGTATAGAATCTTAAGAAAGCTTAAAGATGATTAGAAACTTTGGGATTGAAGAATTAATGGTAATTTGGTAAAATGGGTTTTTAAGGGCATTGATGAAATTTGATTAGTAATTTGATTTTAAAGGCATATTTGACTTATCAAAGGTTTGAATAAGGTATTTGAAGTATTAGAAAGGATTGGAAACATGTTTGAAGAATGGGTGTAAAATTTAGTTTTAAATGTTCTATGGAGAATTGATGTTAAAGGGGATTTATTTGATGTAAATTGGTTGGGATAAGTGTTATTGAGTTTAAGCGTATGAATGGAGTTAAAAATATGAGATTTAGGTGAAGTTTGGGCTAAATTTGAAATGAAATAAGTGAATTATGGGTAAGAGTATCGATACTGGAAGAACAATATCGATACTATATGAATCGGATGAACAACATCAGTACTAAAGGGGTAGTATCGATATTGGGGTATCGATACTAATAGTAAGGTATCGATACCATAATTGAAAAGGAAATTCCATAATGCAAAATAAGTATCGATACTGAGGTGGGTATCGGTACCATAGAAGGTAAGTATCGGTACTGGGTGTAGAGTACCGATACTGTTCAGTTTAAAATTTTGAATTAGGTGTTTTATTTCGTTTAAGTAAATGTCGATTGGTTATCAGTTATTTGAGATCCGATATTCATTTTGGTTATGTTCTTATGTAGACTTCAATCAAGAACAAGTACCGATCGACTAGAAGTAGTAAAGAGATTAAGCAAAAGTGAAAAAGTATTTTACTTAGGACTTAAGTGAGGCAAAGGTGAGTACAACTTACTTATTTTATATTTGATATGAGGACGGCTTGCGATAACCAACCTCAAAGGTTTTCGATCGAAAACTATTTTAATTATTTTATGTTAAATTTTATTGTTTTACCTAAATTGTATTTCATATGCATTGTTTTGATTTCGTTATTATGAGTATATATGTTCTATGTGAATGAATGATAATTTGAAGAAGGATATGTGAATATTTATGTTAAAGCCCAAAGTATGTACTATGAGAATTGGAGGTATAATTGGCATGCCAAGAGTCGATGGTTTTACGCGGTCCTTCGGGACAATTCTATGTTGTCCTTCGGGACAATTCTACGCGGTCATTCGGGATAAATCTATGTGGCACTTCGGTGCATATTCTACGTAACACTTCAGTGCAAATTCTATGCAGCAGTTTTGACTGCAATTATAGTGCACAACCTCAAAGTACTCACATACCTTGAGTTCTCAGTAACAAGCATTGGGCTAATAAAACAAATTGATATGAATTGAACAATGTATAATAGCATAAATTATATTTATGAAGTATATATTGGTTTCCATATTCAATTTTTTTCCTGAAATGTTTAAGCAAGTGTTTTTAATGTTTTATTATGCTCATTTATGCCTCACTAAGTTAACGACTTAGCGTGTGAGTGTTTTCACACGTAGGGTCAAATAGATCCGAAGAGTAAAGCTAGGAAATGACAACATACACTTTGAAGAAGATCATATCAGAACGATTTGAACAGTATGTGCTTCTTGTTATTTTGAAATTTTGTTGTCATGTAACATAAATGTACTACAAAGGTTTAAATCGCAAATGCTTTGATTTGTTTTGTAATTATACTAATTAAAGTTTATGTAAAAATATTAAGTATTTATGTTCATTGTGAAATATATATTTTTGATATTAACTTTTGTATGAGGGCTTTACCACTAAAATAAAAAAAAAGTTCAAATTTTAAACATATTTTCGAGAAGTCAAAGCTTTAAAAAGTCAATGTGACACCTCAGATTCGTATTCGGGTCTGGTACGGGTCGGGGGTGTTACATGTAAATCTCGACTTTTAACATGATTCATAAAGATTGAAGCGTTTTTCTAATGAGGCAAAGTTCTCGATATTATCCAAGATGCTGGAGAATGTTCGAGATTGCTCATGAAAGATGTCGCTTTCGAAATTTTAATATAGATTAACATATGAATTTTTAGAATATTCAAGTTTAATTTTGGTTCCCTTAGTCGTTAGAGAATTCAAGATTATGTTTGAGAATTTAAAAATTTTGATTAATACAAAAGCATTAATTGCATTCATGATTCTAAATAAAAATATTTGTGATCAAATAAGAGTCGTTTTTTACAGACGTTATAAGAGTGTTAATCCTTACTCATACGTAATCATGCCCTAAAACTCAATTTTTATTTTCACATACCTAAACATTTTTTTTACTTAATTACACCTAATTGGTGGCAACTCCTAGTTTTTTTTTAAATGTAAATTTATATTTTTTATTTATCAGATAAAAATTTGGTGCGTACAAAGGATATACTATAATTATTATTTAGTAATTGACGGCGAAGTTTCTTTTAAGTCTTAATTCACATTTAGGTGGAAGGTTGTGGAGAAGAAAACTCCACCTTATTTTTCATAATTGAAAGAAAACATGATAAAAATGATTTAATTTTTTTATATTAGATTAAATATTTGAATATCACAGTTTTTAATTAATTTGGGATAAATATTAGATAATATTTGTTCCAAGACAACTCTCAACCAGTTGACGTTGAATAACAACAATTTCTTTATCACCAAAGTTGCTTGATTCGTGTGAAAGTCGTAAAAAAATTAAATAAGAAGATTGTAAGTAGTAGATATGTTAATATTTTACAAATAAAGTTTAAGATGATATTATATATCTCTCGAGATATAATTAACTTTTTTTGACAAGATAAAAACCGCTAGTTTTATTAAAAATAAAAAAGTATTCAAATTAGAATGAAAGTTTACAACTACAACCGTAAACTAAACACATAATAAGGACATTTTCCTATAATCATTAACACAAGAAACTAGTCATTTAATATCACACAAAGACCATATATAATGAGTAGGTTAAAAAACCTAATACAATAAACTTGATTAAAAGATTGACACGAACAGATCTAATTGTATCAGTAAACGAATCAGAAAAGGAGATCAAGTTATTGAAAGACTACTGGTAAAATGTAAATCAGAATCGAGCAACATGAGAAAACTATCAACGAACGTAAATCACGTATCCAAAATCTTATCCGAAGGTCCAAAGCAGGGAAGATAAACATTATTACAAAAGCACCATCTTGATTATTCGTGATAATGTCAAATCCAACTCTGATAAAAAGTATAAACAAAAATAACAAGCAAACAACTGAAAATGTACCAAAGGACAAAGAGAAACATGCTATAAAGGAAGAAAAAATCGTGTCATAAAAGTAAAATTATTTAAAAATTTAAAAAAAAGAAAAAATATATGATATAATAAAATAAAGAAAAACAATAAATATAAATGGTCATCGACCAACGCTAAAGTTAATGTCTTCATTAATTACAAAGTTAAAAAAGAAAAATAACTAACAGCGACATAAAAAAAAGAAAAGAAGTAAAACTAGTGCTCCAGAGCAACAAGATATAATAAAAATTGAATACGGTAATATATATATATATATATATATATATATATATATATATAAATTTAAAATTTTATTCATAGTAAAATAAAAATTAGAACCTAAAATCTATTATATAATTCAACACTTTTATTTAATACACCTACATTTAATTCTTGTGAAGCGTTGACATTATACAATTAAATGTTATAGTTAATAATAATTAAAATTTTATGAAAAATAAATCTTCATTTAAAATAAGGATAAATTACAAATTTCATCAATGAATTTTAATTTATTTCTCTCATGTTTTCCTCACTGAACTTTAAAAGTTTTCATTTTTTTCACTGAACTTAAACATTGAGTTTTTTGGTCACTCGACAGTTAAATAGTTAACGACATTAAAACAACATTATTTTAAAAAATAAAATTTTCACCAAAACGACATCGTTTTGCATCTATATAACAGTCCATTTATAACACACTTAGTGAGAAAACGGCTAAGTGACAAAAAACCCAATGTATTAAGTCCAATGAGGAAATTGAAAAGATTTAAAATACAATGAGTGAAATAGGAGAAAGAGTAAAATTCAGTACCCGACAAAAAAATCTATTGAAAAGAAAATAAAAAATCTATTTTCGTCCCCTAGCATAAAATGTGGTCCTCGAATAAAACATATTCAACTCATAAAATTTTATGTTTATCTCTAATTTTGGTCCATCTCCAAAAAGAAAAGTGGTTGTAAAACATGACATCTCAATTCATTATTTGGTGATTAAACTGAAAAGGAAGAAAAATAAAAACAAAAACCTAGAAAAGGAGAGAATCTCTCGGAAGACACGATGGAAAGAGTAAGTGATGGCATTTTAAGGAAATGAGAGGGGAATTATGTGGAATTAATTGATTTTATGTTGGGTAAGTTTTTATTATTATTTATTTATTATAAGATAGTATCTATTTAGAGTTTTCGTAATTCATTGACGACGTGCATACACTCAAAATTAGTGAAATATGTTCGAGCTCAAAAGTATGTTTACTTCGATACAAGTTCATAATAGTTTAAATCTAAGAATTTGATCTTGGAAATGTTTGAACATGAGATTAATCCGAGCTCGAGTTTAAGATAAATCCGATTAAAATCTAAAAATCTTGTTTTAACTAAATATTAGTAATTAATATAATTATATTAAAATTCTTATTAATAAAAAAAGTTAATAAGAGATTTTAATGTTAAATGAGAAAGTAAAATAAATTTAAAAATGTAAATTATATATAAAATAATCTTTAGCACGACCATTATATATGTATAACAAATGTAAAAAGTAATAAATATTCAAATTCATGAAATATAAATTTAACGATTAAATAAAGTATAATGATATAAAACGTAAATTTAATATTATAATATTTGATCATCCATCTATTTCAGCATTTTTAATTTAGTCATCTAACTATTTCTTTTCAGAATTATAAATCTAATATTATATTATATTTTTATTTTAGTCATCATTGTTAAAAAATGAAGATACTTACATGATATTTTTCATAGTTTCGTATTATTATTTTTTTCAACAACAACCAATGATATTTTTAATTAATTTTATTCAACCATATATTCTGTTATATTCTGTTAATTTAATATGCATATTGATTATGTTGATTTTTCGTTGTTATTCTTTGCTTTCATATTATGTTTACTTTTGAATAATAGTTTAAGCCGATTCAGTAATTAATGTGACATTTTATATTCGATTTTATTGTCTGGGACGAGTTTAGAAATTATGCTACAAACATGTGATGTCAACGTAATAATATTTTATATATGTTAATAAATAATTAATAATCATTTAAAAATAAAAAAAATAAAAAATAAATCCACAAGTTATATATATATAGATATAGTTAGAGAACATCGTAAGTTACTCGCATCAATACACAAATCTAATCATATTTCAAACAAATTTTAAGTGTCATTTTATATAATAGCTTATTATACAATGTACAAGTGTTACAAATAGTCCTCAATATGATTAATTGTGTGTATTGATACAAAAAACTTACCATGTTTCTTAATTATATATATATATATATATATATATATATTAACAATTTCTACCTATGGGAGGGGAAGAGGAATTTTGCTTCTATGGTATTGAATATTGAATAGGGACGGAGCTTAGTGAGGTCCATTGTTAAAATTTGTATATTCGATATAATTTTAGTCTAATAGTATTTTGATTCATGTAAAAATGAATATTTAATTTAAAAATATAAGAATTTATTAAATATTTAATCAAGTAAGGATCGAATTAAAGAAGGATAACCTCATATTTTTAAAATTTTTGATCTAATAACAATTTAGGTAATTATAAGTTTAAAAATTAGACAAATTAAGTGTTATTTTGTGAATTTCGAGTTTTAAAAAAAAATAAATCTAGGGTGAATACAAGGTAATATATGTACAGAGACTATTAACTATTTGACAATAAACACTCATGCTCTTACATACTCAATGCTCGAACTCGAGACCTCAAAGATAACAACAATACATTCAATAAGATTACTTAGTTCGTATTGAATTTTGAGTTTAAATATCTACTAAGTCTTGATATTTTTTTAAATGGTCTAATATTTTGGTCCCTGTCAATATTTAGTTCTGACTTCGTCTGAAACCACAACTTAGGAAAGAGGGGAGGTGTCAACTGAGAGCTTTTAATCACTTATTCTAGAGATTGTTGATTGTTTTCTATTTATTTTTAGATATAAAATTTATAAATCTTGACTAATCTAATAAGAATACTTTGTATAAGTGTTGATGATATGACTATATATTACAAGTATATATTATGTATAATATAATATTTTTAAAAATATTTTTTTAATTTTTTAATAATTTATAAGTTATCATTTTATAGCTTATGATATATATATATAATTTTTAATAATATTTTTAGTGTAATTTTTGGTTGCCCTCTCGATTTTCAGAGCTTTATCCTGATTAACTCGGACCGATCAATGTCGTATACATTGATTTGGTGAGTGAGTCTCTTAGCAAATATTTTTTACATACACAAGGGCTCAAACTTGAGACCTACATAAGTGATATCAAGTTCCTTATCACTTGAACCAACTCCTGTTGGTTATTATTTTTAATATATATATATATATAAATAATATTTTTAGTATTTTTAATATATATATATATATATATTTAATTTTTTAGTATTTTATATTTCATTTTTTAATACTTGAATATTTTGTATTTAAAATTTAAAAATATTTTTTTTTATTTTTAGAAAAAATAAATAAGCCCCTAAACTTTTTTTAAAAAATCATTTTGACCCTCGAACAAGATCAAAAAATCAATTTAACCCATCTACCATGTCATCTGTCACGTCATCATCTACCATGGACCGTCACGCCAACACTGTGAACTGCTACGTCATCATCTTGAATTTCCACATCAACACCATGATGATCATCGTTGAAAAACACTGGTGAAAAGATCACGTTGAATTTGTTTTATAAGTTGAAAAGCTACATTAGGTGCAATAATAATTCGAGGGCCGCATTTATTTCTTTTAAAGTAGAAGGGCCTTAAATACCTTTTTACCTAAAATTTTCAAGTGGTGATAGGAAAAAATCTCGTAGTACCAAATCAAGACAACAATTCAAATTCAAGAATCAAATCTCGAAAAATATAAAGTTAGGGGATAAATATGTACAAAATAGAAAGCTCAGGCACCAAAATAGTAATTGGGATATCATCCAACGGTCGCTTAGGTCTGCTTAGCAAACAATCATCCACGGTCGAAATCAAACCTCAGCTGCTTCTCTTTTATCTGTCCGTCACACACCGTTTTCTACTCTTCTCTACACCTCTCCTTCTCTCACTCTCGCATTCTCAAGGATAGCTTTCATCTCCCATGGCTACCCTCCTCAAAACGCTGCCGTTTAAGTCTCCTCCTGCTCTAAATCCACGTGTTACTACCTTAAACTCTTCAAAGGCCTTCCATGTCTGCTTCAAACAAAGACTTCCTCGTTCGAGCCGTCCCCTCCGGTTCAGCTTCACTCCCTCTCTTCGGTTCGTCAAGTTGGTTCCTTTTGCTGGTGAAACCGGAACTACTGATACCCAACAAGAAGTTCAAGAAACCCAAATTGAGGTAACATACAATGGTTCCAAGTTCCTTTTTTTAATTGTTTAGTTTTTCTGGGTGTGAAATTTTGTCCTAGTTTATACTTTTCTTGTATAGTTGACATAAACATATATGGGTTTTGGAAATTAACTGTGAAGCTTGCTAGAAATGAGGCAAAAGATAGATACTTTGATAATGTGTAGAATTTAGCCATATCAAGGAATTTTCTTGTCGAGAATCTTCTTTTCTTTGTAGCTTTGTGGATTGGATATGCTTTACTTACTAACTTTACAATTAGGGTACTTCTTTTTCCACATTTACTATTTAGTATGAGTTGTCCAGTTCTACACCTTGTTGAACGATTTCTTTTTCTTTTTGAGGTTACTCATACAATATTGGATAAAAGATGTAGTTCACTTTAGCATTTTCCAGTCATCATTGACTATAAACGTGAATGCTTTTTGTTATTTCTTAGCTATCATAGCTTTCTATGGTTATGAGAGTTTAACGCGATCTTTAATGGAAGCCAATAAAATTATTTGAAAAAAATACATGGAGGAGAAAATGCACAATTTGTATTGATTGAATTAGGAGAATTAGTGAAGCCTAGCAATGAACTAAGAGGTTATTGTCTTTTGGGCCATGGAGATGAGGTCAAACTGAAACTGATGAGGATTTGGTTGAAAAGGGGAATTGGGACTTGAGTTTTGAATGCATTGATCTTTGTTAGAATTATTGCACCGTTGCTTGGCAGGTTATAACCCGAATTTACAGAGGCCAACTTTATACTTGGTTCTATGCTATCCATCTTGAAAGTGAAACCTTGTATGATAGAAATTTATAGCCAAATCTGGTGGTTGGATCCTTTTTGGAGATGAATGTAACCTGGCTTCAGTTATTTGAGCCATAATTTTACAGCTGAACTTTGATATATTAATCACCTACTTCAAAGTTGCCTATGCATATCTATAAAAAAGACTTCCTGCAAATTTAGATTGCTATGTTTGGAAGTGTTAATTAATATTTAATCCTTTGTTTTCTTTATTGTTCTGGACTTTATATTTACTTGTTTATGTTCGGTAGAGAGACTTTTATTTTATGTCTCAAAAAGTTTCACTCTTCGTGAATACTTTTCTTCCACATGAACATAATATAGTTAAGGTAATTGAGTTGGAATACTTTTCACTAAGTGAGAACCAACTCAGCCCCTATGCAACTTATTGTCATTGTAGGTGATCCATTGCAAGATAATATAAAAGTGGGTTGTAATTTTTAAGACCTTATAATTGATGTTAACAATCCGTCTTCTTGTTTATCAATCATGATAAATCTTTACTCATCGCCCAAGTTTGCAAATAACAATTCTGCTGTACACAATTATTGGTTTTAACAATTTTTTTATGTCTGAAGTTGTATATTAAGCCAATAAAAAACTTTAAGATCTTCAATGGTTGCTTCTTGTTTTACATTCCATTTGGTATGTTTTAGGCTGCTGGTTTGTTCGATATGCGATATGAGATGTTATCAAAAATTTCTGTAGAAGCCTTGAATGATGGAAAAGGAGTATTTTTACTCAAATAGACGACTAGTATAACCTTCCATAGAAGGAATTTTTGGTGTCAGTTTTTTTTTGCTGTCAGTCCTTGGTATATATTTCTATTCCATGACCCTTTTTAGCTTAAGTCACTATGCTACATTGTTCTTTGAATTAAGTGGTTTCACCTTTTCTACTCGATATTTTTCTTTACATAGATATTTTTTTATTGCATTGTCAGACATTTGTGGCTGCTTTTTTCATCATCATGGATATATGTAACAGGACTCCTCAGATGGTGTTGTCGCTGCGGAAGACGCTGCTGCTGCAGATGAGAGTAGTGATGCTGAAGAAATATCTTCTTCGGCCATTTCATCGTTACTTCAATCATACAAAGAAGCTTTGGCAAGTAATGATGAGTCAAAAGTTGCTGACATAGAAACATCTTTAAAATCCGTTGAAGATGAGAAGGTTGATCTTGAAAAGAAAATGGCTTTTCTGTTAGAAGAATTGTCAACGGAGAAGGAACGGGTTCTTAGGATTAGTGCGGACTTTGACAACTTTCGCAAGAGGACCGAGAGAGAGCGCCTTTCATTGGTATCGAATGCCCAAGGAGAGGTTTTGGAAAATTTGTTGCCTGTTTTGGATAATTTTGAGAGAGCTAAAGCCCAAATTAAGGTCGAGACAGAGGGAGAAGAGAAGATCAATAACAGCTATCAGAGCATATACAAGCAGTTCGTGGAGATTTTGGGTTTGGTCGGCGTTGAACCTGTGGACACAGTGGGAAATCCTTTTGATCCAATGGTAAGTTAACACTTATTACTCCTTTCTGTCCCACTTTTCGTTGACATGATAAATAATGATTTGTTGCATTATGTGTGTCTAAGCCTCCATCAAATTTTCACTTACCTTGTTCTTGTCCTCACCATCCATCTGCTGAGGAGGCGGTTCGTGAACAAATTGCTTTAACACCTCCAGTACATTATGCATTTGGTTACTCATGAGAAGAATTAGACTGACTATGAAATAATCATGGAAATTTATACAAATAATTTAGCATATTCAAGTTAATCTTCAAATTATGGACACTACATTTGTATATTAGGTGACTGGTTTCATTGGTTTGTTATTTGGCATAGTGATTATTGGCTTAATGCAGGTGAAGTACCGAGTTGGCTCGATATTCAGTCAAGTACTTGATGAGCTTTCTCAAAAAGTTAGACAAGTTTGTTCAGGTTTTGTGAAGACCTGGATATGCTTTTAATACAAACCAAGTCTTGATTGATTCGAGCTGACTCGGCGTGTTTATGAGTAATGATATGATATGTATGATATTTTAGTTGTGGCATGAAACCTTTTTATTTCCTCAGGCAGGTAAATACAAATACAAGATAAGAAGAAACTTCACAGGAGCTTCTTTTATGTTCATACATACTTCAATAACTTTCTTACAAAATGCTTTCTGATTGTCTTGTAAAGCTGCATGAAGCGATCATGCGCGAGGATTCCACTGAATTCGAAGAAGGTATCATTCTTCAAGAATTTCGCAAGGGGTTCAAGCTTGGAGACAGGCTGTTGCGACCGTCAATGGTTAAAGTATCAGCTGGTCCAGGGCCTTCGAAGCCCGAACAAGGGGAGTCATCAGAAGGTACAGGTGTAGGTGAAAACACCGAGACCAGCGAAACCGTTGAGAGCAATGAAACCGCTGTAAGCAGTGAAACTACTGAATGCCATCAAGAAGCAGAATCTTCTTGAAGACTAGATAGAGATTCATGGATTCAGTTTTGTATAAGCAACACATATTTACCTCCATTATTAGGATCTCAAATTTTGTTTGTGATTGCTGTGGGATGATATATTGCTGTTAAATTTTTTATCTTTTTTTCTGGAGCAATGAATTTACATTGAGATGAGGAAATAGAATGCCTTCGGGACAATATCTGCATCTCTTCTTATCCCTCTCTAGCTAACTTGAGCTCAATCAATTCACCTAGTCATTCTTAGGTGGAAAGAGTTAATATTCCATAGGACTGTTGATTATCCCATGTCAAATCTTTTCTACACTTGGTATATGCGGTACTCGAACCTGAGACTTTAAAAAAAATCCCTTAACCACCGGGGTCGTTTGGTTAATGGTTGAAGTGTTATATAAACTATTTGGTTTAGGTTTGCTATGAATTGTTATTTGAAGTTTTATATGCTTTATGAAGATTTTATGAATACCACAAGGCTTTACTGACCTCAGTTATTTGAAATGTGTTGGTGTACTTTGTGGATAGTATTATGTTGTTATACAAGCCGTACTGTATATATTTTCTGAAACAAGTGTTATTTGAAATGTTTTAGGTCAAGCTGGATTTTTCATAAAAAAGTTAATATAAGAGTTCATCATGGTGGAACTTTCAAAGGGAACCCAAAATCATCGTATATGAATAAGTACAACTTATGGAGCATTATGATGTTGAAGAGATATGTTATTGGAGTTTGTTATCGATGGTGGTGCATCAACTCGAGTATGGTTTCGACCAGGTTAAGCAGTTGTATTTTTTGGAACCGGGAAAGAGTTTAGACGATGGCTTGAAGTTGTTGTTTGACGACAAAAGTGTGCTCAAGTTGTCAAATCATTTTAAAAAATTTGGTGATGGAACTGAGAAATCTGGCGACAATCCATTGCCAAAAGCTTTCTTCATCGATTTGGATCATACAGGTAGTCATATAACCACATCTGATGGATCGGATGCCAATGATGCTCGAAGGGTCTGTTGGTGATCGAAGTTTCTTTGTTGGGCAAATCTTCAGAGATGCTTGTTTACCACTCCCAATGAGATTCCAAAGAAAGAGAGGAGGAGAAATGGCTTAGAGGGTCCAAAGAAGATGACAATGTCTAGGGTTGGAAGCATATTAAGGTGTAGCTTTTGCCACAAGGAAGGCCATAACAGAACCAGATGCCCCATGACGCCAGACGTTTACTTAAAGGTATGATTTCTATCAGGCATAGTAGAAAAATTAGCACAACGATAATTTAAATGGTCATTTTTATTTTTAAAGCATTTGAAACCCCAATGTTTTAATTTTTGGTCAAAATAGTCAATGTTGGATTGAAACAAATGTTTACTTAAATTGTCACTTTGATATTTATTCTTTTTTTGGTAACATTTTAGCCCCAGTATTTTCACACGTGTTTAATTGATTGTGTGACACATATCACGTCATCATTTTAGGTGGTGTGACACATATTACGTCATCATTTTGGTAGCGTGACACATGTTACATCATCATTTTGACGACGTAACATGTACCACATCATCTTTTGTGCCACATCATCAATTGTGCCACATCATCAATTAAAACATATGAAAATGACACACTAACAATATGCGTTGATCGTTAGTCAACTAATAGTTTCCATCCAACATGAATTATTCTGACCAAAAATTAAAATGTTAAGAGTTAAAATACTAAAAAAATATAGGTCAAAGTGAACATTTATACAAATATTGAGTACTAATTTTGTTATTACGACTTCTATTTGTTTATATTTGCAGCCACCTTATGTTGGAACTGAAGTTGTATCTGTTGTTTAGAGTGTTGCAAATAAAAGAAAGGCTTGTACAACAACTGCACCCAAGGGCACATCGAGAAATGATTGTCAATCTTCTAGAAAAAGAAAAATTAGGAAAAAATCACACTTTTCTTCGATTATTTATTTATTTTATTAATTGTGTCTATTTTGAGATTTTATTTGTGCTCATCTCGTGAAAATTTTGTATTATTAATGCATATGTACGCACTCTCCGGGTATGGATACTATACCCTTTCTAAAAACAAGCATTTTTTTTATGTTATCAAATATCGATATCTAAGAAGTAAAATATTAGAGCTAGTACATATGTTCGGTTGGTCAAATTGTTCATCTTTGTTCCCTCATATTCCCTTAGGTCATGAGTTCTAAACTCACTATGAGCATTCTCATTCCTTTTCCTAGGATATCATCTTCCTCTTCCCTTTCCCTTCAGATGTGTCGACACCAATTTTCGCCCATGCGGGGAAAGACCGATACCGACTCGGGGGTTTTCTTTTTTGAAAAGATTTTTCGAAATGTAAGGAGTCACCACCAATAATTTAAGGTGTGATTGGGACACCATAAAAACCGGGTGATTTTAATAAAACATTTTATTTTTATCAAAATACCGAGTTTTAAGGTTTGCAAAAATCCAGAAATAAGGTTCGGGAGTCAATTATGCGTGGGGAAGGATTAGCACCCCTAAAAGCGCCCAAAAATTGGTACCTAGTTGATTACCCTATATTTAAAATCAGAAATTTTTGAGTTCGATCTTTATTTAATTTGAAAATCATTACGGATGCAAAGTTGAAAAGGGTATCTGTTTATTAAGACCGATAGCATTCGTCCCCTAGCATAAATGCGGGAGATCAACTATTGAGCCTAAGAACCGAACATTGCCTTAATTTTAGAAATCATGATGCGGTCTTTGAAAAGGATGCCGACCTATTTCGGGAATCACCAGTAGTTACCCCCTGAGCATACTTGCGGGAGATATATCATTAATTTCTCAATAAGTCAACATTGCCTTAGGTTTAAAAATAAAATGCAATCAAATAAATTTTTTATCAATCCTAATTAAGCTAAGGTAAATTAAAGGCTTTCTCTGTCCTAAAATGTCGAATTATGAAAGTTAAAGAACCTAAAGGCACAAACCTAGAAGTGTAGGTTATAATATTAACCCTATTTGATTATTAAACCAATTATTGAATCGAATAACCGAGATGGTCCCTCGAGCTTTTAGGCGAGGGCCAACTCGTATTATTCCCTAAATTTAAAGACTAATTTGAAATCTAACCTAAAATGGAGACTCTATTTAACCTATTTAATTATGTCAATCTTAAAGGTCTAATCGAAATTCGGGGACTAAAAGGTCAAGATCTAAAAATATCGATTTCTAAAAGATTTAAAAGCTTAAGGACCTAAATTGATAATTTCTAAAGTTGATGACTAAATAACAAACTAAAAGCTTAATTATTATCTAAATTAACCTATTTAAAGAACAAAGCCTAAAGTTTTTTTTAGAAAATATTGATTATTAATAAATTTTAAAAGTCGAGCAATTGATTCGAGTAATCGGGCATCTTATGTGAAAACTCGACTCGAATTGCTCCCTAATTAAACTAGAGTGTCGTCCTAATTTCTAAGCTTGATTCTAATGTTAATCTAATTTAAAACTAAATCTAAGAATTATACTATGAAATATCAAAACAATTAATAAACATAATTAAAATAATAAATAATAAACAAAAAAACACAACATAAAATAAATAAAATAAACATACATACAAGAACCTAATTGCATAAATATAAAATTACTAAACTGAAAGGGAATAATTAAACATAAAATGGGGCTAAATTAAAACTAATCGAAATTTGAAGGCTAAATCGAAATAAAATAAAAAAACAGATTATGGACTAAAATGTAAAAATACACGGAAGTTACAAGGACTAAAAGGAAATTTTCCAATTTATTTAAGCCTATATACAATATGTTAAACTAAAAAGGATAAATTACAGAATCAGTCCACGAAAAATTTAAAAAAATTAAAAGGTCACTACACATGATTAAAATACAAAAACACGCTAAAAGTAAGGGGACTAAACATAAATTTCACCAAAAAATATAAAGTACAAACTGAAAATGGATAAATTATAAAAACGATCCCTGCTAGTGAATTTTTTGCAAAAACACAGGAGAACTCGGGGGACCTCTATGCGATTTCCCCCGAAAATTTTCTATAAATAACAATTTTTTTCATTTTTTAAAAAAGTTAGAGAGAGAGGCTCTCCCCTCTCTCTAGAAAATCGATTGCCGCCGGCCACCTGGCCCTCGCCAGTCACTGTCGTCTCTGATGGCCGTTTGCCACCAAAATTTACGGGGAGGCTCATCTCGGGTTCCTTGTTGCAGATCTGGGCACAGTTTCGCACAAAACTACCTCCATTGCAAAGAAAATGGCCGAGACCGTTCAGCTTTCCTGGGCTCCGGTAACTCTTCCGACAACCCAGGTAAGTTACGATCTACAACTCTTTTAATATTTTGTATTTTTTGCGTAAAATGGTTGAATATCAGTGTTTAAAAAAGCCACAATTTTTGTTATTGTTCGATTAAAAAAATGCTATTTTTGTTTATTTTTTCGAAACCATTGGCATATGAAACGAAACTAGAGAAAAGGGTGGTGTTTTATTTCAAAAACTAAAAACTATCTTTTTTTTACTGATATTTAGAATTGAAAGTAGTACAAATAAAAATAAAAAAGGCTAAAAGCGATTCAAACTAAAAAAACAGAAAAAGTAACCTTGAATGCTTATGGTTTTTTTCTTTGAAAAGAACCCAAATTACAAAGCTATTTTTTTTCTGAATATTAGCGAGTCTCCTGTAGTGTTTGTTTGTTCGGTTCTTATGCCCTTTTACTGAGAAAAAAAGAGAAAAGAAATGATAACTCTGTCTTGTTTTGTTGTTGTGCAATGGCATGGAGTGCTGGAGTGGTTTTCCTCTGGTTGGTGTAGAGGCCGACAACCTCTGGTTGGGGGAAGTGGATAGTGGCCACTAATTGGGGTGTTTGGACAACTATAGGGCTAGGTTAGATTTAGGTCAGGTCTGGTTTGGGGCTGCCCGATTTGGGTTCAGTTTGGGCCTTGAGGCCTGATTGTAATGAAAATGGTAAAAATGGTGATCACAGCTGCCCCTCTTTGCTTATTGCAGTGAAAAGGGAATGAAGCAATGATAAAAAACACTATTTTCATCTTGGTCTCTTCTTGTCACACTGTGAACTCTTCGCTGGGAATGTCAATTCATCTCTTTATGTGAAATCGTCGAGTCCTTGCTACAAATGATGTCATTTTGCTTCGTTATGTTGGCTGAGTCTCCATCTCAAGTTCTTCAAGCTACGGGTTCTTCTCATCATGATCTTTGCACTAGAAATGTTGATCCCTCGAGTGAGGCGTCGTTGATTCAAAATGTTGTGAATCAAGTAATAGGTCAAACAACTTATTCATTATGAATTCTCTACTGGAAATGTTGGTCCCTTATGTGAGGCGTCACTGATTCGAAGTGTTGTGAATCAAGCAAAGGAAATGTGAAAATATTATGCCCGAAGGTCTTATGGATGGCCCGAAGGACTTATCATCTTGCTCGAAAGCCTTATAGATGACCCAAAGGATTTAAGCATCATGCTCGAAAGACTTACTGATGGCCTAAAGGACTTAAGATGATTCAAAATATTGTGAATCGAGCAATAGGAAATGTTAACCCCTCTGGTGGGGTGTTGCTGATTCGAAGTGTTGTGAATCTAGCAAAGGAAATGTTAATCCCTCAAGTGAGGCGTAGTTTGTTTTAAGAAAAATAATCTCAAGTGAGATAAATCTTCTGTTTCTAGTGAATTATCTCCAGCGAGATAAAATCTTTTGTTTCGAGTGAAACTATCTCAAGCGAGATAAAATCTTCTATTTCGAGTGAAACTATCTAAAGCGAGATAAAATCTTCTGTTTCAAGTGAAACTATCTCAAGCGAGATAAAATCTTATGTTTCGAGTGAAACTATCTCAAGAGAGATAGAATCTTTTGTTTCGAGTGAAACTATCTCAAGCGAGATAAAATCTTATGTTTCGAGTGAAACTATCTCAAGCGAGATAAAATCTTCTGTTTCGAGTGAAACTATTTCAAGCGAGACAAAATCTTTAGTTTCAAGTGAAACTATCTCAAACGAGATAAAATCTTCTGTTTTGAGTGAAACTATCTTAAAAGAGATAAAATCTTCTGTTTCAAGTGAAACTATCTGAAGCGAGATAAAATCTTCTATTTTGAGTGAAACTATCTCAAGCGAGATAAAATCTTCTGTTTCGAGTGAAACTATCTCAAGCGAGAAAAAAATCTTTTGTTTCGAGTGAAACTATCTTAAGCGAGATAAAATTTTCTGTTTCGAGTGAAACTATCTTAAACGAGATAAAAAATCTTATGTTTCGAGTGAAACTATATCAAGCGAGATGAAATCTTCTATTTTGAGTGAAACTATCTCAAGTGTAATACCCCTATTTAAGAAATTAGGGACTAAATTGAACATTTTGGAACATTGTAGCCTAGATATGAACTTTTAGGGAGTTCATGAGTTAAACCTTGAAATTCACCAAAATTTTAGAATTATGGAAAATAACCCCTTTTCCCTATGTTGTGTTTCGGCTCCAATAATCCTAAATTAATCAAACTTCTCCCCCTCGTCATCCTCAATCATTCGATCGTCGATACGTCTACCTCCGGCCGTCGTTGCAGTGTTCAGACGCCACCAGTAGCCATTGACCCATTCCCGACTCTGTAATTATCGAATCAATCGTCAATTTACCGCGAGGAATGGAGGAAGCATTGTCGAACAATTCATCTATGACCAGCAATAACCAGTCAAAGGTGGCTTACACCGCTAGCACCAGGTGAAGCGCCAGTCACGTGTGAGCAAAACCCTATCATCCTTTTCGTGATACGGTGGCAGTCGTCGTGAATCGACATTTGAAGTGTTCGATGGAAACCAAGCCACCGCCTTTAATTTATTCAAATTTACGTCGATTATGCTTCCGTTGTGTTACACCGCCCTTACCAACGAACTTGTCATTCTGTCGCGGTCAGGACCCAGTCGGTGGTGTCCCGGATTGATGTGATTCTCTCTGATCACCATTGGTAATTACCTCCGATCGCTCCCTTAATTATTTTAATTGGTTTTAGATGAGTTTTGATGTTGATTGGAGTTGATATTGGTGTTTGTTGAAGCAGTGAGTACTCGGCAGATCAAACCTAGCTCCGTCGCACGCGTCGTCACGCGCCAGCGGTGCACATGTGCTTGTCTTGGCTTGGAGAAATTTCTAGAACCGGGTTTGTTTGACCTGACACGTCTGCCCGACCCGCCTGGTCTAGTCCAGTCACCGAGTCAACTCGGTCCGAGTCAACCCGTCCGAGTCAACTTGTTGACTTTGATCCGTTGACTTTGACCATAAAGTTAAATTTTTTGAAAAACCCTATTTTATGTTTTTTGACGTCTTGAGTCAGAATCTGAAGTCCGTTTTGCTAAATTCGCAACCGATAAGCTCTTTTTCAATGTTTTACCTTCGGAATTCAATGTGGTTTTTCAATTAGTTCAGTTTCTGACGTAAATTTATTTGCTTTGTATCCGAGGAATTATTGGACGTTGAATTCAAGTTCGAGGGCGATCGAATGGAATTTAAATGGTCGATCCATATGGCACAAAAATTGAGGTATTACTCTACTACTTTTTTATGCTTATCGGACTCATTGATGGATGGTAATTGTATGAATAGAATTGATTCATATATTAGATGTATTTAGTTATCAGTGGAATCAAACGTAAAATTCGAATAAGGACATAAAATGGTATAAGACTCAGACGGCTAGATAAAGAGAAATTTGAAGATCAATCGAAAATAATTATAAGTTGAGTGATCCAATAATAAATGAATTGGTTTTAAGATCCATGAAATTTGGTAAATTCTCTTAAAAAGTTAAATACCGGGATTAACTGGATATGAAGTTACTGAAAAGAGAAAAATGAGATAAAATTACGAAAATGCCATTGTAATGGAAAAAGAACAAGACTTCTCCGGATGGCAAAAAATAACTCTGAAAGGATAAATTTGATTAATTATAAAGAAATTGCATATGATCCAATTGAAAGTAATTACTGAAAGGTCCTCGAGCTTCGTAATAACTATAATAACCTATAATGATCAAAGGAGCAAAATACCCTGAACCCTAAATGAACTATAAAGCATTTAAGCTTAGTTTATCAGAAATTATGTCAGTGATAGATTTGAATGAAATGAGGATGATACACTTAAGTGTCAAGCATAATGGATGGCTATGATATTGGAGACGATCTAAGAACGTATATCTTGATTCATTTGAACTTTGGAATCATCGAAATAAATTTCAGATCTATTGGAATGCCTCTAAAATGTAAAATGACTCGAGGAACGTCTAAGCCCTATAATAAATAACACTTTCAGCTATAAAAAGAATAAATCAACCTCAAATACTAAATGACCTAAGTAACCTCAATGACTTAGGACTAAGTGAGTGACTTGGATAAGTCTGGAAACACTAATGAGCTTACATGATGCACTGTCCCCATGGGTTATGAACCACGAATCAAATATGTTAACATTTTCCTGATAGTGTTACAACGTGAGAATGAATTAAAGACCATTGTAATATCTATTTGTCTCCTTAAGATATATTTAGCAATGATTCTGAAGGTGATCTATGGACAAGAATTGTTGGTATAAAAGAGTGAATACCTTGGAAGGGCAGCAAATTAATCGATCAACATACATTAGTTCTGGGAGTTGTTCAGTTCGAGTTATTTTAATAATTCGATAGATCGATGCATATTGCAAATGTCTTGAATCTTCGTTTCTCCTTTATTAGCTCTAATTACTCCGGTCATATCTGAAAAACACAAGTAACTCAGATGCAAGGATACTAAATAGCCCCATTTGGTTCATTGGACTTAAATCCTGATAATTCAAAATAAAATCCTGAATACCCCAGATTGTTTGAGTAATGGAATCACTCTCTGTAAATTTGAATCTAGAATTTATTCCATATAAAGGTTCCTAAACACATTCTTGATGCACCTGGATCATAGCGGGATTTTAAAGTATCAACTCTAAATGTCTGATTAGATCCATTAGTAATCGGTCACTTTCAATAGGACCTTGTTCCTGTAATCTGATCAAATTACATCAGTTTCATGTTTTTCATTGTAGATAAACTACCAAGCACCTCTGAAAAATACTTGGATTCTCTAGTGTGTTCTACATGTACCACATGATGGTTTTATATGTTTTGAAGTAAGTTTTAACGAAATTATTGATTTACTGGTTTATCAACTATGACAACATGGTATATATTGTTTGATTTCAGTTTTCACCGAAAAATATGAATTGTTCTTGATTTTTGGAATCATGGAAATTTATGGTTTATGAACTATGGTTTCCTGTTTTTATGGTTATGAACTCACATGAAACTACTTATGGTGTATAGGTGGAGATCGGTTATACGATTTATTTCATTATCACGGTTATGAAGTATGACTGGATCACGATCCATATATTACGATTTACTGTTAAAACTGATTTCTACGGGAATTTTATATGGGTAGGATTCTGGAGTATGGAGGTACAACTCATATCTAGTTGGTAAATCCTTACAGACCTAAGGATACCTTGGGTAGGCTTTTAGGCCCCAAGGCATTCCCTTAGGTTGGCCCCTTTGATGTGTGCCTAGGGTAAGCCCTTATGGATGCAGTTCTGAGGAACTACATAATGGAGTTTGGTTGGAGGGTTTCACTATTATTTTAAAAGATTTATATATTTTTACTGGTTTTGATTGGTATACACTAGACATCCTATTCGATCTCCTGAAAACTTGATACTATGAATGTTTCCTATGAACTGAGATCTTCATGGCTTCTACTCGTGAACTACCAGTGGAACCCCAACTTATCCCAAAAACCTATATATAACTGATTCAATAAGAAAATTTTATTGTTCTACATTTATATGCATGTCATGTAGCATCATCTGGTAGTATTGTATTACTGAGCTTTCAAACACTCACTCTGTTACTCACCATTTCAGGTTAAAAGAATAGTATTTGTGCACCTATCGACTTCAGTGGGGGAGTTTCACCGACGTTACTTACGGAGTACGGTGCATGTGATTAAGGGGAAAATTAAAGCTTTTATCGTACATGATGATAGATGTTTGATGCAAAGATGCAAATTCATGTAGGTGTAATGCATGGTTTTCTTGATTAATAGCAGTGAAGAGGTGCTCAAGCAAACTTGGTTCTCTTTTTGCTTTGTTCATCTTCATTCTTTTCCCACACCGAAGTGTACCATTGCATTTCTTGGCAAAACTCTTCTTTCTTTACTCCCTAACATTCAAATTCTTTACCCAAATTTCTAATTCTGAGCTTCTAGGTCTGAGGGACCTTTTTCAACTTCCGATATACTCTATCCAGAGAGATTGTCCTGCTTGAAAATGTTTTCTTTCTTTTTTATTTTCAAAATATGGAAAGTTCATTTAAGAAAAATGTCTTTCTTTTAGGCTCACAATTGGAGCAAATCACAAAACATGAGTTCATGAAATATCAAAAGAATGAACAACTCTTTTAATCTTTTAAAGTTATATCTCTTTGACAAGTGTCAAAATTGAGGGGTTGGTTTAAGGTTAGATCCTTAAACCTTCTAATGTTTCCGTCATCAAATATGTCCTTTCTTTTTTGGTCCCTATGATCCATGCGACATGACCCTCTTATTTAGCTTGGGACTTTAATCAGATGTAGACAAAATGATATAACTAGCACAATCAATTACTAGACCTCTAGAACGCTTCTATTTCGGTTCTTTAAAATCTTTCATTTGTTCAAGCTTCATAGACTTCCTTTAGAAGAGGTATTGTAGGGACATCAGTCTAAACATATGATTCCTGAGTGCTTGTGTGAAGTTAACTATAACAGGTGTTCCTCAATTCCCTTAGTCCATTTTCATTGGAACTCATTATTAGATCAACTTGATTTAATTTGCCATTGTTTGGCTAGCTGAATTCAACTTTATAATCGCCTTCATTGGGCTAGCTGAAGGGTTCCTCTCATCATAAGATCTTCGACTTGACAATTGGAGTGGAGCAAACACCGAACTACCGAGTATCTGAGTAATGTCATGGATTGAATGCAATCTATTCATAAAGCCACGACTTTTGAGTTTCCTCTATAACCAATTGCTTTAGTGGAATAGCTAAGCTTTATTGTATAATCTATAATAATAATTTATTATCCTTTTGAGTATTCAGATTTAGAATTTCTTAAGCTCATCGAGAAAAACCTGTTATAATCTAGGTGTCCTTGATGGTCAGGAAATCCCACATTTAGAGTTCAATTCCCAAACAATTGATCTAAACTAAATTCGTCTACTCCACTATTCCATCTGTGAAGATTAGGATAATCATTGAACCTCTTCAACAGGAGTGTAGTCTAGGCAATTTTGCAATGTCATACATAAGAGATACCCCATGTTGTCCGCTCATATTCATACCTGAACGCCAATCCTCTTAATCATTTCCTCATGAGAGGAGAAGACTATATTGGTCCCTGCAAGAGAAGGGTATGGTGTTCGAATATATCATCTATGGTAAGGTCAAGGGACTTTGTTTTATCAGTTTTCAATCTTGCCATTTTGTCAAAGATCTATAAATTTGATTCTTAAAAGGGCTTTTAATCTAGTGGATATTTAAAGAATTTCGAGTCTGAAAATTACTCATTGCTTATAACCTGAGTAGGTAACATTTTATTTTAAATGTTCGATTGTCAAGTGACTTATAAAATTTTTAACGAAAAGAGAAAGAAAATAAATTCAAACAAGACAATATGCGAGTGCATCAAAAGTTCATAGTGGCTGCAATGAGTTTTCTCGATTTGCATCAGAATGCCCCATCATTAATCGAATGTCTATACCCTCGAATCAAATAAATTCTGGACCTTGCACTTCAATACCCCACCATTCTTAGTGATATGCCTTGGACTTCATACGGTGATCACGTCCATAACTCTCAATCCTTTTTTGGAACGAATTGGGTGACTTCATCTTACCTCAAAACTTTTATCACAAGACTCTCCGCGAGTCACTTTTGAGATCTATGATTAATGCATGTTAAGATGCAATGTATAACATGTATACAATGTATATATACTAATGCAAAGGTGTAAAGATGTACATGTAAATGCAAAGATGAAAAAATGGAAGTTCAAAATGCGAGATGCAAATGCAACAAGGAATTGATCCTAAAATAATTGTTCCTTAAACAACTCCTGCGAGCATCTGGGTATTGCATCGTCTTCAATGCTTCCACTTCATCTCCTATTTTTATAAATCTTTCGAGCTGGTTCGTGATCTTCAACTGTTGGCTTCAAAATTGAATCATCTCGAGTCCAACTTGTTACCTCAGCATGCATACGTTTGGCTCGTCTCCTTAGTAGGTAGACTCTCTCTTGATGCTACTCGA
The DNA here is from genome assembly GCF_006381635.1 of Hibiscus syriacus. NCBI lineage: Eukaryota > Viridiplantae > Streptophyta > Magnoliopsida > Malvales > Malvaceae > Hibiscus > Hibiscus syriacus. Next base: position 1,277,888 of record NW_024062379.1, read on the forward strand.
TCTACGTGGAGCATCTTCGAAATTCTACCGCTCCCAGTGAAAGGCATTGTTGTGGGCATTGTTTTTCAATAACCTTATAAAAGATCAGTTATTTAAGGGATCAACACCTTTGAAAGATATGTCATGTTAATGCAAGAATGCAACAAGACCAAACAAAAGGAAAATAATGTTAGTAAAAACAAAATAAAAAGAATCGAACTAGTTGAAATGAATAGTCAAATAAATGTAATCTTAGCAAAAATAATTAAATTCGACTCAAAATTGAGACTGAAAAATAAAGCATACAAAGAAAATTAATAGTCCTAACCGCAAGCGTTCTAGTTCTCCTAAGTTATCTACATGGCTCAGCGGGGTAGGTTTATTAAATTTTCTACATGAGGCTGGGTTCTAGCAAAGGGTTCCCAAGCCATCTTTACAACCTGCTAAGGTTGACTCCGATTCTGGCTCATTACAGACTTACGAATCAGATTCGGCTCAGGGGATCACACCACTAAAAGCGTACCTCGGATATGATATCCGAATAAGCAACTTAGTATGCTTTCCAGAGATACTTTATCAGACCCACACAAGGAAGCCTAATGCTCTTCGTGAGGTGTGACGTTTCTCCCTACTTAGGTAAATCAGGTTTGAGCTCGGGTTTACAGGTATGATATGCTACAATCCTATATATTCACAGAAGTGTAAGCATTAATCAGAGAGAAAATCTTTTTTTTTTCTTTTGAAATAACATAATGAACTATAAAATAAAACAAAATCGAACTCATAATTTATCAAATCCTAAATATAGGGTAACCAACTCGTGGCTTGACTCTCAAGTCATTTTTAAAACAAAACGTCCCCAGCGGAATTGTCATGCTGTCGACACTGTTTTTTTCGCCCGGACAGGGGAAGACCATTCCCGACTCGAGGGTTTTCTTATTTGAAAAGATTTTTTGAAATGTGAGGAGTTGTCACCATTCATTTAAGGTGCGATTGGGACACCATAAAATGTAACCCCTCAGACTGATGCGGGTAGCCCAACCCGATCTGGAGTGCCACATTAGGGTCACCGGAGCGACTCACTGTAAAAATAGCGAAAAATTTGAAACTTCTATTAAAACTTGTAAACTCATAAAATCATTTGTCACTATTAAAAAATAAAATAGATTTTCATACTCGTATATAAAACACAAATACAATTACATACCCCCTAATCACATGTACCGTACTCTGAAACAAGGCTAGAAGAACTCCCTTACTGATGTCGATAGTTGCACTAGTACAATTCTTTTAACCTGCAATGGTGAGTAATAGAGTGAGCTTCAGAAAGCTCAGTAATACAGAACTACCAGATGATGCTGATGAACGTGCAGATATAGATAAACATATATTTCCTTATTGTTTCCGAAAATTTACAGATTTTTATGCTGAGCAGAGATCCTACTGATATTTTAGGTGGTAACAGACAATGAGTTTTCAGTTCAGAGAAATATTTCAGATGACTGAGTTCAGGAGATCAGAATAGGTTATCTAGTGTGTTCCCAAAAACCATGTAACTTTTTAGAGCTTTTTAAAACATATATATATATATACCCCCATCCCATCCCAACACAACATAATGTGTAGGTTCCCCAGAACCATACAACCAACCCACACAACTTGTAAGGCCCTGAGCACAAAGCCAAGGAACCTACGGAAATACTTCCTTCAACAATACCCCCCAATTAAAACATTTTTCCGCTAGTAAACAGATATATCAGAAATCAAAACAGAATTCAGAACATATATCAAAACAGAATCCAGATCAGAAATCAGAACATAATTCAGGTTATGTATCAGAACATAATTCAAGTCAAAAATCAGATAAAATATTTATATGTTTAGGGAACACACCAAAGTTTACAGATATTATTCAGAGGCACTGGATAATCTTATCAGGAAGAAGAAACAATGATCTTTCATATACCGATAGAATATTGGAATTTAGAATCACTATTGGAAGAGTTCAATAACTGACAGAATCATCAGTTATTTAGAATATAATTTATTAGGATCATCTTATTAGGATAATTTTTAGAAGCTCTATGAAATCTGAAGGGTATTCAGAATCTTTACAATCTATGACAATTAATCCGATTATCGAACAACTCCAGATGAATAACTTCCAGAAATAATACTTATCAACTTGTCAATTCATTAACCTTCCAGGTTATTCACTCCTTAATACCAAATATTCTTATCCATAGATCATCTTTTGAGTCATTACTGAATAGATCTTAAGGAGACGAACAAATATTCCAATGGTCTTTATTCCATTTTCATGTTTTAACTATACCAGGAAATGCTGACGTAATTGATTTGTGGTTCATAATCCATAGGGATGATACATCACATAAGTTCATCCGAGTTTCCAAACTTATTCCAATCTCTTACTTAATCCTCAGTCCTTGAGGTTACTTGGTTCATGTAGCAGGCAAGTCTTTTATAGTTACTTTGGGGTTTTCTATAGTAATTCAGACGTTTCTGAATTTCAAATACATATTGTACTTCCGTTCAATTCAATTTGGTAGTAGTATTTGATTTTTCAAATGAATATCTACTTCTTAATATTGAATGCGATCTAGAGTTTAGCTGAGTTGAATACTTCCAAAATTATCACCAAGCCACACTTGAGAATACAAACATGCATTCAAGTGACATCTATGTCGTTCAGGTACTGATATAACACTAGCATTGGTTGCTCGGCTTAATATGCGATCCATAACTTTTAAAAGCAGTATTTCATTCATGTTTATTTAGATTCCTTAATTAATCCAACACCTCTACTTAGTTTAGGTCATAAAGGTATTTTGGTCATTCTGGAGCTCAGTGTTATTCCATTCTTTTCAGAGCTCGAGGATATCCAATCATTTCTGAGCTTGGTGATATTCTTGAGTCATTTCCATTATAGGGGTATTTTGGTCATTTTACAGATCTATGGTATTTCAATCTTTTCCCTCCATTCAGTCTTATTATTTAATTCCAATTTATCATCTATTCCAGTCCCTTCAAATAATTCCGATAAAAGAGCACCCTCCGATAAATTGTTCTTCAGATATTTACTCATAACTCGGATATTTTCGGGTCAAGTGCCTTCTCAGATTTTACAAACGGATTATCATGAATTTTTCTGTACAAAGACATGATCTTAACAACTAAATCCATAATTTATCGAGTAAAGTATGAATCCTCAAAATACATTCTCATTCAGAGTCAACTCAGACTATTTTTACCTCTCAAGGACATTTTCATAATTTCTTAAGCAGATAACTTCGGTATTAACTCTTAACGAACATACTTATAATTTAGAGATCCCATGGTTAATTGCTTCCTCGCACATTCTCTGATCTTGAAATGATTCCCTAGAATACTTCTAGTATCTTGCATAAACCCTATTGGGGTTAAAAATCGATTATCCAGAATTTCCAAATAAAACTAGATCAATATGTCTTTTCAGATTTATTAATCCACTTCCAGGGACAATTCTTATCATTTTCCAACATAAGGATAATTTCGTAATTTAACCTAATCGAAATATTCTCATAATTTGTCATCTAAAGTGCCTTTAATGAGATAGATTATAATCTACATATCAATGGTTGATTCCTTTATCACTTAATTCCAAAGCTTGTAATTTAATTCTAAATGTCCTCCAATTTCTTATAATAGTCATCTGAGCCATATTCAGTTACCTAATTTATACCGCATTCGTATCAAGTGTAGAACTTCATTACTTATACATATGAGACCAAACATTTCCATTCATGCATTTACCAATACCAACATGTTCTATAAAGCATAAAGAGGTAGTAATGTATTACCTCAATTTTTGTGCCATACTGATCGACCATAAAAATTTCATTTGAACGTCCTCGATCTTGAAATCAACTTTCAATAATTCCTCAGATGCATATCAACAGAAATTACATAAAAATAGAAATTACATAAAAAACGGAGCTTAATTCCGTAAAAATATCAAATCGGGTGATAAAGCAGTCAAAAACAGCTTATCGGGTTCGAGTTTGGCGAAACATACCCAAAAACAGATTCGAGACGTCAAAAAATAAAATATGACTTTTTGAAAATTTAAAATTTCTGGTCAAAGTCAAAGTCAACAGGTTTGACTAGCAATTTCGAGGCCTTTGGGTCCTAATTTTGAAAAACGGACTGTAGAATCGGAATTGGAACGTCTAAAAACATCAGGATAGGTACACTTGGTCAAAGTCAATGGTCGTTTAACGCCCGGTCAACGCCGGTCAAAGTTTTTGGTCAACTGTGGTCAACAGTCAACGCAGCTGAACGGTCAACAGTCGACCATTTTACACAAATATCACCCTAACAGAAATTAATTACAAAATTAGTTACCTTCTACAAGTATATACAAAAACTAACAACAAAATTTTACACAAATAGCACCCAAATAGAAATTAATTACAAAATTAACACCCAGACGATGCCCACTATCAGGGGGTGGCGCGTGCGGCGTATGAACTGTAACAAGGTGTTGGAAAATTCTCAGAAAAATTCCTAAAAATTATTTTAAGCGATTTTGAGGTAATTACAAAGCTCGGTTCACAATTTTGAACGGCGGAGAGCTCGATTTTGAAACGTCGGAAACTTTAACGGTCTCACCCCTCCATGCTCCGGTGACAACGGAGAAACGGAGAACACAGGTAGACTCGGAACGATGCAAGGAACATGATGGTGTGGGAGGTTTCGAAAACGGATTGTCGGATCGTCGTGAATCGACGAAAAACCAACTGAAATCGAGTTATTACCAACGATACTTTCGACTGAAATTAATGATGAAAGGTGATGATTCACGACGAAAGGTTTGAGGGGTTTTGTTCCTCAGTCAACAATGAACACGATGGTGGTTTTGGTTCGTCGATCGGAGGTCGGACGGCGAGTAGATCGGAGTTTAAAAGAGGGTTGAAGAGAATAGGAAAATGATAAAATTTGTAGAAAAAACATACGGAAGGGGGTTATAATTCATTCTAAAAGAAAAATGGGTAAACTATGAGTTTAGCCACTGAACTTCCTGTATTTCTTAAAATGGTCTGCCAACTTTACGATTTTATAATTTAATCCTCAATTTTCTTCCAAAATATCAATTAAATCCACCACTTTATAATTTCTAAAATTTAGCCCATAAATTGGGGAGTTACAATTCTCCCCTCCTTAAAAGAATTTCGTCCTCGAAATTTATTCATGTCACATTATTGCAGAAATGAAACTTCCATCAATTCTTTCATATCTTTAAGTAGCTTTTACAAAAGTATGGATCCTCCACTAATCCTTAACCAGCTGAGCACACATTCTTATCAGAACTTTTCCTCATTTCAATAAAAGGATCCGAACGAAAATTTCCTTAAGTAATCAATTCAGTCTTGGTCATGAAAATAGGCTCATAGAGCAGTAGCATATTCAAATTTCATTTTCGGAGTCTAGTCAAAATTTCTCAGATGAATAACTCTCAGATGGCTCATGTGGTACTTTACAGAATTCAAATAAACGTTACTGGTATTCCTTTATAGAACGATAGAGTCCTAATGGATGAAAACTTAGGTTCGCTCATTACAGATAGGGACTTAACCTTAGAGTTCCGACTCAGAGAAGTACAATTGTAGTCTAGGGCATGTACTGATCAGACATATTTTGAAATTTGACCGGCCGATCTATCTTGAAAATTTTGACTCAAACCATAGCTCATATACCACTAAATGTAACCCCCTCAGACCGATGCGGGTAGCCCGACCCGATATGGAGTATCACATTAGGGTCACCGGAGCGATCTACTGTAAAAATAGCAAAAAATTTAAAACTTTTATTAAAACATTTAAACTCATAAAATCATTTGTCACTATTAAAAAATAAAACAAATTTGCAGACTCGTATATAAAACAAAATACAATTACATGCCCCCTAATCACATGTACCATACTCTGAAACAACGCTGGAAGAACTCCCTTACTGATGTCGATAGCTGCACTGATACAATTCTTTTAACCTGCAATGGTAAGTAATAGAGTGAGCTTCGGAAAGCTCAGTAATACAGAACTACCATATGATGCTGATGAACGTGCAGATACAGATAAACATATATTTCCTTATTGTTTCCGATTATTTACAGATTTTTATGCTGAGTAGAGATCCTACTGATATTTTTGGTGGTAACAGACAATGAGCTTTCATTTCAGAGAAATATTTCAGATGACTGAGTTCAGGAGATCAGAATAGGTTATCTAGTGTGTTCCCAAAAACCATGTAACTTTTCAGATCATTTTAAAACATATATATATATACCCCCATCCCAACACAACATAATGTGTAGGTTCCCCAGAACCATACACCCAACCCACACAACTTGTAAGGCCCTGAGCACAAAGCCGAGGAACCTGCGGAAATACTTCCTTCAATAATACCTCCCAATTAAAACATTTTTCCGTCAGTAAACGGAGATATCAGAAATCAAAACAGAATTCAGAACATATATCAGAACAGAATCCAGATCAGAAATCTGAACATAATTCAGGTAATGTATTAGAATAGAATTCAAGTTAGAAATCAGATAAAATATTTATATGTTTAGGGAACACACCAAAGTTTACAGATATTATTTAGAGGTACTGGATAATCTTATCAGGCAGAAGAAACAATGATCTTTCATATACCGATAGAATATCAGAATTTAGAATCACTATTGGAAGAGTTCAATAACTGACATAATCATTAGTTATTCAGAATATAATTTATTAGCATCATCTTATTCGGATACTTTTCGGAAGCTCTACGAAATCTGAAGGGTATTCAGAATCTTTACAATCTATGACGATTAATCCTATTATCGAACAACTTCAGATGAATAGCTTCCAGAACCAATACTTATCAACTTGTCAATTCATTAACCTTCCAGGTTATTCACTTTTTAATACCAAATATTCTTATCCATGGATCAACTTCTGAGTCATCACTGAATAGATCTTAAGGAGACGAACAAATATTCTAATGGTCTTTATTCCATTTTCAAGTTTCAACTATACCAGGAAATGCTGACGTACTTGATTTGTGGTTCATAATCCATAGGGATGATACATCACATAAGCTTATCCGAGTTTCCAAACTTATTCCAATCTCTTACTTAATCCTCAATCCTTGAGGTTACTTGGTTCATTTAGCAGGAAAGTCCTTTATAGTTACTTTAGGGTTCTCTATAATAATTCAGACGTTTCTGAATTTCTGATACATATTGTACTTCCGTTCAATTCAATTTGGTAGTAGTAGTTGATTTGTCAAATGAATATCTACTTATTAATATTGAATGAGATCTAGAGTTTAGCTGAGTTGAATACTTCCAAAATTATCATCAAGCCACACTTGAGAATACAAACATGCATTCAAGTGATATCTATGTCGTTCAGGTACTGATATAACACTAGCATTGGTTGCTCGGCTTAATATGTGATCCATAACTTTTAAGAGCAGTATTTCATTCATGTTTATTTAGATTCCTTAATTAATCCAACACCTCTACTTAATTTAGGTCATAAAGGTATTTTGGTCATTCTGGTGCTCAGTTTTATTCCATTCTTTTCAGAGCTCGAGGATATCCAATCATTTCTGAGCTTGGTGATATTCTTGAGTCATTTCTATTACAGGGGTATTTTGGTCATTTTATAGATCTACAGTATTTCAATCTTTTCCCTCCATTCGGTCTTATTATTTAATTCCAATTTATCATCTATTCCAGTCCCTTCGAATAATTCTGATAAAAGAGCACCCTTCGATAAATTGTTCTTCAGGTATTTACTCATAACTCGGATATTTTCGGATCAAGTGTCTTCTCAGATTTTACAAACGGATTATCATGAATTTTTCTGTACAAATACAGGATCTTAACAACTAAATCCGTAATTTATCGAGTTAAGTACGAATCCTCAAAGTACATTCTCATTCAGGGTCAACTCGGACTGCTTTTACCTCTCAAGGCCATTTTCATAATTTCTTAACCAGATAACTTCGGTATTAACTCTTAACGAAAATACTTATAATTTAGAGATCCTATGGTTAATTGCTTCCTCGTACATTCTCTGATCTTGAAATGATTCCTTAACACACTTCTAGTATCTTGCATAAACCCTCTTGGGGTTAAAATCCGATTATCCAAAATTTCCAAGTAAAACTAATATTTCTTATTCACATCAATAGTTTTACCAGATCAATATGTCCTTTTAGATTAATTAATCCACTTCCAGGGATAATTCTTGTCATTTTCCAATATAAGGGTAATTTCGTAATTTTACCTAATCGAAATATTCTCATAATTTATCATCTAAGTGCCTTTAATGAGATAAATTATAATCTACATATCCATGGTTGATTCCGTTATCACTTAATTCCAAAACTTGTAATTTAATTCTAAGTGTCCTCCAATTTCTTATAATAGTCATCTGAGCCATATTCAGTTACCTAATTTCTTCCGCATTCGTATCAAGTGTAGAACTTCATTACTTACACATATGAGACCAAACATTTCCATTCATGCATTTACAATTACCAACATGTTCTATAAAGCATAAAGAGGTAGTAATGTATTACCTCGATTTTTGTGCCATACTGATCGACCATAAAAATTCCATTTAACTGCCCTCGATCTTGAAATCAACTTCCAATAATTCCTCATATGCATATTAATAGAAATTACATAAAAAACGGAGCTTAATTCCGAAAAACATATCAAATCGGGTGATAATGCAGTCAAAAACAGCTTACCGGGTTCGAGTTTGGCGAAATGAACCCCAAAAATAGATTCGAGACGTCAAAAATATAAAATATGACTTTTCGAAAATTTTGAATTTCCGGTCAAAGTCAACGGGTTTGACTGGAAATTTCGAGGCCTTCGGGTCCGAATTTTGAAAAGCGGACTACAAAATTGGATTTGAAACGTCGAAAAATGTTAGGATAGGTATACTCGGTCAAAGTCAAAGGTCGTTTAATGCCCGATCAACGCCGGTCAAAGTTTTGGCCAACTGTGGTCAATGTCGGTCAACAGTCAACGCAAGTTAACGGTCAACAGTCGACCATTTTACACAAATATCACCCTAACATAAATTAATTACAAAATTAGCCACATTCTGCAAATATTTACGAAACTAACTCCCAAATTTTACACAAATAGCACCCAAACTTAAATTCATTATAAAATTAACACCCAGACGATGCCCACTCTCGGGGGGTGGCGCGTGCGGCGTGTGAACTGTAACACGGTGTCGGAAAATTCCCAGAAAAATTTCTAAAAATTATTTTAAGCGATTTTGAGGTACTTACAAAGCTCAGTTCAGAATTTTGAACGGCGGAGAGCTCGATTCCGAAACGTCAGAAACTTTAACGGTCTCACCCCTCCACGCACCGGCGACGACGGAGAAACGGAGAACACCGGTGGACTCAAAATGATGCAAGGAACACGATGGTGCGGGAGGTGTCGAAAATGGATTGTCGGATCGTCGTGAATCGATGAAAAACCAACTGAAATCGAGTTATTACTTGTGATACTTTCGACTGAAATTAACGATGAACGGTGATGATTCACGACGAAAGGTTTGAGGGGTTTTGTTTCTCGGTCGACAACGAACACGATGGTGGTTTTGGTTCGTCGATATGAGATCAGACAGCGAGTAGATCGGAGTTCAAAGGAGGGTTGAGGAGAAGAGGAAAATGATAAAATCTGCAAAAAAAAAACATACGGAAGGGGGTTATAATTCATTCCAAAAGAAAAATGGGTAAACTATGAGTTTAGCCACTGAACTTCCTGCACTTCTTAAAATGGTTTGCCAACTTTATGATTTTATAATTTAATCCTCAATTTTCTTCCAAAATACCAATTAAGTCCACCACTTTATAATTTCTAAAATTTAGCGCCTAAATTAGGGTGTTACAATTCTCCCCTCCTTAAAAGAATTTCGTCTTCAAAATTCATTCATGTCACATTATTGCAGAAATGAAACTTCTATCAGTTCTTTCATATCTTTAAGTAGCTTTTACAAAACTACGGATCCTCCACTAATCCTTAACCAGCTGAGAACACATTCTTATCAAAACTTTTCCTCATTTCAACAAAAGAATCTGAACGAAAATTTCCTTAAGTAATCAATTCAGTCTTGGTCATGAAAATAGGCTTATAGAGCAGTAGCATATCTAAATTTCATTTCTGGAGTCTAGTCAGAATTTCTCAGATGAATAACTCTCACATGGCTCATGTGGTACTTTACAAAATTCAAATAAACGTTACTGGTATTCCTTTATAGAATGATAGAGTCCTAACATATGAAAACTTAGGTTTGCTCATTACAGATTAGGACTCAACCTTGGAGTTCCGACTCAGAGAAGTACAATTGTAGTCTAGGGGCATATACTGATCAGATATATTTTGAAATTTGTCCGGTCGATCTATCTTGAAAATTTTGACTCAAACCATAGTTCTGATACTACTAAATTTAACCCCCTCAGACCAATGCGGGTAGCCCGACCCGATCTGGAGTATCACATTAGGGTCACTGGAGCGACCCACTATAAAAATAGCGGAAAATTTAAAACTTTTATTAAAACTTGTAAACTTATAAAATCATTTGTCACTATTAAAAAATAAAACAGATTTTCAGACTCGTATATAAAACAAAATACAATTACATGTCCCCCTAATCACATGTACCATACTCTGAAACAACGCTGGAAGAACTCCCTTACTGATGTCGATAGCTGCACTAGTACAATTCTTTTAACATGCATTGGTGAGTAATAGAGTGAGCTTCGGAAAACTCAGTAATACAGAACTACCAAATGATGTTGATGAACGTGCAGATACATATAAACATATATTTCCTTATTGTTTCCGAACATTTACAGATTTTTATGTTGAGCAGAGATCCTACTGATATTTTAGGTGGTAACAGACAATGAGCTTTCAGTTCAGAGAAATATTTCAAATGACTGAGTTCAGGAGATCAGAATAGGTTATCTAGTGTGTTCACAAAAACCATGTAACTTTTCAGATCATTTTAAAATATATATATATATATATATATATATATATATATATACCCCATCCCAACACAACATAATGTGTAGGTTTCCCAGAACCATACACCCAACCCACACAACTTGTAAGGCCCTGAGCACAAAGCCGAGGAACCTGCGGAAATACTTCCTTAAACAATACCCCCCAATTAAAACATTTTTCCGTCAGTAAACGGAGATATCAGAAATCAAAACAGAATTCAAAACATATATCAGAACAGAATTCAGAACATATATCAGGACATAATCGGATCAGAAATCAGAACAAAATTCAGGTAATGTATTAGAACAGAATTCAAGTCGGAAATCAGTTAAAATATTTATATGTTTAGGGAACACACCAAAGTTTACATATATTATTCAGAGGTACTGGATAATCTTATCAGGCAGAAGAAACAAGGATCTTTCATATACCGATAGAATATCAGAATTTAGAATCACTATTGGAAGAGTTCAATAACTGACAGAATCATCAGTTATTCAGAATATAATTTATTAGGATCATCTTATTCGGATCATTTTCAGAAGCTCTACGAAATCTGAAGGGTATTCAGAATCTTTTCAATCTTTGACGATTAATCCGATTATCGAACAACTCCAAATGAATAGATACTTCTTAATATTGAATGCGATCTAGAGTTTAGCTGAGCTGAATACTTCCAAAATTATCATCAAGCCACACTTGAGAATACAAACATGCATTCAAGTGACATCTATGTCGTTTAGGTACTGATATAACACTAGCATTGGTTGCTCGGGTTAATATGTGATCCATAACTTTGAATAGCAGTACCTCATCCATGTTTATTTAGATTCCTTAATTAATCCAATACCTCTACTTAGTTTAGGTCATAAAGGTATTTTGGTCATTCTGGTGCTCAGTTTCATTCCATTCTTTTCAGAGCTCGAGGATATCCAAGCATTCCTGAGCTTGGTGATATTCTTGAGTCATTTCCATTACAGGGGTATTTTGGTCATTTTACAGATCTATAGTATTTCAATATTTTCCCTCAATCCGGTATTTTTATTTAATTCCAATTTATCATCTATTCCAGTCCCTTCGAATAATTCTGATAAAAGAGTACCCTCCGATAAATTGTTCTTCATGTATTTACTCATAACTCGGATATTTTTGGGTCAAGTGCCTTTTAAGATTTTACAAATGAATTATCATGAATTTTTCTATGCAATGACAGGATCTTAACAACTAAATCCGTAATTTATCGTGTTAAGTATGAATCCTCAAAGTACTTTCTCATTCACGATCAACTCAAACTATTTTTACCTCTCAAGGACAGTTTCATAATTTCTTAACCAGATAACTTCGGTATTAACACTTAACGAACATACTTACAATTTAGAGATCCTATGGTTCCTCGAACATTCTCTGATCTTGAAATGATTCCTTAACAGACTTCTAGTATCTTGCATAAACCCTCTTGGGGTTAAAAACCGGTTATCCAGAATTTCCAAGTAAAACTAATATTTCTTATTAACATCAATAGTTTTACCAAATCAATATGTCTTTTCAGATTTATTAATCCACTTCCAAGGACAATTCTTGTCATTTTCCAACATAGGGTAATTTTTCTAATTTTACCTAATCGAAATATTCTCATAATTTATCATCTAAGTACCTTTAATGAGATAAATTATAATCTACATATCCATGGTTGATTCCTTTATCACTTAATTCTAGAACTTGTAATTTAATTCTAAGTGTCCTCCAATTTCTTATAATAGTCATCTGAGCCATATTCAGTTACCTAATTTCTACCGCATTCGTATCAAATGTAGAACTTCATTACTTACACATATGAGACCAAAAATTTCCATTCATACATTTACCAATACCAACATGTTCTATAAAGCATAAAGAGGTAGTAATATATTACCTCGATTTTTGTGCCATACTGATTGACCATAAAAATTCCATTTGAACGCCCTTGATCTTGAAATCAACTTCTAATAATTCCTCTGATGCATATCAATAAAAAATTACATAAAAAACGAAGCTTAATTCCGAAAAACATATCAAATCAGGTGATAAAGTAGTCAAAAACAGCTTATCGGGTTCGAGTTTGGCAAGACGGACCCCAAAAACGGATTCGGGACGTCAAAAACATAAAATATGACTTTTCAAAAATTTTGAATTTCCAGTCAAAGTCAACGGGTTTGACTAGATATTTCGAGGCCTTCGGGTTCAAATTTCAAAAAACGGACTGCGGAATCAGAATTGGAACGTCAAAAAATGTCAGGATAGGTATACTCGGTCAAAGTCAAAGGTCGTTTAATGCCCGGTCAACGCCGGTCAAAGTTTTGGTCAACTGTGGTCAACGTCGGTCAACGGTCAACAGTTGACCAATTTACACAAATATCACCCTAACAGATATTAATTACAAAATTAGACACTTTATGAAATTATTTACGAAACTAACACCCAAATTTTACATAAATAGCACCCAAATAGAAATTAATTACAAAACTCTCGGGGGGGTGGCACGTGCGGCGTGTGAACAGTAATACGGTGTCAGAAAATTCCCAGAAAAATTCCTAAAAATTATTTTAAGTGATTTTGAGACACTTACAAAGCTCGATTCACAATTTTGAACGACGGAGAAACAGAGAATACTAGTGGACTCGGAACGATGCAAGGAACACGATGGTGCGGGAGGGGTCGAAAACGGATTGTCGGATCATCGTGAATCAGTGAAAAACCAACTAAGATCGAGTTATTACCGATGATACTTTCGATTGAAATTAACGACGAACAGCGACGATTCACGACGAAAGGTTTGAGGGGTTTTGTTCCTCGGTCGACAACGAACACGATGGTGGTTTTGGTTCGTCGATTGGAGGTCAGACGGTGAGTAGATCGGAGTTCAAAGGAGGGTTGAGGAGAAGAGGAAAATGATAAAATCATTAGAAAAAACATACGGAAGGGGGGGTTATAATTCATTCCTAAAGAAAAATGGGTAAACTATGAGTTTAGCCACTGAACTTCATGGACTTCTTAAAATGGTATTCCAACTTTACGATTTTATAATTTAATCCTCAATTTTCTTCCAAACTACCAATTAAATCCACCACTTATAATTTCTATAATTTAGCCCCTAAATTGTAGTGTTACATAAAAAATAGGTGATTTTAATAAAACATTTTATTTTTTTTTATCAAAATATCGAGTTTTAAGGTCTGCAAAAATCCAGAAATCAGGTTCGGGAGTCAATTACGCGTGGGGAAGGATTAGCACCCCTACAAGGCCCAAAAATTGGTACCTAGTTGATTACCCTATATTTAAAATCAGAATTTTTTGAGTTCGATCTTTATTTAATTTGAAAATTATTACGGATGCAAAGTTGAAAAGGATATCTGTTTATTAAGACCGATAACATTTGTCCCCTAGCATAAATGTGGGAGATCAACTATTGTGCCTAAGAACTGAACATTGCCTTAATTTTAGAAATCATGATGCGGTCTTTGAAAAGGATATCGATCTATTTCGGGAATCACCAGTAGTCACCCCCTGAGCATACTTGCGGGAGATATACCATTAATTTCCCAATAAGTTAACATTGCCTTAGGTTTAAAAATAAAATGCAATCAAATAAATTTTTTATCAATCCTAATTAAGCTAAGGTAAATTAAAGGCTTTCTCTGTCCTAAAGTGTCGAATTATGAAAGTTAAAGAACCAAAAGGCACAAACCTAGAAGTGTAGGTTATAATATTAACCCTATTTGATTATTAAACCAATTATAAAATCGAATAACCGAGATGGTCCCTCGAGCATTTAGGCGAGAGCCAACTCATATTATTCCCTAAATTTAAAGACTAATTTGAAATCTAACCTAAAATGGAGACTCTATTTAACTTATTTAATTATGTCAATCTTAAAGGTCTAATTAAAATTCGGGGACTAAAAGGTTAAGATCTAAAAATATCAATTTCTAAAAGATTTAAAAGCTTAAGGACCTAAATTGATAATTTCTAAAGTTGATGACTAAATAACAAACTAAAAGCCTAATTATTATCTAAATTAACCTATTTAAAGAACAAAGCCTAAAGTTTTTTTAGAAAATATTGATTACTAATAAATTTTAAAAGTCGAGCAATTGATTCGAGTAATCGGGCATCTTTTGTGAAAACTCGACTCGAATTGCTCCCTAATTAAACTAGAGTGTCGTCCTAATTTCTAAGCTTGATTCTAATGTTAATATAATTTAAAACTAAATCTAAGAACTTAAACTATGAAATATCAAAACAATTAATAAACCTAATTAAACTAATAAATAATAATAATAAAAAACACAACATAAAATAAATAAAATAAACATACATACAAGGACCTAATTCCATAAATATAAATTACTAGACTAAAAGGGAATAAATTAAACATATAATGGGGCTAAATTAAAACTAATCAAAATTCAAAGGCTAAATAGAAATAAAATAAAAAAGATTAGGGACTAAAATTTAAAAATATGCTAAAGTTACAGGGGCTAAATGGAAATTTTCTAATTTATTTAAGCCTATAAATAATCTATTAAATTAAAAAGTATAAATTACAGAATCAATCCATAAAAAATTTTAAAAAATTAAAAGGTCACTACACATGACTAAAATACAAAAACACGCTAAACGTAAGAGGACTAAACAAAATTTCACCAAAAAATATAAAGCACAAACTAAAAACGGATAAATTATAAAAACGACCGCTACCTGTGACTTCTTTGCAAAAACGCGGGAGAACTCCAGGGTCCTCTACGTTATTTCCCCCGAAACTTTTCTATAAATAACAATTTTTTCTTTTTTATATAATTTTTCATTTTTTCAAAAAATGTTAGAGAGAGAAGCTCTCCCCTCTCTAGAAAACCGGTCGCCGCCGGCCGCCTATCCCTCGCTGGTCGCCGTCCCGGTAGCCGCCAACCGTAGCGCCTCCGTCCGCCCCGTCGCCGCCGTATCTGGTTGGCGTTGGCCACCAAAATTTATGGGGAGGCTCGTCTCGGGATCATCGTCGCAAATCTGGGCTTGGTTTCGCGCGAAACATCCTCCATCGCCATGAAAATGGTCGAGACTATTTGGTTTTCTTGGTCTCCAACGACCCAGGTAAGTTCCGATCTACCACTCTTTTATTTTTTGTATTTTTTACGTAAAATGGTCGATTATCACTATTTAAAAAAAGCCTAGGTTTTTGTTATTGTTCGATTAAAAAATGCTATTTTTGTTTGTTTTATTTCGAAATTCTATTAGTGTATGAAACGAAACTAGAGAAAAGGGTGGTGTTTTATTTCGAAAACTAAAAAAACTATCTCTTTTTTTTATTGATATTTAGAACCGAAAGCAATACAAATAAAAATTAAAAAATAAAAAGGCTAAAAGCGATTCGAACTAAAAAAAAGAGAGGAAAAAAGTAACCTTGAATGCTTGTGGTTTATTGCTTTGAAAAGAACCCAAATTATAGAGCTTTTTTTTTTAATATCTGATAGTCTCATACAATGTCTGTTGGTTTGGGTTTTATACCCTTTTACAGAGAAAAAAAGAAAAAAGGAAATGATAACTTTGTCTTGTTTTGTTGTTGTGCAGTGGCGTGGAGTGCTGGAGTGACTTTCCTCTGGTTGGTGCAAAGACCAGCAACCTCTGGTTGGGGGAAGTGGATGGTGGCCACTGATTGGGGTGTTTGGGCAGCTACAAGGTTAGGTTAGATTAAGGTCGAGTCTTGGTTCGGGCCGGGTCTGGTCTGGTTTGGAGATGTCCAGGTTGGGTTCGGTTTGGGCCTTGAGGCCCGATTATAATGAAAATGAAAAAATGGTCATCACAAGATAAAATTAGGATTAGATTTAGAATTAGTAAAAAAAAACTTTAAATATTATAACTTGAGCATTGAGTATGTATGTTCATGTTTCTAATAGATATGGATCTTGTTTGGATCGGTGTCCATACTAATTCATAAGATACAAAAATAACATATTTTTCTGTCAAAACTTGTGTATAACGACATTGAACCTTCGTACGCAAGTACCCAATCTATATATCTTATAAAAGGCCATTCAAGCACCATTCTATCAACTTTGGGTGCCCTAAGGTACCTTTGGATGATTGATGAGATTGGTTTTCACGAGGTTAAAAATTAAAAGTAATAATAAGATTTATTATTATAGCAATTAGATCAAAATAATAAAGACATACATATTTAGATTCAAACTGTCTATTTTCATTCTACGTCTAAGATAAAAAGTTAACATTTATTTTCGTCTGAACCTTAATGACAAGTTTTATTTTTTAAGTTTTTAGAGCCTTTATTTTTAAGTAAATCATTGAGATCATTTTCTTTTAAATTTGAAATTAATATTAATATTATATATATACACATAATAAATCATGTAGACCTTTTTATGGGAAAAAAGATTGTTGCAAAATGAGACACTAGTACTGATTGTAAAATATTAAATAAAATAATCAACTGGAATGATAGTCGTGTCGTGATAATCCATTGTCTTGATACGAATTCGTCCCGATATGTATAATTGTTACAATGGACAAATGACCCCTGAGATTAGTACGGCTCTTTAAATTTCGGACTTTGACGATACTATGATTCTCTCAAAACTCAGAATTAAAACTTGAAAATAATATGAAAAAACGCTAAGAGGATGAATAGTGTTTTAATGCAAATGTTTTTCCCCCCTCTCAGGATCATCTCAAAATGAGAAAAATTGCCCACATCATCAAGGACCCTAGGCCCCCTCCTCACTCTCGACCGCTGATGTGCACCCTTTTGTTGGTCCCCATCCCACACACTACATAGCAGTAGAGGTAGGTATACGAGCTACCCGCCCAATTAGCCCGCGGGTTTTGATGGTGCGGGCTTAAACGGAGTGGTTTAAAAAGCCCGCATTCATAAACGGTTTTGAATTTTAAGGCCCGCGGCCCGTCCATTTAACCTGCGGGCTAAACGGGCTTACCCGCGGCCCGTTAAATAACAACAATTTTAAATGCTTTAAATGCAATAAAAAATAATGTTCTAACTTGCTATACCTTTAAAAATGATCTAGCAACTTGAAAAGGAAGGTAGCACCGTCAAAATAATAAATAATATTTAAATTTTATTTTAAATAGCCGGAAATGATTATAAAATAATTTTTTTTTAATTTTTTAATCATTAATATATATATAATGAATAATTACTTAAACTCAAATTAAAAAAAAATATTCACTTATATCACCAAATTGAAAAACAAATAAAACAATAACCACATTATACTTTTATAAAACACGATTATTCAAGGCTATAATATGAAGACACAGAAGTGTCTTCAATCATAAATTAAAACATAAAAAATTCAACAAAATTAAACATTATACAAATCTAACAAGAAAGTTGTCAAGTGGTCCTAATAATTGTATTTTATGGATACTTTAGAGAAAGACTAAAACATAATATGAAAATATAAAATAAAATACTTACAGTATAAGAGTAAATTTAAAAGATATGGTTATATTAAAATTGATAAAATATAAGTCATTAATTTGTTAAAATATATTTATTTTGTGAAAGCCTTTAAAAGTCTTTAAAAGTTGAAAAGTATGTTTTCAATTTTTTCTTTTACTTTTCTTTCTTATTTTTAATCCAAATATTACGTGTCATGTGATATATTATTAGAATATCACGTGACTTTTTATAATTAAAGAACGAAATGGATAACATACTTCATGAAAAAAATAAAGGTCAAAATTAAATTAAAAAATCTTTAAATACCAAAGTGATAATGATGTAAATTTTATAAGACTAAAATACTATATAAATCTTTTAATTTTTATTTTTTAAAATGAAGAATAATTTGATACATTAATGATGTATATTTAAATGAAAAAATATATCAAGCAACAGTAGAATTATGACAAACACCCTAATAAATTTAAGAACTACAATAGTTGTAAGTAACATCATATTTATAGGTAATTTATTTTCTTTTTCTATAAAATTCTTTAAGTTTATTTCTCTAAAAGTTTATAATTTTAAATTAAGAGGGCTATTGCGGGCTACCCGCAGTTATACCCATTAAACTCGCAGGTTTAACGGTCGGGGCTAAAAAGCCCGCAATTTAAACGAGCTTTAGTTTTTGATGTCCAAAACCCGCACGGGCCGCGGGCCTTAGCCCATATACCCACCTCTACATAGCAGTGGATTCTAGAAAAGGAAAAAAAGGGTATAAAATCAAAATTTAGGGTCCTTTCCCCTTCGTACTCCCATAATGCTACAGGACGAAAGAAATTCTTTAAAGAACCTACACAAATAAAAAGAAAAGCGTCAAAAGACCAAGGACCCAAAAAAAAGAATAATAATAATAAGAAGAAGAAGAAGCAAACAACGATAAAAAACAAAAAAATCAATAGAAGAGAATTGTCACTTTCAAGACACGACATAGAAATCACGACCATATCGTAAATATTACATTAGTCATCGAAATGACCCTTGAAAGAAAAACATAAAAAAATTGTTTAAAAACTATTATCAAATAAAGTAGTAAAAATAAACTCATGTCATAGTTAAAAGAAGATTGAAAATCAATATTTAACCATTGAGCAATATAAAATGGAGACCAAACCTTCAATTGCCTTATTTAGATAATCTAAAAGGGAGAAAAAGAGAAAAAAAGAGTGAGCTATAAAGTTTAGTGTATCATCAGAATACAATCAGACAGTAACATTTAGTTTTGAATATTATAAATCATGAATTAACATGACATATCAAACAACATAGTAATTAGGAAAATTAATAGACATAACTACCTATCAATTGAACATCATATCATGAGGTTCTTATAACCTCGTGTCTCCTTACAATCATACAAGATGAAGACCTTACCCTTCGAAAAGAACCTGAGACCTCCGAAGATGAAACCCAAAAAATAAAGTAGGATGTGAACTAACACTTTGAAGAACTCAAATAAGAAAGAGAATGATGATTTCACCCTCTAAAGAGTAGGGATGGCAAAAAAACCCGAACCTGATGGGGAAAACCGAAAACTGAATTAAACGGGGACGGAGAAAAACCATTTATGCTAAACGAGGACGAGGATGGGGAAAAACCGTTTATGTTAAATGGGGACGGGGACGGGGACGAGTTTAGTAATCCCCGCCCCGATTACTCGGCCCGATACCCGACCCGATAAATATTAAAAATAATTATTTTATATATATATATATATATAATATTAATAAATTTAAATTAAATTAAAAAAAATATATATATATATATATAATATTTATATATTTAATTTAAATATATATACCCGACCCGATATCCAGCCCGATACCCGTTTAAATAACCGTTTATGCTAAACGGTGATACTCGTTTCCCCACGATTTTCCCGATTACCCGATGGGGATCCCCATTTAAATTCTCACGATTTTTTAAGCGGGGATGGGTACGGATTTTTTAAATGGGGACAGGGACGGGGGGATCAATACCCGGCCCGTTGCCATCCCTACTAAAGAGGAACTCAAAATAGAAAACAAAATGGAGACCTTACCCTTTAAAGATAAACTCGAGTTAACCTCCAAAAAGAAACTTAATACAAGAAACATGATAGGGAACTTACTCTTTGAAGAGGAACTTAAGTTAACCTCCAAAGAAGAACTCAATAGACGAATCTTCAACCAAATTATCTCAAACCCCAAAAACATTAATAAGGCTTGAGTTATATATAATTATTGTAAACACCATTTTTATTATTTTATCATTATTTTATTTATAAAAAATAAATATTATAATGTTGCAATTGAGGTTATTAATACCACAACCACCCTTGTAAAATCACTCAGCCTTTGTCCCCACAAAAGTTGAAATAAAAGACAGCTTATTTTGACTTTTTTCCCCAATATTGCTTTTCCTTTTTCCTTTCTTTTTTTTGCTTTCTCAATTGGTTTTTGCTTCGATTTCGGGGGTTCACGTTGCATAGTTTTGGCCACCGTTGAGCGGTGACCGACGTGCGAGATAGAGGTCATCTCACGGCCATGAGGCACTTGTTGTTGGTCGTCGAAGGAGCTTCGGAAGTTTCGACTGAGAGTTTGATATTTGGAGAGTTGGTTTTTGGGGTTCAGTTATGTGAGTGATGAGTGAAGGGTAGGGGTTGTTTACGTCGTTTAGAGCTTCATCGGTTGGTTGACGCCGATCGTGAGGGAGTGAGGGGGTCATAAAGTCTTGGCGGCGGGTGTTGGAGTCGGTTTTAAGTCTCTTGGTGTTGTAAAGGGAAAGAACGAGAGAGGGAGATAACGGGGAGGTTTCTCGGTCGTTCAAGGAGTTGGCTGACCCTCCTCCGATCTCGATCGAGGTCGCCAATGGGTGTAGGTCGGTCACCGACCCGGTGGCTGGCGTGTGAGGGCCATGAGCGGTGGCCGGCGTATAAGGGCCATGAGCGGTGGCCGGCGTATAAGGGCCGGTGAGCGGTGGCCGAGTGAGTCGTTTGTGAAGCTTGCAAGCTTCGGCTGAGATACGTGAAACAGGGGGAATATTTTGTTTTATTAAAAATAGTTAAATTGCATATCAGGTCCCCTATTTTTAGTTGTTTTCTGTTTTGTTCACTTATTTAGAGGGTCAAATCGCAGTCCAAGTCTTCCCATCTTCAGCGTTTTACGCTTTGGTCACTATCAGGGAAAAATCATCTTTAAGCTCCCCGTATTTTAGCTTCTTTTGCACTCTGGTCATTTACTTTATTATTTGTTTCGAATATGCATAATGATTTTATTAACTTTTGATTTGCTCATTATTTTTGCTATTTTATTCGTTATAATTTAGCTGTTGCTTTATTATTTGTTGCATTTTGGTCACTGGACATTTCGTTTCTGATTTATTGCACTTTTATCATTCTATTTTATTTTAATTTAGCCACTTTTATATTTCTGATTTATTTGAATTTAGTCACTGACTTTTACTTTTATTCATTTTAGCCACTGTTAAGATGCTGCTTCTTATTTTATTATGATTTGGATGTGATATTTGCAATTTATTCATTTTAGTCACTTTTTAATTTCTTATTTAACTAATAACTTTTATTTTCTTACATTTTAGTCAATGTAATTATTTTTATGCAATTTAGTTATCGTATTTATTTTATTTTTATTTGTTATTTATGTTGTTTTTTTTTTACTTTTTTATTATTACTTGTTGTTTTAGTTATTTTAATTAAATTTATTATTAATTGTTTTATTTCATGATTTATTTATTAGATTTAGTTTTAAATTAGATTAATATTCGAATCAAGCTTAGAAATTAGGATTTCACATTAGTTTTAATTAAGGAGCAATTCGAGTCGAGTTTTCACATAAAATGTTCGATTACTCGAATCGATTGCTTAACTTTTAAAATTTAATAATAATTAATATTTTCTAAAAACTCTAGGTTTAATGATTTAGATAAAAATTAGATTTTTAATTAGTCCTGAACTTTGGAAGTTATAAGTTTAGGTCCAAAACTTTTAAATCTTTTAGAACTCGGTATTTTTAGACCTTAACATTTAGTCCCCGAACTTCTATTAGAGCTTTAATATTGATATAATTAAATAGGTTAAATAGCCTCCAATTTTAGTTAGATTTCAAATTAGTCTTTTAATTTAGGGAATAATTTGCGTTGGCCTTCACCTAAATGCTCGAGGGGCCATCTCGATTATTCGATTCAATAATTGATTAAAATTAAATAGGACTAATATTAGAACCTACACATCTAGGTTTGTGCCTTTAAGTCCTTTAACTTTCATAATTTGACAACTTAAGTTAGAAAAAAGTCTTAATTTACTTTTAGTTTAATTAGGATGAATAAAATTTTGTCTGGTTGCATCTTATTTATAAATCTAAGGCAATGTTCACTTATTAGGGAATTAATGGTACATCTACCGCAATCATGCTCCGGGTGTGACTACTGGTAATTCCCGAAATAAGTCGACATCTTTTTCAAAACTGCATCATGTTTTCTAAAAACGAGGCAATATTCGATTATTAGACACAATAGTTGATCTCACACATTTATGATTGGGAGCGAATGTTATCGGTCTCGATAAACGAATATCCTTTTCAACTTTTCATACCTAATGATTTTTAAATTAAATAAAGATCGAACTCAAAATTTTCAATTTTAAATATAGGGTAATCAACTAGGTACCAATTTTTGGGCGCTTATGGGGGTGCTAACCCTTCCCCACACGTAACTGACTCCCAAACCTGATTTCTGGATTTTTGTAAACCCTAAAACTCGATATTTTGATAAAAATAAATGTTTTATTAAAATAACACGGTTTTTATGGTGTCCCCATCTCACCTTAAATGATTGGTGGCGACTCCTCACATTTCAAAATATTTTCAAAGAGTAAACCCTCGAGTTGGCATCAGTCTTTCCTCGCCCGGGCGAAAACGATGTCGAAAGCTTGGCGACTATTCTGGGGACTTTTGTTTTTAAAATAAATTGAGAGTCGAGCCATGAGTTGGTTACCTTGTATTTCTGATTTTGGAAATTACGAGTTCGATCTTATTTAATTTACAGTTCATTATGTTATTTCAAAAAACAATTATATAGATTTTCTCTTTGGTTAATGCTTACACTTATGTGAATATTTAGGATTGTTGCATATCATAGCTCTAAACCCGAGCTCAAACCCGGTTTACCTAAGTAGAGAGAAACGTCACACCTCACGAGGAGTATTGGGCTTCCTTGTGTGGGTCTGATAAAGTATTGATAACACCGTAAAAAGACTTAATTTCTAGTCTTTTCACTTAAGTTATTGCTTGTCTAACCAAAGTATGCACTGTAATTTTAGTTGCATATAGGTTATATTAGCTTGTGGTGGATAAGTTTTGCTTAGGCAAGATTTATTTGGCTTGATTGATGTTGCTGAGGAGAAAATGTTGTTTGAGTTGTGTTTGTGCAGGAATTCTACAGAGGAAGAAAATTTCACTCGTGACAATGAAAAGTTGCAAAGGTCAACGGAACAGAAGAGAACGTGAAGAGCAGATTTATCTCGCCGAGGCAAGATTTATCTGAAGAAGTCTGAAGCAGGTGTGGCGAAACTGCCTATGTCACATGCCAGCTGGATGAACTACTTCACGTGCAAGCAAGCCTTGATTATTCTGACAGCCGCTAGCCGCCTTTCCTTTTTAAGCTTGGAAAATTAATAACGACTAATTAAGGAAACTCCAAAAGAATGCAAAGCCCTAGGATATTTTTCCTTATAAATATTCAGCCGTAGCTGCAAAAGAGAGTAGGCAAGGAAGAAGAAGAGAGAAGAGCTTTACCTAAGGCGTGAGCAAGCAACTGCAGTGCTTTCCCACCGTCTACCTACCAATCTTCCTTGGTTTCCTCCATAGCCAGACGATAGCAGAGCGGTGATCAGGCCTCGAGAGAGGGTGATCATCAAGGCAGGCGTGGTGCTGATCAGGATTGTCGCGACAGATCCCCTGGTTTTGGGATTCGTTCTTCCTTTATTCTTAATTCTTATTTTATTTGGGGTTGTATTAAACGGTTAAATCTTGGATGATATTTGATAACACCATGAATTCTTTACTTGGTGTTAAACTTTGTTTTGCCTAAACAATATTTTTATGTTTATGAATGATGAATTATGTTTGCTTATGACTGTTGCTCATAGTTTAAATATTTTACCTTAACACTGTAAGAGTATCGAGAGATTGCATGGGGTTTAGGTAAAACATGTCTTGGCATTGTGAGAGCATCGAGAGATAGCCTTTTATTTAGATAGTGATTCTTAGATTTGAGAGAATTAAGATAGATCAATGTGAGCAAAGGAATGAATCCGGGATGGTGAAGTTCTAACTTGTCTATCTTAGAGATAATGAGTGAGTTTCAAGTGACTAAAAGGGATAATTGCTAGAGTAGGTTAAGACAACGTCTATAGTTAACGCAGAGAGGTATTACCATAGCAATCGTCCAAGAATACCTAGTAATCCTATCGGGCAGCTTAGTGAGGCATAATAATTCATTCAAAACTTAGAATAATTGTTATCAAGACAATAGTTTAGCATCAGTGCTCTGTGACACGTATGAATATGAGAGGTTGTTTGCATTATATTTAAACCAATACTTGTTTTGTTTTGTTTTATCTGTTTTCATATTTCCTTTGTCTTGAATACATTATTCTGAAATCATTGAATCATTCTTCTTAGTTTATGCGTATTAGTTCTTAGTTCGAATACACAGTAGGATTTAGTTTGTGACATTAGTTCTAGTTGTGGTGAAAATATATTTCTAATCCAATCCCTGTGAAGACGATACTCACTCACTACTATATTACTTGCATCGATTGTGTATACTTGCATAGATTTGCTTACCTTAGCATGTACATTTACAAGCGATCAAGTATCTCTGGAAAACATCCTAAGTTGCATACCCGGATATCAGTTTTTAGATACGCTTTTAATGGTGTGATCCCCTGAGCTTAACCCGATTCCTAAGTTTGTAATGGGCCAGAATCGGAGTCATCCATAGTAGGTTGTAAAGATGTCTTGGGAACCCGTTGCTAGAACCCAACCTTATATAGAGAATTTAGTAAACCTACCCTGCTAGAGCCTGCGGATAACCTAGGAGAACTAGAACGCATGCGGTTAGGATTATTAATTTCTTTTATATGATTTATTTTTCAGTCTCGACTTTGAGTCGAATTTAATTATTTATGCTAAGATTACATTTTTTGACTAATAATTTCAACTAACTTGATTATTTTTTTTCTTGTTTTTATTAACATTGATTTCTTTTCGTCTGGTCTTGTTGTATTTTTTCATGAACATGACGTATCATTCAAAGGTATTGATCCCTAAATAATTGGTCATTTAGAAGGTTCTTGAAAAATAATGCCACAACAATGCCTTTCACATGGATCGTTAGGATTTCAAAGATGCTCTACGTAGATCGAGTAGTGTCAAGAAGGAGTCTACCTACCAAGTAGACAAACTAGACATTTGCTTGCTGAGGTAACAAGTTGGACTCGAGATGATTCAACATTGTAGCCAATAGTTGAAGATCACGAACCAGCTTGAAATATTTCTGGAAGTAGGAGATGAATTAGAAGCTTTGAAGAGGATGGAGTACCCAGATGCTCGCAGGAGCTACACAACTTACAGATGAACCAGATTTTCACTACCCCAGTGTATCGAGACATTGTCAGTTTTTCAAGAATTGTTCAAGAAACAATTATTTTTGGGATCAATTCTTTGTTTCATTTGCATCTCGCATTTTGCACACCCATTTCGCATTTGCATATGCATCTTTGCATTAACATATACATATTGTACATTACACGATGTATATTGCATCTCAACATGCATTAATCGTGGATCCTGGGAGTAACTTGCAGAGAATATCAGGATAAAAGCTTTGAGGTAAAATAAAGTCACCTTATTCGTACCTAGAAAAAAATTAAGAGCTATGGACGTGATGTTAGTATCGTATGAAGTTCGAGGCACATCATCGAGATCCGTGGGGCACTAAGAAGCAAGGCCCATATTTTGTTTGACCCAGGAGCATAAACCTTTAATACGGAGACATCCTGGTGCGAATTAAAAAATTCTTTCATCCACTGTGAAACCTTATGGCACTGGCTTTGTCATGTTTGAACGTGTTTTTGTTCTTTCTTTGTTTTCTCAATAAATATTTTGATTGAACTTATGGCTTTTTCTAGGTTATGAGCAATAAATAAAGTTTAACCTTGTAGTTCTTTGAATATCAAATGAATTAAAGGTTTTTTACTACATTGATTATGGATCTTTGACAAGTGGCAAGATTAGACCTTCCATACCCCATCCAAAGCCGAAAGAACCACTACTGGTTTCCTTACCCAAAATAACACATGACCACACTTTGACATCACCTCCCTTCAAAACAATAAAGTCATACCCCTATCCTCCCCAAGGCACCAACATCTGTAATTTTACCTTCCCATACAGAAATAACCTTCCCATAAAATTACCTTTTTCAGAATTATTACTTTAAAGTCACACATTTCCCTTCCCATACATATAACCAACATTTATTTCCCATCCTCGATAATCCTGGGGGCATGACGAGGACCTTTCTTAAGAGAAAGACAAGAGGGAGTGTTGCAGATCAAGTTTTTGCAAGAGAATTCGAATAATTGGGGCTTACTAGGGGCAAATAGAAGAAGACGAAATAAAGAGAATCATTGAAATAATTATATCATGCATTAATTACATTGTTTTCATGTAAATAAGGTTAATCCTGAATACTAGTCCCCCTGGGGATACCTCTTTTACAAAGACTTCCATGTATGAGATGATGCACGACTTTGTTTCATTTATCCTTTCAAAATATATATATATATATATATATATTTATATCCCTTGTTGTCCCCTTTTGAGCCTATAATATTGTTTCTTTAGATTCAACCCTAACCAAGGATCACCATTCACACTGGGGGGAAAAGGTGAAGAAGATATGCTCGCATAAGTGAAAATAATCAATTCAGATTTTGCTACAGAAGCAAGTCATGAGGAAATAAAGTGAGAAATAACAAGATACCACGAGGAAGACCAAATATGAAGAGCTCGAAGATCAAATCGTTTTGACGACACAGAGAGAAAAAAGGAAATATATAGCAACAAAAAAGCCACAAGAAAGAAAAAGAAGAGAAAAAAGAAAGGAAAAAATAGAAGAAAATGAGAAAAAGAAAAAAAAAGAAAAAAAGAGAGAAAAAATTAAAAAGAAAAAATAAGAAAGAAAAATAGATAGATCCAACACTTCAAGACGAGCGATTCAAAGATCTAGAATCAATTCGCCAGAAGATCAGAGAACACCAAAACCAAATAAAAAGTGAATAAAAGACACGTGAGAAGATTTAAGTCGAGCAAGACAAGATTGAAGACAACAAAACGAATCGATCCTTGGTTCAATAACCCTTAAACACTTATTTGGGCCTATTTATCCATTTCTTTCATAACCATGAGCCCCGACCTACGTTACGTGCCTGGAAAGTTCTTTCTAATCATACATGGATTTCTAAGTGGAGAGACTATCTTCAGATTTCATTCCGCCCCTAAGGGTTAATTTTATTTGTAAATATTTTCTAAAATCTTTAATGCATGATAGGGGAAAATAATAAAAGGAGGGTTCAAGACGTAAAATTTTAGATAATGTCTTGAAATCAAAGGAGAATTCGAGTTGAAAACCTGAAAAGGCGGCTCGAATACAAAGATTGTCAACCATTGCATAAAAGACGATCTTATACATTTTTGATAAAGCATTGCACAGTCCAAAGGCGCTCATGAGGGTCGAGAACTAGTAAACATTTCCAGAAGAGAAGCATGACAACTACTTCATCAACACCAGAATCAAGGATACAAGATTTCAACCAAAGAAGCCAACCTGAAACACATTACCTCCCCAAATTAACCTGAAACACATTACCTTCCCAAGTCAGCGTAAGCCTTTTATCAGCATTAATCTTTACACTTTTCAAATGTATATAATTTTTGAATGATTAAAAGAAAATTTTGACTTATTTGATATTCAATAAACTCTTGTTTTACAATTTGTTTTGATTGTGAGCAGGAAGAAAATGACAACATTTTTGAATTTTATTCAACATTTTTTTTCACATTTCTAAAATAAAATAAAGAAGAGAAACATTTTCAAACAGGACAATCTCAAGTGAAAAAGGTCATTGAAGCTGATGAGGCTCATTCTGCCTCTATCGAAGAAAAAAGAGCAAACGATGCCAGAACAATGAAACATTTCTTGAAAGCAAATAGTCCGAGAGATCATAAGGACTAGAGGACAAAACTTCTAACACTTATTTGTGACGTTTTCAGAAGTAGATGATCGCCTTAGTTGAGGATGTCACATATCCCAGCTCATGAAAAAAATGAAAGACATTTATGATCACTTTTTAAGTGTCCATCTGATTGTAGCATTATGAAGAGAAGCCCTCAAACTATTCGTTAACATTACTGATTAGCGATACAAGATCGAGATCATTTGAGATTAATATTTTGGCACGAAGAGAGCCACGAGTACCCACATTAGGGCGTTACCTAAATCATATGTCATTAAGATCACAAGATTCAAACCAAACAGACATGGTGAATGACCCCCGTCGATTGGAGTGTCAGGGTCGAAAGATGAACAAAAAAAGAGCTTACCCTGAGTTGAACCATTCACACTGCAGTTAGCCAAGGACTCTTAAGAAACAATTTTGATTGAAAAATCGAGTCAAAGACGTGTAAGGTGCTCAATCATCTACCTGATTGAAACAAGAATTCAAAGGAGGAAACACTTCTTCTAGAATCATGTTGAAGAAGAAAGACAAAAGATAGAAGATGAGAGAGGCATGATTGTTCCGGGTGATTAGTTTGACCATGCTGATATCGGGGGCAGACTTCATACAAGAGTGATCAAGTGAAGGAAGACCGAGATCTCTATTTTGAAGTCAAAAGAGGATTACTGATAAACATTTCTGCATATAATAAAGTCATGCATTACATTTAGATACATGTTGCATTCACATTTCATGCATCAAAACATATTTTTATAGATTTTACAAGAAAATAAGAGAAGGAAAAGACATAACTCAAGCCTTAAATGAAGGGAGTCATATTCCAATTGGCAAAACCTCAAGAATTGAGGAGCCCAATCCAAGAAGAATCATTACTTTGATGTGGGGGCATGTTACCCAAATAACATTATATTTTCAAAATAATTTTTAAAGAAACTAAGCCTGATTTTCAGGGGTTTATTGATGACGATTTTCAATGAATTTTTATAAGAAACTAAGTTTGATTTTCAAGGTTTTCTTGATGAGTAAGTCCTTCGAGCCATTAGTAAGTCTTTCGAGCATGATGCTTAAATCCTTCGGGTCATCTATAAGTCTTTCGAGCAAGATGATAAGACATTCGGGCCATCCATAAGACCTTCGGGTAGGATGTTTTCAACATTTTCGGTACTCGATTCATCACATATGGAGTTGAATCAACAACACCTCACTCGAGGGACCAACATTGCCAGAAGAGAATTCATAATGAAGAGATTTTTCAACATTTTACTTGATTCTATCACATAAGGAGGTAGATCAGCACTGACATTATGTTTGATTCCATCACAGAAGGAGGTGGGTCAATATTGTCATTTTTGCTAGATTTCATCACAAAAAGAAGTAGATTGACATCCCCAGCGAAGAGTTCATAATGAAAAGAACACGTCCGATCAGAAGAAATTGGAGCTCAAGATTTTAGAAGTTTAGGCCAGATAAAAATGGTGCTTACTATCTTTGTTCTATTTCTGTTCCACATTAATGAGCAAAGAGGGGCAGTTGTAAACACCATTTTTTATTTTATCATTATTTTATTTGTAAAAAATTAATATTATAATATTACAATTAGGGTTATTAATACCCCAACCACCCTTGTAAAATCACTCAGCCTTTGTCCCCAAAAATATTGAAATAAAAGACAGTTTCTTTTGACTTTTTTCTCTCTAATATTGTTTTTCCTTTTTACTTTCTTTTTTTTTTCTTTTTCACTTGGTTTTTGTTTCGGTTTAGGGGGTTCACATTGCATAGTTTTGGCCACCATTGAGTGGTGGCTGGCGTGCGAGATAGAGGCCATCTCATGGCTAGGAGGCACCTGTTGTTGGTGGTCGGAGGAGCTTTGGAAGTTTCGACCGAGAGGTCGATGTTTGGAGAGTTAGTTTTTGGGGTTCGGTTGTGTGAGTGATGAGTGAAGGGTGGGGGTTGTTTACGTCATTTAGAGCTTCACTGGTCTATTGAGTCCGATCGTAAGGGAGTGAGGGGGTCACAAAGTCTTGGTGGTCGGCATTAGGGGTCGGTTTTAAGTTTCTCGGCGTTGTGAAGAGAAAGAGCGAGAGAGGGAGATAACGGGAGGTTTTTCGGTCGTTCAAAGAGTTGGTCGGCCCTCTTCCGGTCTCGGTCGAGGTCACCGGTGGGTGTAGGTCGGTCACCGGCCCAGTGGCTGGCGTGTGAGGGCAGGTGAGCGGTGGCTGAGTGAGTCGTTTGTGAAGCTTGCAAGCTTCGGTTGAGGTACGTGAAACAGGGGGAATATTTTGTTTTTATGAAAAATAGTTAACTCGCATATCAGATCCCTTGTTTTTAGGATTTTTCTGTTTTGTTCACTTATTCTAGAGGGTCAAATCGCAATCCAGGTCCTCTAATCTTCAGTGTTTTATGCTTTGGTCACTATCAGGGTAAAATCATGTTTAAGCTCCCCGTATTTTAGCTTCTTTTGCACTCTGGTCATTTACTTTATTATTTGTTTTGAATATGTATAATGATTTTATTAACTTTCAATTTGCTCATTATTTTTGCTATTTTATTCGTTATAATTTAGCTGTTATTTTATTATTTGTTGCATTTTAATCATTGGACCTTTCATTTCTGATTTATTGCACTTTTATCATTCTGTTTTATTTTATTTTAATTTAGTCACTATTATTTTTCTGATTTGTTTGAATTTAGTCACTGATTTTTACTTTTATTCATTTTAGCCACTATTTAGATTTTGCTTCTTATTTTATTATGATTTGGATGTGATATTTGTAATTTATTCATTTTAGTCATTTTTTAATTTCTTATTTAACTAATAACTTTTATTTTCTTGTATTTTATTCAATCTAATTAGATTTTATGCAATTTAGTCCTTGTATTTATTTTATTTTTATTTTTTATTTATGTTGTTTATTTTTACTGTTTTTTATTATTACTTTTTGTTTTTGTTATTTTAATTAAATTTATTATTAATTGTTTTATTTCATAATTTATTTATTAGATTTAGTTTTAAATTAGATTAATATTCGAATCAAGCTTAGAAATTAGGATTTCACATTAGTTTTAATTAAGGAGCGATTCGAGTTAAGTTTTCGCATAAGATCTCCGATTACTTGAATCGATTGCTCGACTTTTTAAAATTTATTAATAATTAATATTTTCAAAAAAACTATAGGTTTAATAATTTATATAAAAATTAGATTTTTAATTAGTCCTCAACTTTGGAAATTATAAGTTTAGGTCCAAAACTTTTAAATCTTTTAGAACTCGGTATTTTTAGACCTTAACATTTAGTACCCGAACTTTGATTAGACCTTTAATATTGATATAATTAAATAAGTTAAATATAGCCTCCAATTTTAGTTAGATTTCAAACTAGTCTTTTAATTTAGGAAATAATTCGAGTTGGTCTTCGCCTAAATGCTCGAAGGACCATCTCGATTATTCGATTCAATAATTGATTAAAATTAGATAGGATTAATATTAGAACCTACACATCTAGGTTTGTGTCTTTATGTCCTTTAACTTTCATAATTTGACACCTTAAGTTAGAAAAAAGTCTTAATTTACTTTTAGTTTAATTAGGATTAATAAAATTTTGTCTTATTGTATCTTATTTATAAATCTAAGGCAATGTTCACTTATTAAGGAATTAATGGTACATCTCTCGCAATCATGCTCCGGGTGTGACCACTGGTTATTCCCGAAATAAGTCAACATCCTTTTCAAAACTACATCATGTTTTCTAGAAACCAGGGAATATTTGGTTACAATAGTTGATATCCCGCATTTACGCTTGGGAGCGAATGCTATCGGTCTCGATAAACGAATATCCTTTTCAACTTTGCATACCTAATGATTTTTAAATTAAATAAAGATCGAACTCAAAATTTCCGATTTTAAATATAGGGTAATCAACTAGGTACAAATATTTGGGCGCTTATGGGGTGCTAATCCTTCCTCACGCGTAACTGACTCCCGAACTTGATTTCTGGATTTTCGTAGACGCTAAAACTCGATATTTTGATAAAAATAAAATGTTTTATTAAAATAATCTGGTTTTTATGTTGTCCCAATCGCACCTTAAATGATTGGTGGAGACTCCTCACATTTTGAAATATTTTCAAAGAGAAAACCCCAAGTCGGTATCGATCTTTCCCCGCCAGGGCAAAAAACAGTGTCGACAATTATATTACTATTTAGGAATTAAGTATGCTAGCATAACGTGTAATAAAAATAAATAAATCATTCTTGCAGACAAAAACCATACAACACAATAGTATATACATAAGTTGTCTCGGACCCAAGGCAATCTAATAAAAAGTAAATCATACTTAATTTAGCATATAAACAATAAAATGTAGCACTAGTCGCAAGAGGACTAAATTTACATTCAATTTTACAAATTTCAATATTTAGACATGTAATCTATTAGGTATCGATTTTGAGTATTGTATAGGCACTTATCTTTCTCCACATATAATAGATCTCCGAACCAATCTTTTGGGATTTATGGTGAATGTGAATCTCAAAATTATCTTTTAAAAAAGGGTTTTAAAATTTTCCTTTTGAAAAGATAATTTTATAGGTTATTTGTCCGACCTAGCCCTAAATGATCGATCATGACTCCATATTTTCAAATTTAATTTTTCAATTTAATCTGAGATTTCAGATTTATACTTTTTCTAAAAATAAAAAATCGAGAATCGTTTGAGCTTAAGGATCACTCGGACACACATTAAATTAAAACTTTGATAAACCTGTCAAACCATGCACGAGAAGACAATTTTAGGTCATACAATGACTTATTCAATATGTATTCTTTGTAGTCATATGAGGAATGATCTAAACATGGAGATATCTCCATGTACATATCCCCAAGATCCTCATTTAAGAATGCATTTTCAATATCTAACTGATGAATAGAACATTCTTAATTCATTATAAGCGATAACAGTACTCAAACTGTGCATAGCTTCACAACGGGTGCAAAGGTTAATCAATTCCATATGACTGAGTGAACTCATTTGCCATTAACCTTGCTTTGTATTTGACATTGAATATACATTTGCAGCCCATTGTTTTCTTTCCTTGTGATAGTTAAGTGAGTACCCATGTCTCATTACTCTCCAAGTCCTTAATCTCTTCTTCAACAGCTTTTTGGAAGGTATTGCAAATCGAGATACCGAAACAAATATGCCACAGCAATATTGGATTTCAAAAAAAATTAGGACTAAAGGAGGAAACATCTAAGGGCCGCACGGACCAGCTAACCGACAGTCTAGCCCCGTGACAAAACAGACCTTGAAGTACAACTTGTGTGTACTTATCATGTGATAGCCTGCAGATTCAAAAAACAGTCTAAGAAGCATTGAAAAATCCAATTTGAAAAAAGGTTGTTGAAGACCCCCACCATTTAGAGAATAGCAACACATGTAATAACTAAAGTCTCTCACAACATTATATTCACAGTAGAAAACCAGGTAATAACTAAATATTTTTTTGGGATACTGTTTTATTTCAGTTTCGAACTATAACCTTCTCTTTAAACTAGATAATGTCTTTGAGGATACATTTACTTCACAAAATGCCACCACCAATTAGAGTCATTTTAGTTCACATAAAGAACCAAGCAAGAGAAAAGATGGGGCATATTTTTTTGTTTTGATTAATATGGGGTAAATACAATAAATAACAATAATTCATTTAACACCAAATCACTTAATTCGTGCGGCACTTCCGTTTCTATCAGGGGTATCCTTGACAAATGCTTAGAAGATGTGAAGGGGGTACTCAGAAAACTCAAAAGAAGTTCTCCATGCTGCATGAGTATATTTACATAGACATGAACTTGTTCCTAGAGGTCTTAGGTTCAAGTAGCTGCATTTCAAATACTACCGTTTATAATCACTTTAGCATTCATCAATTACAGCTTACGATTTGCACTAATTATTCTTAAAACCCTACAATTTAAAAGGAAAAAGAAAAGAAAAACAATACATATAAAAACACCCCAAAATGCAAAAAATAGATTACAAAGAAATTACCCAAATTTTCAATTAGAACTAAAAATCCAATTTTAATTAGGATTATTACTAATTATTTTTCAGATGCTAATCATCCCTTGAATAAATTTTTTAATACCCCTGGAATAGCAATGGTTGGAGAAATGGTTAAATTTCTGTTATTAGTCACTATCTTATACATAACTTATGAATTCAATCTATATATTCTAATCAAATTAAGTTTTATTTTTTTATACTTTTTTGAGTTTTAAATTTTCAGTTCTATTCATAAAATGACTCGATTAGAAAACAAAAGCTAAATCATAATTAAAAATAATAAATTTGGATTTATAAAATTAATAATTACTATTAAGGTAAGACTAAAATTTTATTAAAACTTAAAATAATTTATTTGAGGAAATGTTGAAGATAATAGTTAGTCATTAACGGCATCAGTCACGAGAACATTTGAGATACAACTAGGAGAATCGTCATCCCACCGAGATGACGTTGCGCCAAAAGTAGTGGTGCTCAAAAATACCTAATCCATTAGTTCGTCACCCTAATACTAAAAAATCGGGTAATTTTTTAAAATAAAGTTATTCAATCCGTGTTTTTTTTTCAGGTTGGGTCGGGTCTGGGTCGAAATTGTTTTATAATCGAGTATCCGACCCAACCCAATAGTTTTAATATATGTATATTTTTTAAATTTTTAATTATATTTTTATTTTAGGTTCATTAATATTTTCACCTTAGAACTAAATTTAAATGCCTAAATTCTTTTTAAGTTTGTATTATGTATTTTTTAAGTTTTAAGTTTTTCAAAAATATTTTTATTAATTTGTCAATATGAGATTCAAAGGAAAAAATCACATTCAAATATCAATATTTTTAATGTTTTCTTTTGGAAATAAACTTTTATATACATATATCCAAATATTTATCCTTAAAACTAATTTCAAATCACTAATTTTTATGTATAAATTACACATTATGAACTTTTTAAAATTTATGTGCTTCTTATGAGATTTTTAAAAAAAAAACATTGGACTTTTTTTTAAAAAAAATGTTAACCGAATATTTGATACCAAATCTTACGAGTACCCTGATTTTACGGGTACTCGATAATTACGAGATGGGACACATGCCGACAAATATACTACCCGAAGAATCGGATACCCGAATATCCAAAAAAATGCGAATACCCAATTATGAACATTCCTATCCAAAAGTAAGCCATGCTTCCTCCAAATGAATCCAACTACGGATAAATCCGTAGAAGAATGCAATAAGTGATGAACGACATTAACAGCATCACTTTTAATACGAATATTTGTGCAATCCAAGTCGAGTGCCAGCCGGATTCCTTTGGTGAGCGCAGTGGCCTCGACGATCGCTGCATTGCATGGGCCATAGATCGGGATAGCACGAGCAACCACCACATGATCGTGATGATCTCTAACGATGGGTACCTAAAGCAGGTGTACCTGGGCCGACCGGACATGCATGTTGATCGGATGCTAATTATCCCTTAAATTGAAAATACTTATATTAAAAGAATTATACTACAAAAATAAAAATAGTAATGGAGGGAGCCAAGAGGGATTACCTCATCCATTTTTCCTCATATTCTAAATATAAGGATGTTTATGTTTGTAATTGTTTCATATAACTTCTCACTTTTTTTACAAATGAATTTTTAATTTTATATTATAAAATTATATAATTTCAATGTTTAATACACATAATTTTGACTAAAATGCGATATTATCCCAAGAAACAATACTGGTGTTAAAAGGAAAAGGCTTATTATAAATCAGTATTTTAAATACATAAAGTAATTTTTTATTAATGTAGCGTGTCAACTTTTTTAGAATTTAGATGAAAAAAATTGAATACTTTCAATACCTATTTTAACAATAAATTAATTTAGGTGTACCTATTTTGATAAAAAAAATTCTATGTACTTAATTGAACAAAAAAATAGTTTAGGAACTTAAATAAAAAAGATGGTATCCATTAAACACTTATTTGTGATATAAGCTAAACACTTATTTGTGATATAAGCCAAAAAGGAAACCCTATTCACAAACAATCGTTCACCCGGCAACGAGAGATCCACATAAGAAACTTGGATTCAATCTATGCAATCTTCATCCTCATCTTCAAATTATTAAATGTCCATTAAACCTCGAAATCATCATTGTTAGGGTACGCTTTTTTTAAAATTAATCACTAATATCCGATCTCCGATATCTGATTTATTAAATAATTATTTCATATAACTTTTTGCATATACCCATTATGGAAGCAACCCTCCCAACTTAATTTATTTCATTCACAAATGTTATGATTCAAACATTGACCTTACTTATGGTTAAGGTTCGGTTTCGTTTAAACTTCCCCCAAACTATCAGTAGGTTACATAAAATTAACCAAAATTTTTTTTTTGAAGGATTTCACCGTCCCCTAAGCTGTAAATAAAGCATCTTAGACAAAGGCAGTTACTTGTTATTTTGGTACATCAACTAACAAGTTATGTCTGAGCTATCATGTAGCAATACTAAGCTAAGAGTTGCAGGGAACCATGGAAACATTTTAGAACAAAAGGGTGAATACTGAACAAACTCGGTCGAGCCATGGGTTAAGGGAGTAAAGGATGGAGGCTCTGTTCATGCTCTGGCTTATGTCTAAGACAACATAAGTGATGCCTCTAACTTCTCTGCTAATTTACATTATACACGGCCACTCTCATCCTTCATCATTTTGTCAAGGAAATTCATAGTTGATGGCCTGCGGCATCACTTGGGGTTCGTCTTAAAATCCAATTCCAAATGCTATTTTCATGACGCTTTTCCATGCAGCATAAAATGTGAATTTTCAGGTGAAGCTTACTGTCGAGGTACAGGTGGTGTTGACTGAGGGTTTTGCCCATAAAACCCGATACCTGGAGGCCGGTAAAATCCTCTTGTGGTTGGCTGCTGCTGAGGCTGAGATTGTGGCTGTTGCTGAGGCTGAGACTGTGGCGGTTGCGAAGGCTGTATTGGCTGAGAATCAGGTCTAGCTAAATTCATTTCAGTATGTGGGGGAAGAGGAGGTGGTGGTGGCAGTGTGTTTGCTCCATATCCATAAGGCATTACCCCTATCATCATACCAGTTGACTGCATATATTGACTTCCTGAAGGATTTGCAGGAGAGAGCGAGGGAGTTGGAGCAGAAGCAAAGGGAGCAGGAATCTGGTTGCCTAGGGACATCGGTTGCATACCAGACAATGGTGCAAGCGGCATGTTGTTAATTGCCTGCTGCTGCAGAGGGTTAAAGTAGGTTGTTCTGGGGATGTCTGAATTGCTTGCGTCTGATACAGGCATTGGTTTTTCAAGTTTGGGATGCTTTTCAGGAGGAAACATTGATAACACCGATGCGAACCCACCGGAATTTAAGCTACCATTCATAGAGGCAGCTTCTTCTGCAACAAGGGACGAAAGCACAGATGTAAGCATCTGAGCAGAAGATGTTGAAGCATCAAGCTTAGTAGCAACAGCAGCTGCTGCAGCTTTCTTGTTATCTTCTTCAGTCATTTTTGAAGGTGCTAAGGAAATCACAGGCTGTGGAAGATGAGGCTGAGCTGAAGGAAGGTTCTGTTCACCTACAGAAACAGCCTCAACTGTAGGGATAGAAGTAGTAGTTACATTGCCATGCAAATGGGGAAAACTCAGCCTGTTCCTTATATTGTTTCTTTGCTCAATCTGACCGCGAGCAACCTGCGCACATCATCACTTCACTTAATTTGAAAAAAATAACAAATGTTGAACAAGTTGCATTTATATCCAATATCGTTAAGGGACACTCCTAGGCAAGCCTACCAAGGTGCTGCAATTTAGCATCAAACACCGACAGCAAATTAGAGACTTTTGGATGATGCACATTTGATCAGACACACATGAAACACTTAAATATGCTATTTTGTACGGCAATAGGTGCAAGTAAAAAAGAGAACGAATTTCCTTTTAACTTCTTTAATTTTTTATTTTTCAATATACCTTTAAAAAGGATAACATCGAATTTTCTATTTCTCAATGTTTGAATATTCCAATTAAAACAAGGGGACTTGGTTTTAGGTACATTTATTAACACAAACTACAAGTTTTATTCCCATCTGGCTATACAGAAAATGTATCTCGGTTGTTTGTGATTCGTTCCAACAGTAGCAAATAAGCCAAACTGCAAAGGATTTTCTGCTTAGATCTAAACAAATCTATATATTTAAAATCTTACTTGATGCGAATTGCCAGCTCAAGCAATTTGTTAGTAAAAATGCAATTCTTACCTGCAGCTGACTACGAATAAGCACCAACTTTGATTCCTGAAAAACTTTAAATTATCGAGTACTAGACAAGGACAAATGATTTCAAACTGCAAGTTCCAATTCAAGAAGACATGATAGTAACAAAAGCATACTTCTTCCTGAAGTGCTTCTTTAAGGTGAAAAATCAAAGTGGCCCTAGTTGTTTCAATGTTTTCAAGTTGTTCAACACATTTCTGGAGAGCATTTTCTTGCTGATGTAGCTCATCTAGCAAGGCAGATCCATTCTGATTCCCTAACCAAAATCAAACACATGCACTCCGTGTTGTTACAAAAGCACACAATATATCAAAACTTAAGGCAAGATTGTAATAACATCAAAGTTCAGGTTACCAAGAAATAAAATAATCAGCAGTTAAAAACCTCAACCAAGAGATGTCCAATTAAATTATTTTGCAACAAAACACTTGTGACAAAATTCCTAAGTAAAAGGTTCAAATATATGTTCTCGTTCATCACTATTAAATCAAAAAACCAATTTATTACGGGGACTCATCTGATCAAATGCACTATATATGTAATACACTCAAAACATATTAGAACGTAACCAAAAAAAAAAATAGAGTAAAAATTGTACTTCATTTGCGGAGAAAATTAATTGGTACATGCACCAATAGTCAATAGAACAACTGTTATGCATCAAACTTCGTTTATCCCTTCAATGCAGTTTCAAATGTGTTGATCTTATCCCATTAAAGATTTGAATTATTAATATTTTAGAAAACAGATCAGCACCAGTCCTCAATTAATCAAGTCTATTATTCTTATAGAATTATTTTTTGTGTGCGCATTGGTGGATTGGTTTGGATCAATCAAGAGCATAATGCATTACATTATCAACAAAGGCAACAATAAAATCACATTCCCCTAGGAGACCATTTATTAAAATCTAAAGAACCTAACTAGTAGCAACTGCTTATGAGTGAGGCCAAGTATCAATACTAAAAGCCTTAAGAAACCTTAACTGCTTTACATAAACTGGCACTTTAAAAAGGAAAACTTTTTGCCACTGGGATGATAGAAGAAGTTCAAGCAAGATGAATTACACACAAGCACATCTAGACGAGAGAGAGAGGCACAGAAATTGTGCTCCTAGGATTTTTACTTTTGGCCAATAGATGGGTCTTAGACTAATTGCATGTATTCCAGTTCGAATATTTGGAGCTAACGTGAAATAACTTTAAAATGAACTCAAAGAGAACAAAACAAGAAATATCCTCTTGTTAGAATGATTTATGACTGATTGACGATTGTAGTTTGAATGCCTAGCAAAACTAGGATTTCATCCTAACAAGAGCCCTCTGTTCCAGAATTAAGAATCCCGGGCACTTATGAGATTTCAATCTTCATACAACTAAAATAACAAGAATTTGACACATGTAGATTTGTAACAACTTCAGATTTTCTTAAAGTTCTAACAGCTTCAGTATTATTTTTACAACAGTGAAAAAATCTTCATAAAATTACATTTAAAAAAAAACATATACAAAGAGACGAGGAGAAAGTATATTTTTCTTTTTTTTGGTAAATAAAATCTTAATAAAATGTAAGCATAGAACATGGAATCCCATAGCAGAATTCATACCTTGAGTTAAATTACTTTCAACATTTTCCCCAAGTTTACCTGTAACTCCCTAGACCCGGCCTATGCGTTTCGACTAAGTCTAGTGGATCACAGTATGATTATTAAAGACATTTTTCGAAACCGTTATTCCATCAATATAAAATCACATTATAAATAACATGAAATTATAAACAAATTATACTATCAAAATCCAACTCGTAAATATAGTACCAATAAATAATAATTTAATTTAAAACTTGTCTTCAAATTCAATATCACAAAAAACCGAGCAGTATTAGCAAAAGAGTTATCATTATAAAATCCGATATTTTAAAATAAGGTCCATGTCACCAAAATAAAGTCAACTTGCCAGATAAAAACATTACAATTTGATTTACTTCAAGAGATATGTTGATCCTCCAAGTGCTCGAACCAAGGTATCTAACCAACAGTATCTGAAAGGGGAAAACATTTTCAAAAGGTGAGCTAGGCTCAGTGTGTCCCAACATTTCCATAAAATCACAATAGGTACAAATCATAGTCCAGTAATCTCACAAATTCGTAAAAGAGTTTCACTTTTTGAAAATCATAGTTTAAACCCTTTTCTGGTACACCATCAGTAGTTCCCAAAAGTATTTTCCATATAGCTTACTTTATGCACATAGCAAAAAGAAAGCCGACTTAAGGATAGGCTATGAAGCTTGTATCCTTAAGCCCAAGTCAATAAGTCCATATAGCTTACCCTAAGCACACAGCAAAGGAAAGCCGACCTAATGAAACATCTTGGGGCCCTCAAGAGTCACATTAGGCCCAGTTAGCTTGATCAGAGCTATTCCATCGTATTTCAATTCCAAAATTCAATTGCACCGTGACATAAATTCCATAAATCCAAAAACATGGAAATCATATACCATTTCAAAACAAAAATTAGATAGCAGCCATATTCCATAAATTGTCACATTAAATTGGTGCATCCATAAAACAATAGCCAATGAATTCGGTGTACCACATATTAAAACCAATAAAACAGTTCAATAATAAGTAGGGAACACACCTCGACAATAGGTTCAAATAGCAAATTAACTGATTGCTGGTTTCACCACGCTCTGCTACAATTTTCGAACGGGTGAATACTGGCACACGTGGTTTAACTAATCTAGAAGAGCTGGGTCGAGCTGTCGAATGATCCGGAGAGTCTCTTGTACCTTCAAACAATAATAATCTATCAGTCCCAAATCCTATTTAATTGTTCAAAACTAGTCTTCTTAAGTATATAAGCATTTTTCGAGTTTAACTATCAATTTGGGGTATTTCGAGTCTGAATTTGGCCAAACGGATTGCGGAAACGGAATCAGGACGTCAAAAAATATAAAGTATGACTTTTCGGAATTTCAGATTCTTGGTCAAAGTCAAAGTCAACCACTTTGACCGTCGATTTGGAGACCTTCGGGTTTGAATTTGGCGAAACGGACTGCGGAAATGGATTTGGCACGTCGAAAACTATCAGGATAGGTATACTCGGAAAAGATTTACGGTCATTTAAGGGTCGGTCAAAGCCATTTTAAGTTTTAGTCAAAGAAAGTCAACGGTCAACGGTCACGGTCACGGTCAACGGTCAACGGTCGGGTCGGGTCAACGGTCGGGTCGGGTCAACGGTCGGGTCGGGTCAACGGTCGGGTCGGGTCAACAGTCGGGTCGGGTCAACCCAGTTCAGACCGGTCAAACCGGTTCGAACCGGTCAAACCGGTTCAAAACTGGTCAAACCGGTTTTCGAGCAACTCACTCTCCCTGCGGCGGCGCGTAAACAGTGCCACAGTGTCGGAAAATTCCCGGAAAAATTTCTAAAAATTATTTTGAGCGATTCCGAGATACTTACAACGATTGGTTCAAATTTTTGAACGGCGGAGAGCTCGTATTTCAACTCGGCCGAATCTTTGACTGCTCCACCTCCTCACGCGCCGCCGTCGACGGCGAACAAGGTTGACACCGACGGACTCGAAACGACACAAGGAACACGATGGTGCAGGAGGTGTCGTAAACGGAACAACGATCGGCGGTGAATTTAAGTTTTTCCCGGCGATAGAGCTAAAAAAAACGACGATGCTTTGACTAAAAATTCCCGACGTTTGGCAGCGTTTCACTTCAATTAATTTGAAGGGTTTGTTCCTCGCTTGATGATGAACACAACGGTGGTTTCAATTTTAGGATTGGACGTCGAACGGCGTCGAAATCGGGCTTGGAAGTAAGGGTACGAGAGAAGGAAAATTGAGCAAATTCTCAATTGTGTTTTCTGATTTACAATCAGAAACCACGCTTAAATTATAAGCCTGCCGACACTCCTTGGAGGAATTCAGGGCTTGGTCCCTGAATTTCCTTCAACTTATAAAATGGCCTATAACTTTTCATAAATTTTAGTTCAGTCATTAAATTTCACCAATTTTCACAATTAACATCCAATTTCAATTAAATATTATTTTGTAAATATTCGGGTTGTTACAATTCTCCCCCTCTACAAGAAATTTCGTCCTCGAAATTTACCTTATGAGAATAGTAGGAAACTGAGCCTCCATTGACTCCAATGTCTCCCAAGTAGCTTCTGAGGGGCCTCGATTACTCCACTGAACTTTGACCATTGGAATTCGCCTATTCCGAAGAACTCTTTCATCTCTTTCTAAAATCTGAATGGGCTCCTCCTCATATGACAAATCCGGTCTCAGCTCTACTTCTTCAACCTGAATAATGTGACCTGGATCTGGACGGTATCGCCTTAACATAGACACATGAAAAACATCATGAATACGACTGAGGTGGGAAGGCAACTCAAGCTGATAAGCAACAGGTCCAACTTTCTTCAGAATACGATACGACCCAATAAATCGTGGACTCAATTTACCCTTACGCCCGAATCTCAATACTTTCTTCCACGGTGAAACTTTTAAGAAGACCTGATCACCAACCTCAAATTGTATATTTTTCTTTCTCTGATCTGCATAAGACTTCTGCCTATCAAATGCCTCTTTCAAACGGTCACGTATCAATCTGACTGTGTCCTCCGTCTCTCGCACTAACTCAGGTCCCAACGTTTTCCTATCACGCAACTCAGTCCAACAGATCGGAGTGCGACATTTACGCCCATAGAGTGCTTCATAGGGTGCCATACGAATGCTGGTCTGATAACTGTTATTGTAAGCAAATTCAGCCAAAGGCAAAAATTTCTCCCAGCTACCATGAAAATCGATTACGCAACCCCGTAACATATCCTCAAGTATCTGAATCACTCTCTCAGATTGACCACCAGTTTGTGGGTGAAAGGATGTGCTATAATCCAATCTTGTTCCCAAAGTTGTATGTAGCGCCTTCCAAAATCTCGAAGTAAATCCCGGATCTCGATCAGAAATAATAGACAATGGAACACCATGCAATCTGACAATCTCTGAAATATACAATCTTGCCAGCTTGTCCAAAGTATAATTTACTCGCACAGGAATAAAGTGAGCTGACTTTGTAAGTCTGTCAACAATCACCCAAACTGAATCTTTTTTCGAAGGAGTCATAGGCAAGCTAGTAACAAAATCCATAGTAATACGCTCTCATTTCCATTCAGGAATCTTAATAGGCTGTAACAAACCTGATGGATGTTGATGTTCTGCCTTAACTTGTTGACAAGTCAAACACCTCGCTACAAAATTTGAGATGTCCTTCTTCATGCCGATCCAATGATACCTCTCTCTCAAATTCCGATACATCTTATCTCCACCGGGGTTCATAGCATATGGACTACTATGAGCCTCAGTAAGGATAGTCTGTCTCAACTCAGCATCATCAGGCACACAATACCGACCTTTGAAGCATAGAACTTCATCCCGGTCA
Organism: Hibiscus syriacus; assembly: GCF_006381635.1. Lineage (NCBI taxonomy): Eukaryota > Viridiplantae > Streptophyta > Magnoliopsida > Malvales > Malvaceae > Hibiscus > Hibiscus syriacus. The sequence continues at coordinate 1,322,577 of NW_024062379.1, forward strand.
AGGGCGTAATCTGAGCTTGTCCCCTGCTCTACTTGCTCAAAGATGGGAAGCAAGGAGCTATCAAAGGGCTGCTTAGCCTTGATCTCATCAACCAAGGTCGGCTTAACTTGCAATTCTGCTAACAAAGTGCCATCATCATATAAATTCATCCTGGCCATTAAAGATCTCAACTCCGATACCGTCTTTCGACTCAAAGCATCCGCTACAATGTTAGCTTTACCAGGGTGATAATCAATCACACAATCATAATCCTTCAGAAGCTCTAGCCAGCGTCGTTGTCTCAAATTAAGCTCCTTCTGGGTCAGGAGATACTTTAAGCTCTTATGATCCGTGAAAATATAACACTTCTCTCCATAAAGATAGTGTCTCCAAATCTTCAAGGCAAAAATCACTGCTGCTAACTCCAAATCGTGAGTAGGATAATTACACTCATGAGGTCGCAGCTGACGGGATGCATAAGCCACCACTTTACCTTCTTGCATTAAAACACAGCCAAGTCCTGAGTGTGAAGCATCACTATACACTGTAAAATCCTTCCCGGACTCTGGTTGAATCAACACCGGTGCTTGAGTCAAAACCGCCTTTAATTTCTCAAAGCTCTCTTGTTGTGCCTCGCCCCAGTCAAACGGCACATTCTTCCTTAACAACTTTGTCAAAGGAGAAGCAATGATCGAGAAGCCCTCAACAAACGTCGATAATAACCAGCCAAGCCCAAGAAACTGCGGATCTCAGATACGTTCTTAGGTCGTTTCCAATTCATAATAGCCTCTATCTTGCTGGGATCGACCTGAACACCTCGCGCAGAAATAATATGCCCCAGAAACGACACTTCTTGAAGCCAAAATTCACACTTGCTTAGTTTGGCATGTAGACGATGCTCTCTCAAAGTCCGCAGAACGATCTTCAAATGCTCGTCATGCTCTGCCTCAGTACGAGAATAGATCAGAATATCGTCAATGAAGACCACCACAAATTGATCCAAATATGGTCGGAACACCCGATTCATCAAATCCATGAAAGCTGCAGGAGCGTTCGTCAAACCAAAAGGCATCACTAAGAATTCATAATGACCATATCTAGTGCGAATAGCCGTTTTTGCAATATCTGATCCTTTAACTTTCAATTGATAATACCCCGAACGAAGATCAATCTTAGAGAATACAGTAGCTCCTCGCAATTGATCAAATAAATCATCAATCCTGGGTAGTGGGTATTTATTCTTGACCGTCATCTTGTTCAATTTCCGATAGTCAATACATAATCTTAGCGACTCATCCTTCTTTTTCACGAACAGAACTGGAGCTCCCCATGGTGAAGTACTATGTCGGATAAATCCTCGATCGAATAATTCTTGCAATTGGACTTTCAACTCTTTAAGTTCCCTTGGAGCCATACGATAAGGTGCCATAGAAATAGGTGACGATCCCAGATAAGTCTCAATCTCGAACTCTACCTCTCTATCAGGAGGTAACCCAGGCAACTCCTCCGGAAAAACATCAAGAAACTCGCTAACTGTACGAATCTCCTCGATCGTGGACAATGCACCCTTGGTGTTCAAAATACAGCAATGAAGGTCTCATATCCCTTCCGGATCATACGATCAATTTCCATCGCTGAAACTATATTGGAGAGATAACCACGCCGTTCACCAATTAACACAACAGTCTGACCATCTGAAGTCTTTAGAGTAGCCCGCTTGTATTTGCAATCCAGCTTTACCTTGTGTTTATTTAACCAATCCATTCCAAGAATTAGATCGAACTCCTCTAAAGGAAGCTCCATAAGATCAGCGAGAAAAATTTCTCCCTGAACCTCGAGAGGACAACGCCGGAATACTTTATTCACTAATATCGCTTGTCCTACTGGACTTGTAACTGTAACAGTATTTTCAGTGTTCTCGATCGGAATCTGAAGGTTTCGAGATACTGAGCTCGAAACATAGGAGTGAGTGGAACCATTGTCCAATAATACAAAGTATGGGGTAGAATAAATAGTAAATGTACCTGCAATAACCTCAGGCTCATCTCTGTCATCACGACGTCTAGTTGCATAAACCAAAGCTGGCTGTCTAGCCTCAGAAGCTGTTGGCCCTCTATTTTACTGAGGTCGGGCTCTACTGTCTGTCCTGGACGCTGATCCTCGAGTCTTTCCTTGACTACGATCTCTAATTGGGGTCTGTACTGTAGTCTACGAACGCACAGGAGTTTGGGTAGTGGTCTGCTCAAACGAAACTAACTGAGGACAATCCATCCGATAATGACCACTAGATCCACACTGATAGCAAAGACCCATCTTCTTACGACACTCTCCTGAGTGCTGTTTACCACAATACTCACAAAAGGGCCCATTATAATACGACGAGGAACCGCCTCGACTGACAGCTAAAGGTGAGGATGTTGCAGGCCTGAAACGTGTATTGCTTCTCTGAGGGGCTGAAGTACGAGTCCTCTTTCCGGACTGTGCTGATGACTCCATCGGGCCTGAAAATTCTTAGATCGATCTTGATCAACACTCTCTTACCAGAAGCTAAAACCTCCACCTCTTCCGCATCTTTGGCTCTGCCCACCAGCACATCAAATATCTCATCCTGATGGGTTACAACTTGCCTACGCAGCTCATATCTGAGTCCAAGGGCAAATTTACGACATCGATCTCTCTCCGTAGGTACCATACTGAATCCATACTTCAGCAATTTCAGGAACTCGATCTCATATTCAGAAACAGTCATGTCTCCCTGAACCAGGTCTTGAAACTGTTGTCGTCTCTGAGCTAAGTAGCGCTCTCCCAGAAAACGACTCCGAAAGCGATCCTTAAAGAAATTCCAGGTCAAACGATCGGTAGGAACACTACTGGTCACTGACTCCCACCAAGTGTAGGCATTACCATCTAACATTACTACAGCACCCAGATATCTCTTAGTTGAGTCCAAACCCAACTGATCCATGCGTCTCTCTGTATCCTGGAGCCAATCCTCAGCTTCAGTAGGAGCTCACCAATCTGTCCCCCAAAAGTTCTAACTCCATTGGCAATCAACGTCTATGAAATAGGAACCTCAGATACAACACCAGTAGCTCTAACTGCTCCCTGTATTAACTGCAGAAACTATCTACTAAAATTCTCATCCAATGCAACTCCAGTAGACTCTGACTCAATATCGGTCGCTCCTATGATCGGTGTAGTCATGCCAATACCATCGGTAGGTGGCATATTCGTTGGTGTCGTAGGAGCAGGATCACCTATTGGAGGTGGGGGATCTACTCGTATCTCATCAATCGGATCTGCAAATCTAGCTACTCGACCTCGTCCACGACTAGTTCGACGACCACGTCTAGCACTCATTTTGGTAGATCTCGAGATTACAACAGAAGATAAACTTAAGGTTAGATAAACACTTGGAGTCTCGAACATAGTTAAAATCTTAATAACTTTGTGACATGGCCTTAGTAACTCGTTTTGTAAAATATTTCAAAACTGTATTTTCAATGTGGACTCATACACAGTCCGAGGGTTAAAAACCAAAAGCTCTGATACCAATAAATGTAACCCCCTAGACCCGGCCTATGCGTTTCGACTAAGTCTAGTGGATCACATTATGATTATTAAAGACATTTTTCGAAACCGTTATTCCATCAATATAAAATCACATTATAAATAACATGAAATATAAACAAATTATACTATCAAAATCCAACTCGTAAATATAGTACCAATAAATAATAATTTAATTTAAAACTTGTCTTCAAATTCAATATCACAAAAAACCGAGCAGTATTAGCAAAAGAGTTATCATTATAAAATCCGATATTTTAAAATAAGGTCCATGTCACCAAAATAAAGTCAACTTGCCAGATAAAACATTACAATTTGATTTACTTCAAGAGATATGTTGATCCTCCAAGTGCTCGAACCAAGGTATCTAACCAACAGTATCTGAAAGGGGAAAACATTTTCAAAAGGTGAGCTAGGCTCAGTGTGTCCCAACATTTCCATAAAATCACAATAGGTACAAATCATAGTACAGTAATCTCACAAATTCGTAAAAGAGTTTCACTTTTTGAAAAATCATAGTTTAAACCCTTTTCTGGTACACCATCAGTAGTTCCCAAAAGTATTTTCCATATAGCTTACTTTATGCACATAGCAAAAAGAAAGCCGACTTAAGGATAGGCTATGAAGCTTGTATCCTTAAGCCCAAGTCAATAAGTCCATATAGCTTACCCTAAGCACACAGCAAAGGAAAGCCGACCTAATGAAACATCTTGGGGCCCTCAAGAGTCACATTAGGCCCAGTTAGCTTGATCAGAGCTATTCCATCGTATTTCAATTCCAAAATTCAATTGCACCGTGACATAAATTCCATAAATCCAAAAACATGGAAATCATATACCATTTCAAAACAAAAATTAGATAGCAGCCATATTCCATAAATTATTCACATTAAATTGGTGCATCCATAAAACAATAGCCAATGAATTCGGTGTACCACATATTAAAACCAATAAAACAGTTCAATAATAAGTAGGGAACACACCTCGACAATAGGTTCAAATAGCAAATTTACTGATTGCTGGTTTCACCACGCTCTGTTACAATTTTCGAACGGGTGAATACTGGCACACGTGGTTTAACTAATCTAGAAGAGCTGGGTCGAGCTGTCGAACGATCCGGAGAGTCTCTTGTACCTTCAAACAATAATAATCTATCAGTCCCAAATCCTATTTAATTGTTCAAAGCTAGTCTTCTTAAGTATATAAGTATTTTTCGAGTTTAACTATCAATTTGGGGTATTTTGAGTCTGAATTTGGCCAAACGGATTGCGGAAACGAAATCAGGACGTCGAAAAATATAAAGTATGACTTTTCGGAAATTCAGATTCTTGGTCAAAGTCAAAGTCAACCACTTTGACCGTCGATTTGGAGACCTTCGGGTTTGAATTTGGCGAAACGAACTGCGGAAATGGATTTGGCACGTCGAAAACTATCAGGATAGGTATACTCGGAAAAGATTTAAGGTCGTTTAAGGGTCGGTCAAAGCCATTTTAAGTTTTAGTCAAATAAAGTCAACGGTCACGGTCAACGGTCAACGGTCGGGTCGGGTCAACGGGTCAGGTCAACAGTCGGGTCGGGTCAACCCGGTTCAGACCGGTCAAACCGGTTCAGACCGGTCAAACCGGTTCAAAACTGGTCAAACCGGTTCAAAACTGGTTAAACCGGTTTTCCAGCAGCTCACTCTCCCTGCGGCGGCGCGTGCGGCGCGTGAACAGTGCCACGGTGTCGGAAAATTCCCGGAAAAATTTCTAAAAATTATTTTGAGCGATTCCGAGATACTTACAACGATCGGTTCAAATTTTTGAACGGCGGAGAGCTCGTATTTCAACTCGGACGAATCTTTGATTGCTCCACCTCCTCACGCGCCGCCGTCGACAGCGAACAAGGTTGACACCGACGGACTCGAAACGACACAAGGAACACGATGGTGCAGGAGGTGTCGTAAACGGAACAACGATCGGCGGTGAATTTAAGTTTTTCCCGGCGATAGAGCTAAAAAAAACGACGATGCTTTGACTAAAAATTCCCGACGTTTGGCAGCGTTTCACTTCAATTAATTTGAAGGGTTTGTTCCTCGCTTGATGATGAACACAACGGTGGTTTCAATTTTAGGATTGGACGTCGAACGGCGTCGGAATCGGGCTTGGAAGTAAGGGTACGAGAGAAGGAAAATTGAGCAAATTCTCAATTGTGTTTTCTGATTTACAATCAGAAACCACGCTTAAATTATAAGCCTGCCGACACTCCTTGGAGGAATTCAGGGCTTGGTCCCTGAATTTCCTTCAACTTATAAAATGGCCTATAACTTTTCATAAATTTTAGTTCAGTCATTAAATTTCACAAATTTTCACAATTAACGTCCAATTTCAATTAAATATTATTTTGTAAATATTCGGGTTGTTACATTACCCAAATTGTGTACAGCAGCATTACACTTGTTTAAAACAGTATCCTCGTTTGGATTGTCCTCAAGCACAGATTGGTATGCAGTTAGTATCTTTTCTGGAAGACCTCCAACAGCCAATTTCTGATGGTGAGAAGATTAAGAAAGAGAAACATATCAAAAATTGCTAAAGAATAGACCAAGAAAACGTCTGAAGTCATAAGCATACAAACAAAATGGCTAGAATCAAATTAATAGATCAAAGTAGAAAGGAGAACTGAATAGGTAAACTCTTAAAATTCTTACTGCATGTGCATCCCTCTTCACTATCTGGATAGAATTTGAGCCTTTTCCATTGTACACGGCAGCAGCAGCAGGGGATACTGTTACCTGGTAGGTATGCAGTAAAAAAAATGGCTAGATTGGTATGCATGGTAACTGTTACCTGGTAGGTATGCAGTAAAAAAAATATAATAAAACAACATAAACCACTACAACACTCTTTCAGTAAACAAAGGAAAATCTACTAAATCATGCTAGGATATGCCATCCTAAGTACAAAATTGATGGGGTCAAATACTAAATAAAGCACTAGAACTTTATCTAGCTTCCTAAATGAGCCACTATTCTTCTCATCTATCTACGGAAACCTCCTAATCTATAACTCATATCCAGGTCGAACCTTATTATTAAAAAAGAATGCCACGTGTATCACTGACATTAATGCCACTGGCCATCTATCATTTTCTTCAGACAGATGCCAATACAACTTTTTTTGATAATGGAAAATTGAGAAATTTTCTAACTCAGCCATGGTCATTTTAATCAATGAATTTCGAAAAAACAGAAAAGCATTTTATTTGTCACAACAATAAAGGTGTCACCGTGCATAATATGACATCTTTTGATTCTCAGGGTGCTTTTGGCTGAGGAATTTTAAATTTTTTGAGATTTTTAAAAATACTACTCCTTCTGTCCCAATAAAAATGTCACAGTTGACTTTTTCTTGGTGAAATTTTTAATCTTTGACCTGATTTATTTTAAATATTTTAATTAATCAATTTTTATAATTAATATATTTAAAAACTGCTTCATCCATAGCTTTTAAAAACATTTACAATTTTTATCAAATAACAAATTTAAAATAATAAGAGGTCAAGTTTAAAAAAATTTGACAACCAAAACTAAAAAAATGACAAGTTTATTAGGATGGAGGGTGTAGCATTTTGAAATAAATCATTTCAAAATTCTAGCATTATGATTATTTTGTTTGAACAAGTAATCTTTTTAGAAATATTTAGGTTATTAGAATTTTACGAGTTTGAATAATAATTATAAAAGAAAAATAATGATATAAAAAATATGCAATATTTAGGCTATTCGATTTGTAAAAATATATAAATAATTTTAATAATATAAAAATTATATATTTAAAATTAAATAAAAATGATATTTTGAAATTCAAATTTTAACTTTATAGTGAGACCAGGTACATTAAATTAAATAAGACCTAGAGGAGTTTTAAAAAAACACCCCTTTTTACGTGGAATTTGGGCTATCAAAATCCCCTTTTAAAATTGCTTGTAAATTTTGAAATTCTCCCTGATTTTTCCTGAACAAGTAGATTCTTTTTGAAATTTTAGAAAACTTGACAAAAAATAAAAGTCCTCAAAATCCGTCATCCAAACACAGTCTTAGTGTGTTTTTGCTGCAAAAATTAAAAGAGGGGATTTTAGAGAAATTCGGTATAGTTCATAGGCTTATTTAGTACTTTATCCAAAAAAAAAAATGATGAACAGCCTTAAAAAATAAAACATACTGCATGAAAAACAATATATACAGAAGCTTTGATAAGGGCTGCTCTCCTCCATCAATGAACATAGTGCAGCAATAAAAAGAAATAAGGTCGAACAAACGATTAGAAATGAACATGGAACTTTAGAAAACTTAAGAGTTATTAAAACCGCTAGTTTCTGCCTATTAATTCAAGAAAATAATAAAAATAATCCTGTTGACTGAAAGCCTACAACTCACTCATATAGGCTTGCTTTCTTGCAAAAAAAATTTTCAATCCCGATGTAACACCCCAATTTAGGGGCTAAAATTAAGAAATTATACAGTGGCGGATTTAATTGATATTTTGAAAGAAGCATTGGGAATTAAATTGTAAAGTTTTAAAGTTGGCAGACCGTTTTATAAAGTGCAGGAAATTCAGTGGCTAAACCCATGATTTAACCATTTCTTATATATGATGAATTATAAGCTCCTCCTCGTGCGCATGTTTCATATTTTCCAAATTTCCCTTCTCCAACAACCCAACTTCCAACTCCAATCTACTCGCCGTCCGACCTCCAAACGACGAGCCGAAACCACCATCGTGTTCGTTGTCAATCGAGGAACAAAACCTCTCAAACCTTTCGTCGTGAATCATCACCGTTCGTCGTGAATTTCAATCGGAAGTATCGTCGGTAATAACTCGGTTTTAGTTGGGTTTTCATCGATTCACGACGATCGGGTCATCTGTTTACGACACCTCCCGCACCATCGTGTTCGTTGCATCGTGAGGAGGTTTGTCGGTGTCATCCTTGGTCTCCGTCGACGGCGGCGCGTGAGGAGGTGAAGCGGTCAAAGTTTCCGATTTGTTGAAATCGAGCTCTTCGCCGTTCAAAATTGTGAACCGAGCTTTGTAAGTATCTCGAAATCGCTCAAAATAATTTTTAGAAATTTTTCCGGGATTTTAGCACTGTTCACGCGCCCCCACGCGCCGCCACTGCGCGTGGGAAAGAAAAAAATGACCGGTTTGACCGGTTTTAGTGCATAGTTGACCGGTTTGACCGATCACAACCCGACCCGACCCGTTGACCCGGCCCGAACCGTTTACCCGACCCGTTGACCCGACCCGACCCGTTGACTCGCCCCGTTGACCCGTTGACCGTCGTTGACCACTGTTGACCAAAACTTTGACTGGCTTTGACCGGGCATTAAACGACCTTTGACTTTGACCGAGTATACCTATCCTGACATTTTTCGACGTTCCAAATCCGATTCCGCTGTCCGTTTTTTGAAATTCGAACCCGAAGGCCTCGAAATTGCCAGTCAAATCCGTTGACTTTGATTTTGAACGAAAATTCCAAATTTCCAAAAAGTCACATTTTATGCTTTCGACGTCCCGAATCCGAATCCAAAGTCCGTTTCGCCAAATTCGAACCCGGTAATCCGTCTTTCACTGATTTATCACCCGATTTGATCCGTTTATCACAATTAAGCTCCGTTTCTGATATAATTTATGTTGATATGTATCTGAGGAATTATTTGAAGTTGAATTGAAGATCGAAGGAATTCAAATGGAATTTTTATGGTCGATCGATATTGTACGGAAATCGAGGTAATACTTTACTACCTCTTTATGCTTTATGGAACATGTTGATATTGGTAAATGCATGAATAAGATAATGTTGGTCACTTTTGTGGAGTTGAATAATTTATTCACTCGATATGAATGTGGTAGAAATTCTGTAACTGAATACGGACCGAATGACTAAGATAAGAGATTGATAATTGTTAGAATTAAATTACAAGTTTGTGATTGGTGATAAAGAAATCAGCTCTGGATTTGTAACTTATATTTTATATCATCAAGGGTTAAATGTTAAAGATACTTGGATGAAAAATTATGAGAATACTCCGATATGGTAAAATTACGAAATTACCCTTATGTTGGAAAAATGATAAGAATTGCCACTGGAAGTTGGTTAATAACTCTGAAAAGACATATTGATCCGATATAACTACTGATGTGCATAAGAAATGTTAGTTTTATTTGGAAATTATGGATAACCGGTTTTAATCCTATGAGAGTTTGTGAAGGAATCATTTCAAAATCAAAGAATATTCGGGAAAGCAATTGATCATAGGATCTCTAAATTATAATTATTTTCGTTAAGAGCTAATATTGAAATTATCAGATTAAGAAATTACAAAAATGCCCTTGAGAGATAAAATAGTCTGAATTGACCCTGAATGAGAGAGTACTTTGAGGATTTGTACTTAACTCGATTAAGTACGAATTTAATTGTTAAGATCCTGTCTTTGTACAGAAAAATTTATAATATTCCGTTTGTAAAATCTGAGAACACTTGACCCGAAAATATTCGATAAGGAGTAAATACTTGAAGAGTAATTTATCGGAGGTATTCTGCTGACAGAATTGTTCGAAAGGACTGAAGTAAATGATAAGATTGAATTAAATAATAAGACCGGATGGAAGGAAATGATTGAAATATTCTAGAATTATAAAATGACCAAATTACCCCTAGAATGGAAATGACTCAAGAATGTCACCAAGCTCAGGAATGAATGGATATACTCAAGCTTTGAAATGAATAGAAAAAAATGTTAAGCACCAAAATGACCAAAATGCCCTTATGACCTAGAATGTCTTGGATTAATTAAGAAATCCAAATAAACATGGATGTTGTGCTACCAGTAAAAGTTGTGGAACGCAACTTAAGTGATTAACCAACGTTAGTACTATATCATTACATGATATAAGTATCACTTGAATGTTTGTTCATCTTCTCAAATTTGGATCGATGATAATTCTGGAAGTACTTGGCGCATCTCAACTCTAGAGCGCATACAGTACTAATAAGTGGGTAGTCGTTAGTCAAATCAACCACGAATACCAGAATGACTTTATTATATGAATAAATTGAAATGAAATGAAGTACAACGTGTATTTGAAATGCAGAAACGTCTGAATTATTCTGGAAAACTTTAAAGTAATCGAGATAGACTTGCTTACCAAACGAACTAAGTAACATCAATGACTAAGGATTAAATAGGTGATTTGATGAGTTTGGAAACACTGTTGAACTTACATGATGAATTATCATTATGGGTTATGAGCCATGGATCAAGTACGTCAGTATTTCCTGATATTGTTGAAACGTGGAAATGAAATAAAGACCGTTGGAAGATTTATTCAGTGATGATTATGGGGATGATCTCTATGGATCTGCACTATGGTATTAAAGAGTGAATACACTGGAAGGATAATGAATTGACTTGTTGACATGCATCGGTTTGAGAGTTGTGTAACTCGAGTTGTTTGATAATATGATCGATAGTCGTAGATTGTAAATGACTTGAATCTTCGATTCTATATTTCATCTAAAATCACTTCGGTCATGTTTGAAAAAAAAAACCAGTAACGCAGATGGAAAAGATTCTGAATATCTCATTTGGTTCAATTGGGTTGAAATCCTATGAATTTAAAGTATATTCCTGAATACCCCTGATTGTTTGGGTAATGGAATCACTCGCAGTAAATCTGAATTTAGAATTATTATATGTATAAAGGATCCTGAACGTTTTCCTAAAGCACACGAAAATATAGTGGGATTCTAATGTATCAACATTAAATGTCTGGCTAGATCGGTTAGTAATCGATTCTCCTCAATAGGACCTTGTTCCAAGAATTCGTTCAAATTTCATAAGTTTCATGTTATCCAAAATGATAACTACAATGGCCTTTGGAAATACTTGGATTCTCTAGTGTGTTCCATACTTATTACTGAACTGTTTTATTGGTTTTAATATGTGGTACACCGAATTCATTGGTTATTGTTTTATGGATGCACCAATTTAATGTGACAAATTATGGAATATGGTTGCTATCTAATTTTTGTTTTGAAATGGTATATGATTACCATGTTTTTGGATTTATGGAATTTATGTCACGGTGCAATTGAATTTTGGAATTTAATTACGATGGAATAGCTCTGATCAAGCTAAATGGGCCTAATGTGACTCTTGAGGGCCCCAAGATGTTTCATTAGGTCGGCTTTTCTTTGCTGTGTGCTTAGGGTAAGCTATATGGACTTATTGACTTGGGCTTAAGGATACAAGCTTCATAGCCTATCCTTAAGTCGGCTTTCTTTTTTGCTATGTGCATAAAGTAAGCTATATGGAAAATAATTTTTGGGAACTACTGATGGTGTACTAGAAAAGTGTTTAAACTATGATTTTCAAAAGTTAAACTCTTTTACGAAATTGTGAGATTTACTGGACTATGATTTGTACCTATTATGATTTTATTATACTGTTGGAACACACTAGACATCCTATTCAATCTCCTGAAAATGCCATACTTTGAAAGGTTTCTTATGAACTGAGATTCATGGCTTCTACTCGATGAACTTCTAAGGGAACCCCAAATTATTCTGCAAGCTGGTATACGTATGATTCAATAAGGAAATTATATGGCTTTACATTTATCTACATGTCATGTAGCATCATCTGGTAGTTCTGTATTACTGAGCTTTCTAAAGCTCACTCTATTACTCACATTTTCAGGTTAAAACAATTGTACCAGTGCATCTATTGACTTCAGTAAGGGAGTTCTTCCGGCGTGGTTGCAGAGTATGGTACTTGTGATTAGGGGGCATGTAATTGTATTTTGATTTATATACGAGTTTGGAAATCTGTTTTATTTTTAAATAGTGATAAATGATTTTATAAGTTTACATGTTCTGATAAAAAGTTTTAAAATTTCTGCTATTTTTATGGTGGGTCGCTCCGGTGGCCCCTAATGTGACTTCCCGAATCGGATCGGGCTACCCGCATCGGTTTGGGGTGTTACATTTAGTGGTATCAGAGCTATGGTTTAAGTCAAAATTTTTCAAGATAGACCGGCCGGTCGAATGTCAAAATATGTCTGATCAGTACATGCCCCTAGACTGCAATCATACCTCTCTGAGTCGGAACTCCAGGGCTGAGTCCCTATCTGTAACGAATAAACCGAAGTTTCTATCCGTTAAGGCTATACTTGTACAAAAAAGAATACCAGTAACATCTGTCTTAACGCAGTAAAGTACCTTAGCCATGTGAGAGTTATTCATCTGAGAAATTCTGACTCGACTCTAGAAATAAAATTGAGATATGTTGCTGCTCTACGAGCCTATTCACGTAACCAAGGCTGAATTGATTTCACAAGGATAAAGTTGTTTTGATTACTTACTTGGACTGAGGGAGAATTCTGAGATTGATTACTCGAGAAAATTTTTGTTCAGATCTTTTATTGAAATGAGGAAGAGTTCTGATAAGAATGTATACTCAACTGGTTAAGGATTAGTGGAGAATCCGTATTTCTATAAAAAACTACTCGAAGATATGGAAGAGTTGATGAAAGTTTCATTTCTACAATTATGTGACATGAATGAATTTCGAGGACGAAATTCTTTTAAGGAGGGGAGAATTGTAACACCCCAATTTAGGGGCTAAAATTAAGAAATTATACAGTGGCAGATTTAATTGATATTTTGAAAGAAACATTGGGGATTAAATTGTAAAGTTTTAAAGTTGGCAGACCGTTTTATAAAGTGCAGGAAATTCAGTGGCTAAACCCATGATTTAACCATTTCTTATATATGATGAATTATAAGCTCCTCCCCGTGCGCAGGTTTCATATTTTCCAGATTTCCCTTCTCCAACAACCCAAATTCCAACTCCGATCTACTCGCCGTCCGACCTCCAAACGACGAGCCGAAACCACCATCGTGTTCGTTGTCAATCGAGGAACAAAACCCCTCAAACCTTTCGTCGTGAATCATCGTCGTTCGTCGTGAATTTCAGTCGGAAGTATCGTCGGTAATAACTCGGTTTTAGTTGGGTTTTCATCGATTCACGACGATCGGGTCATCTGTTTACGACACCTCCCGCACCATCGTGTTCGTTGCATCGTTCCGAGTTTGTCGGTGTCATCCTTGGTCTCCGTCGACGGCGGTGCGTGAGGAGGTGAAGCGGTCAAAGTTTCCGATTTGTTGAAATCGAGCTCTCCGCCGTTCAAAATTATGAACTGTGCTTTGTAAGTATCTCAAAATCGCTCAAAATAATTTTTAGAAATTTTTCCGGGATTTTAGCACTGTTCACGCGCCCCCACGCGCCGCCACTGCGCGTGGGGAAGAAAAAAATGACTGGTTTGACCGGTTTTGGTGCATAGTTGACCGGTTTGACCGGTCACAACCCGACCCGACCCGTTGACCCGACCCGAACCGTTTACCCGACCCGTTGACCCGACCCGACCCGTTGACTCGCCCCGTTGACCCGTTGACCGTCGTTGACCACTGTTGACCAAAACTTTGACTGGCTTTGACCGGGCATTAAACGACCTTTGCTTCGACCGAGTATACCTATCCTGACATTTTTCGACATTCCAAATCCGATTCCGCTGTCCGTTTTTTGAAATTCGAACCCGAAGGCCTCGAAATTGCCGGTCAAACCCGTTGACTCTGATTTTGACCAAAAATTCCAAATTTCCGAAAAGTCACATTTTATGCTTTCGACGTCCTGAATTCGAATCCGAAGTCCGTTTCGCCAAATTCGAACCCGGTAATCCATCTTTCACTGATTTATCACCCGATTTGATCCGTTTATCGCAATTAAGCTCCGTTTCTAATATAATTTATGTTGATATGTATCTGAGGAATTATTTGAAGTTGAATTGAAGATCGAAGGCATTCGAATGGAATTTTTATGGTCGATCGATATTGCACGGAAATCGATGTAATACTTTACTACTTTTATTTATGGAACATGTTGATATTGGTAAATGCATGAATAAGATAATGTTGGTCACTTTTGTGGAGTTGAATAATTTATTCACTCGATATGAATGTGGTAGAAATTCTGTAATTGAATACGGATCGAATGACTAAGATAAGAGATTGATAATTGTTATAATTAAATTACAAGTTTGTGATTGGTGATAAAGAAATCAGCTCTGGATTTGTAATTTATATCATCAAGGGTTAAATGTTAAAGATACTTGGATGAAAAATTATGAGAATACTCTGATATGGTAAAATTACGAAATTACCCTTATGTTGGAAAAATGATAAGAATTGCCACTGGAAGTTGGTTAATAACTCTGAAAAGACAAATTGATCCGATATAACTACTGATGTGCATAAGAAATGTTAGTTTTATTTGGAAATTATGGATAACCGGTTTTAATCCTATGAGGTTTGTGAAGGAATCATTCAAAATCAAAGAATGTTCGGGAAAGCAATTGATCATAGGATCTCTAAATTATAATTATTTTCGTTAAGAGCTAATATTGAAATTATCTGGTTAAGAAATTACGAAAATGCCCTTGAGAGATAAAATAGTCTGAATTGACCCTGAATGAGAGAGTACTTCGAGGATTTGTACTTAACTCGATTAAGTACGAATTTGTTAAGATCCTGTCTTTGTACAGAAAAATTTAATATTCCGTTTGTAAAATCTGAGAAGACACTTGACCCGAAAATATTCGAATAAGGAGTAAATACTTGAAGAGTAATTTATCGGAGGTATTCTGCTGACAGAATTGTTCGAAAGGACTGAAGAAAATGATAAGATTGAATTAAATAATAAGACCGGATGGAAGGAAATGATTGAAATATTCTAGAATTATAAAATGACCAAATTACCCCTGGAATGGAAATGACTCAAGAATGTCACCAAGCTCAAGAATGAATGGATATACTCAAGCTTTGAAATGAATAGAAAAAAATGTTAAGCACCAAAATGACCAAAATGCCCTTATGACCTAGAATAAGTAAATGTCTTGGATTAATTAAGAAATCCAAATAAACATGGATGTTGTGCTACCAGTAAAAGTTGTGGAACGCAACTTAAGTGATTAACCAACGTTAGTACTATATCATTACCTGAATGATATAAGTATCACTTGAATGTTTGTTCATCTTCTCAAATTTGGATCGATGATAATTCTGGAAGTACTTGGCGCATCTCAACTCTAGAGCGTATACAGTACTAATAAGTGGGTAGTCATTAGTCAAATCAACCACGAATACCAGAATGACTTTATTATATGAATAAATTGAAATGAAATGAAGTACAACGTGTATTTGAAATGCAGAAACGTCTGAATTATTCTGGAAAACTTTAAAGTAATCGGGATAGACTTGCTTACCAAACGAACTAAGTAACATCAATGACTAAGGATTAAATAGGTGATTTGATGAGTTTGGAAACACTGTTGAACTTACATGATGAATTGTCATTATGGGTTATGAGCCATGGATCAAGTACGTCAGTATTTCCTGATATTGTTGAAACGTGGAAATGAAATAAAGACCGTTGGAAGATTTATTCAGTGATGATTATGGGGATGATCTATGGATCTGCACTATGGTATTAAAGAGTGAATACACTGGAAGGATAATGAATTGACTTGGACATGCATCAGTTTGAGAGTTGTGTAACTCGAGTTGTTTGATAATATGATCGATAGTCGTAGATTGTAAATGACTTGAATCTTCGATTCTATATTTCATCTAAAATCACTTCGGTCATGTTTGAAAAAAAAACAAGTAACGCAGATGGAAAAGATTCTGAATATCTCATTTGGTTCAATTGGGTTGAAATCCTATGAATTTAAAGTATATTCCTGAATACCCCTGATTGTTTGGGTAATGAAATCACTCGCAGTAAATCTGAATTTAGAATTATTATGTATAAAGGTTCCTGAACGTTTTCCTAAAGCACACGAAAATATAGTGGGATTCTAATGTATCAACATTAAATGTCTGGCTAGATCGGTTAGTAATCGATTCTCCTCAATAGGACCTTGTTCCAGGAATTCGTTCAAATTTCATAAGTTTCATGTTATCCAAAATGATAACTATAATGGCCTCTGGAAATACTTGGATTCTCTAGTGTGTTCCCTACTTATTACTGAACTGTTTTATTGGTTTTAATATGTGGTACACCGAATTCATTGGTTATTGTTTTATGGATGCACCAATTTAATGTGACAAATTATGGAATATGGTTGCTATCTAATTTTTGTTTTGAAATGGTATATGATTACCATGTTTTTGGATTTATGGAATTTATGTCACGGTGCAATTGAATTTTGGAATTTAATTACGATGGAATAGCTCTGATCAAGCTAAATGGGCCTAATGTGACTCTTGAGGGCCCCAAGATGTTTCATTAGGTCGGCTTTTCTTTGTTGTGTGCTTAGGGTAAGCTATATGGACTTATTGACTTGGGCTTAAGGATACAAGCTTTATAGCCTATCCTTAAGTCGGCTTTCTTTGCTATGTGCATAAAGTAAGCTATATGGAAAATAATTTTTGGGAACTGATGGTGTACTAGAAAAGGGTTTAAACTATGATTTTCAAAAGTTAAACTCTTTTACGAAATTGTGAGATTTACTGGACTATGATTTGTACTATTATGATTTATTATACTGTTGGAACACACTAGACATCCTATTCAATCTCCTGAAAATGTCATACTTTGAAAGGTTTCTTATGAACTGAGATTCATGGCTTCTACTCGATGAACTTCTAAGGGAACCCCAAATTATTCTGCAAGCTGGTATACGTATGATTCAATAAGGAAATTATATGGCTTTACATTTATCTACATGTCATGTAGCATCATCTGGTAGTTCTGTATTACTGAGCTTTCCAAAGCTCACTCTATTACTCACCTTTTCAGGTTAAAACAATTGTACCAGTGCATCTATCGACTTCAGTAAGGGAGTTCTTCCGGCGTGGTTGCAGAGTATGGTACTTGTGATTAGGGGGCATGTAATTGTATTTTGATTTATATACGAGTTTGGAAATCTGTTTTTTTTAAATAGTGATAAATGATTTATAAGTTTACATGTTCTGATAAAAAGTTTTAAAATTTCCGCTATTTTTATGGTGGGTCGCTCCGGTGGCCCTAATGTGACTTCCCGAATCGGATCGGGCTACCCGCATCGGTTTGGGGTGTTACACCTGAACCTAGATTTAAACCCTAAAGATACCTCATAACCCTTAAAGTACTCGATAATGTCTCACATATCAATATAGTTGTAGCACAAGTAAAGTTAACACCGCCATTTAAAGAGAGACGTAACTAGCACATGCAACAATTAGTAGTACCAAGATCAGAAGCAAAATTGTGACAATAGTTCCACAAGGACTGTGGAATCATAATCAAATAAAAGAGAGTATACTCTACATGAGCTTCCAGGAAAACATTCTATCATTAAACCTATTTGAGGTGGAATTAATCACCCATTAGAATTGCAACTTTTTGACTACTTGCATTTAGGCTAAAAAATGCCATCACCAAACGACTAATTACACTACCCTAGAATTTATTACAAATTTACAATAGCTATTAGAGCAAAATAAAGCCACTTTTTTGTTTTGATAAAAGTTGGAGGTCTCATTAAAAACTCCCTTCATATTCTTCCACATACTTAGAAGCATGTTGAAGAACATTGGAAGGAAGAAAAGAGTGCCTCATAATTTATTAAATAGAACACCAAATACATGTGAAAACACCGAATGCCCTCTATTACAAAAAAATCATATCACCTAAAAATCTCCCATCTTCAAACAAAAAGCCCCAAAGACAGTAAACCGATTTCTAAAATACACCTCAAGTTGCAAAAGAACATAACAAAATAAAAACC
Source organism: Hibiscus syriacus (assembly GCF_006381635.1). Taxonomy (NCBI): domain Eukaryota; kingdom Viridiplantae; phylum Streptophyta; class Magnoliopsida; order Malvales; family Malvaceae; genus Hibiscus; species Hibiscus syriacus. The sequence continues at coordinate 1,340,995 of NW_024062379.1, forward strand.
AACACTTACAACCAAAAAAAACTAAAAGAAACACCTCTCAATATAGTTGTCGATCTTTTACGATCCAATTGAAGGAACAAGTTCTAATGAAAAATCACAATCTTTAGGGACCCAAGAATTTTGTTTGAAGGATCAACTTCATGCACCATGATTTTGAATAAATTAGCATCGACCTTCAACTCCAACAACTCATCAATTCTCACCTGAGCCTTTGTGAGTATTTGAATTTTAGCCCGATCAAAAGTCGATGGAAACTCACAGCTGTTGTCAATTGCTAATAATATGCCCCACTTAGCTGCAATGTTTTTGAAAGTATCCCAATTCCAAGCGTGAAAAGGAACACCTTCGCAAACTAACCACACGCGACTGTACTCCACCACCAGACTCTCTGACCAAGTTTCAACTCTGGAAAACCATTTTGCAAGAGTCTCTAATTTATCATCCTTCACGCTTCTCAACGAATCAGAGTCTTCAAAAACCATTAGAACTACATTTCCATCAGCTCTCATTAGCGTGAAACCAGCTAGTCCTTTGGCTTGCATTTGGTTATCAAGATTACCGATTTTGATAAAGTTCTTGCACCACCCAACAAGACAGTTACTCAACACGTGAAGTTTATCTTCGTCCACAACACCCTCAACTTTACAGTGTTTATTCCTCGAAACATCTTCCATCTCAGACTTACGTTGAACAATTGTCGAGAGCTTTTTCCAATAAGACTGTCGATGTTTATATTTAGCCAAAGAGACCGTAATTTTGTATGAGCGCCATTCATCTTCATCATCATCGTCATCAACATCAATCGCAAGCACCTCCTCCTCCCCCATCATCTTCGAAAAGTCCAATATCCTGTTCTATCTCTTCATTGTCTTCATCAATCAAATTTAGTATATTTTTATTATTTAATTAGATATAATTCAAAACGGAATAAAACAAGTGAGTTTAGTATCCATATTCTAAAAAAGTCCATAAAACCAAAAAGAGGCCCATTAAAAAAGAGTTCAAAATTTCGGCCCAAATTTTAACTTCCCATGACCATCAATGTTAATCAGGCTGTCCACGTGTGAAATAAAGAATCGTGGCCTTCAAGGTTACACTATAAATAGTTAACTTATCTTGAAACCTTAGGGTTTTTCTCAATCGGCAATATCGTTCAAAGAGTGCCTCCTCTTCTACTCTCCTGTTCTTCTCTTTCAGGTACAACTTTTCATTTCGCTTATGAATTATCGTCGTTTCTGTTAAGGTTTCTCCTACATCTAAACAGGGATGGGGCTGTTGATCTTTCTGTTACAGTGGCCTGTTTATTTGCTAAGCAAATAATTGTACGTGAAATGGGTCATTGTACGTTTATCGCTAAAAGCATCGCCTCGTCGCCTCCGACGACTGAATCGTCGCCTCCGACGACTGAATCGTCGCCTCCGACGACTGAATCGTCGCCTCCGACGACTGAATCGTCGCCTCCGACGACTGAATCGTCGCCTCCGACGACTGAATCGTCGCCGCCTTGGTGGTCGGAGGCTTTCTTCTAAACGCCTCGCCTAGCGCCTCAAAGCGCTTTCTAAAACACAGGTCCAACCAGCCTCACGGGCTAAGGCGGCCAGTACATCGTTCATATCAGCACGCGCGGGAAGAGGGAAATTACCGTATTGCCTCAATCCGACTAGCATACGGCTGGTGAAGGCTCTCATGTGCCGTTTCTGAAGCTTTGTCCTCTCCTTTTCTTTCTCCCTCTCGCATTTTCCTTGTCGGAGTAGGAAGTAGTAGTTGCGCTGATCCAGAGAGAGTGCTAGTGGGGCTCACAGAGGTTGCAGCCGCCGCGACTGTTGCAGCGAACCCTCCAGGTCGCCTGGGCTGAGACGGGGTTTGGGGTTCCATTGTTAGATCTGGCTAGTAGGATTAAGGATTTTTTGGAATGTTCAATCCTTACTCAAGAGAATGTCATGGCGGAGGAGAAGGACAGAAAAATGGAGGAAAGGGTTTTTGTTCTTGCCGAAACAATTCACTGCAATTTAATGGAGAATAACAATGATTCTCAACACTAGGATAGGGGGTTTTGGTCGCGATAAGACGCTGAGCTCTGCGGTGTCGAACACAGACAACGGGAGGCGGCGTAAATCGACAGTGGACGGCGTGTAGATCTGCGTCGATTGAAAGTCTTTATTGAAAATCTAAGGCCAGAGTTGAAATCACCGTGAGCAGACGATCTTCCAAGGAAAAACGGCGTCAAACGGAGATCGGAGTATAGCGGCGGACAGCTAACGGCGACGACGGACTGCAGACAATGGACGGTGGATGTCGGTGGAGAAAATACTTTTTTTAAAAACGCCTGGGCTCTAGAGAGAAGCGGGAGCTTCCCTCACTAACACCTACTTGTGATTTAAATACAAATAAAGCCACTTTAAAGCAAAAGAAGACAAATGCAAGATTGACACTAGGTAACAAAACCCAGATTGTTATAAAAACAAACAAACAAAAAAAAGGCCAGATTGACTATTATGTTGATTGGTTCCACATGAAAGCAGACTAGAAAACTGTAGTTGACATTCAAAGCAATACATCTCATGTCAAGAGGAAGCGAGATGAGGGACCACAATTAACCAAAAGTAATTTTTTTTTTACATTCAAGACATTAACTTCCTGAAAATGAGACAGAGGCCAACCATCAGAAAAGAAAATGTTATCACAGCCCCAGATCAGTAGTCAAAACCTGAAGTAGTTAATTCATTTGATAAAAGCTACAGAAAGAAAAGTTCTCAAAATTGAAAAAAAAAACTTACCAGTCGGGTTACAGCTTTCTTTCCATACTCATCACCATCATCATACACACATTTGAGAGAATCTGGAAGAACTTTCCAGAATTCATTTACAAACTCACTTCCCTTTCGCCTACTATTTTGCAAAATGTCATTAGCTAAATATAGAAAAGAAACGTGCCGTTCTTTCTGGAAAGAGATAAACAATTTGTCCCATGTTTCAACAATCTGTTTTGCCTTCTTCCGGTGAGTAATACACCAACGAGACAACGCTGAAGAAATGTGAAGGAAATGCATGCTACCAACAATTTGTGCTAGTATATAAGAAATAAAAGAAGTTATCTATTAAGTGAAAGTGCTACATTTTTGTGGAAATTTTTGTAATTCATCCAATAACCATTCTTTCTTACAAGAGATTATCTATCAAGTGAGAAAACTATGCTGAGAAACTTTTATAGTGCAAATAGCTTTTTATTCCTTACAAACAAGGAACTATAAATAGTCATACAGCTAACCCGTAAATTAAAAATAGTTTGTGGAAATGTTTTGTAGCATTGGCCAACTTAAAACGATTAAATCACTATATATAACGGTATTATGCTATCTTTGCAGAAAATCTAGTTACATGACTTTCGTTGAAGACAAAATAGAAGAGCAAACCCAAATTAATTTAAAAATTAACGATGATGTCAATAACAGGTCCCCCACAAAAAAAAAGGCAATAATATCAGAATCACCAAGAATTCCTAAAAGCATCAGTCTAATTCCTGTAAGCACAACGGTGGATCGTACATATCAAACAAACAAAAATTAGCATTTGCAGATAATTTATATAAACTCATTCTCCTTTAAATTTAAATGAAATATGTTAGCAGTTACTAAAAAATTACATTGCTTGAAGCACAATGCATAGAAGAAAAAAAGGCAGAGAGAGACTTCCCTGAGTGACTTACAATGCAATATGTATGGGCATATGTTTTTATAAATGTTGTATATATATATATATATATATATATATATATGAAATAAGCTTAAGATGTATAATTACAATAAAAATCTGAAGGGAGATTCAGCTTACAATACAAAACATGCAAAATTTCCCTTTTTCTTTTCTTGGTGAATATGCATAACTTTCTTATTATCTCATATCTGTTGCTGAACAATCAAATATTGAGAAACATTTGACATCCCACTTTTATTAGTAAACGAACAATTAAAGATTTGAGAGAATTTCAATCAGGCTGTTACATTTTGCGCATACCGCTTAACAAAAACATGTCAAAACAAAAAAGGCATGCACTTGATCAAATGGACCTTGTCTATAAAAGGTTTAAAGAGCTTTTGTTGCAAGTGCTAAGGCGCGATGCCTAGTCACACACCTTAACAATACTGGTTATATGAAGAGAGAACACTTATATAAAGGAATAAGATGAACAAAAGATTCCTGTTCTTCAATTATTAACTTTAGAATTACACCAAATTTCAATAATCAGGAGTGTCATTGTAATTATATAGCACTAATGGAAGTGAAAGACTATTCCAGCATTACTATTTTCTTAATAAAAAAACCTCGAGTTAAACTTAAAACTGTAGGATACATTCAATGCTTTGTTGCGAATTGTTTAGTTTCGACAGTTTCTCAGTCAGTATCTGCCCATCAAAAGCTTCGTTGCTCATCTTGATGCTTTATGAGCTTTACATAGCCTGCAGAAAATGCAGATTTAGAAGGGAGAGAAAGGTAGCAGATAAATGCATATTAACATTGAAAAAGAATGCTTCAAAAATACTCGAGTTCTTCTATAACTCAAGAAAGATAAAACAAGAAGCACTTATATTTCACGAAAACAATGATGCAAGAGGAAAAATTCGTATCTTGCAGAAAGACAAGGACAAGATAATTAAATGATGATTCATGTTACAGTTAACCTTTCTCCAACTTTTATATATCAATTTTTTTTATAGAAAATAAGGCTTGGCCGTGCATCATGGATTTGGAGAGATATGGTTAAAAATTTCTTTTCCGATGATGGTTTTGGGGATTGTATTAGGAGGAATATGCGTTTGAAGACAGGGAAGGGGAATTATGTGCAGTTCTGGAACGATGTATGGTTGGGTGAAGTCCCTTTGAAAATACAGTTTCCTAGACTCTATGTTCTTTCGAGCAACAAATCGGGTAAGGTGATGGAGTTTAGGGTGAATAACGGCGCTGGTTGGGTGTGGGACATTCAAATGAGGCGAAATTTGGCGGATTGGGAGGTTGAACAGCTGTTGTAATTGATTTCTATGTTGAACAATATCTCAATATCGCCATGTGAGGAAGACTGTTGGATTTGGTCAGGGAATGGTGAGGGCTGTTTTTCAGCTAAATCTTGTATCAACATTTTTCTTGATCAAGATGGTAGTCAGCAGAAGATGGAGATATGGGAGAGACATATTTGGGTAGGGATTGCTCCTCCACGGGTGGAGACATTTGTATGGCAAGTGGCTCACCAGAGAGTGGCGGTGAAGGAGGAATTACTGAAGCGAGGAGTGGTAGGGATTGATGATCCTTTATGCTCTCTGTGTGGTAGGGAAATGGAATCAGTTTCGTATCTATTTTTGCATTGCGAGGTAGTATGGGGTCTGTGGGCCAGGTTATTGAATATTTGGAATTTGTCCTTTGTGATTCCAAAGAATATCATGGACTTTTTCAATTTGTGGGATGATTTACTTCCGAATTCTTTGATATGGAAATTTATTCCAGGGGCGTTGATGTGGTCAGTGTGGAAATGCAGAAACGAGGTTATTTTTCATAAAGTTAAGCTGGATGTGGTGAGACTGTTCTTTATTGTCCGTTTTAGAATAGCTTCCTGGTTTGTTGCAAAGCTCAAGGATGTGAATATTCCTTTAGACTCTCTTGTGGGAGATTTAAAACTTGCGGATTTGGTGGGAAGACAAGGAAATGGAATCTCTAAACCAATTTGCTGGGTTCCTCCTCCGGATGGGTTCTTAAAGCTCAATGTTGATGGAGCGATGGTAAAGGGTTGGGATATTGGAGGCATTGGTGGTTTGATTCGGGACAGTAAAGGTGTGTTGCTTCAATGGTTTTCAGAAAGAGTTGGGGGTGGTCCTCCTATCTTCGCAGAATTATTGGCGATTAAAAGGGGGTTATGTCTTCTGGAAGATTTAAGTTTTGTCCCTAATCGGAGATTTATTCTTGAATCTGATTCAAGTAATGCTCTAAAGTGGATCAAGAATCCGGGTTTATGCACTCCTGTGTTTCAAGTACTGGTGAAGGAGATAGTCTCTCTTATGGCAGGGAAGGATATCATTATCAAGCATATTTTGAGGGCTACAAATTGGGAAGCTGACAAATTAGCTAAGGATGGGATAGGGTGATGTAATGGTTTCTGTCTGCTTGTATTGAGGAGTAGATAATTTTATTTCCTATGTTTAGCTGTTGTGTTTAAGTTTTATGTAATTTCTGGTGGTGTTTGCAGATGTTTAGGGTCTGCCTTTGTTGTACTTTGTTCCATCTAATAAATTCTAGGCACTCTTTTCCTCCTTTCCTTGTCCTTCATGTTACTTTTATAACATGAAGGTGAAAAAGGGGTTTTTTAATGAGGCCTAATCTTCTATCAAAAAAAAAAAAGAGTGCCTATGAATTTTATTAATCATAACAATAATACACAGCCAGTACCAAACAACCTACTGTTACAACATAAGACTGATTACATAAGATTGAAACCAAAACACCCTTCAGTAATACAAACATTTCACAACACCTTAACACGCCAAACTTAGAACCTATTAATCAACCTATACCATCTTTAGCTAACTTATCCGCTTCCCGATTAGCAGCTCACAGGATATGCCTTATAATAATATCCTTGTCTTCAACACTGGAAGCTATTTCTTTCACCAAGGACTGAAACACAGGGGTACATATATCCGGATTTTTAATCCACTTTAATGCAGTACTAGAATCCGATTCTAGAATAATCCTCTGACTTGGGACAGATCCTAATTCTTCAATAAGAAACAACCCTTTTTTTTATATAGAAGTTGGAGGTCACATTAAAAACTCCCTTTGTATTCTTCCATATACTTAGAAGTATGTTGAAGAACATTGGAAGGAAGAAAAGAGTGTCTCATATTTTATTAAACATAATACCAAGTACATATGGTAACACCGAACCCTCCTACGGGAATAAAAGCCATTACAAAAACTATATCACCTAAAAATCTTTCAGCTTCGAACAAAAAGCCCCTAAGACAATAACCCTATTTTTGAAATACACCTGAAGATGAAAGATAACAGAGAAAAATAAAAACCAATAATTACAACCACAAACTAAAAAAAATGCCTCTGAATGCAACTGCCAAAAAAGTCACGACCCAATTGGAGGAACAAGCTCTAGTGAAACATCGCAATCTTCAGGGACCCAAGAATTAGGTTTGAAAGAAGGCTCAACTTCATGCACCAATATATTGAATAAATTTGCACCGACCTTCAACTCCAACATCTCATCAATTATACCTTGGGCCTTCGTGAGTATTTGAATTTTAGCTCGATCAAAAGACGTTGGAAACTCACAACTGTTGTCGACTGATATTAACTTACCCCACTTAGTTGCAATGTTTTTTAAGGTATCCCAATTCCAAGCATGGAAAGGAATACCTTCGCAAACTACCCACACACGACGGCACTCCACCACTAGGCTCTTCGACCAAGTTTCCACTCTGGAAAACCACTCTGCTAGAAGCTCTACTTATCATCCTTCACGCTTCTCAACAAAAGAGTATTGAAAAACCAATAAACTACATTACCAGTAGCTCTCATTAGCGTGAAACCAACTAGTCCTTTACTTTTATTTGGTTAGCAAGATTACCAATCTTTATAAATTTCTTGCACCACCCCACAAGACAGTTACTCAACACGTCAAGTTTATCTTCGTGCCCAACGCCCTCAACTTCACAGTGTTTAATCCTCGAAATATCTTCCGACCCAGACTTACGTTGAACAACTGTTGGGGTTTATATTTAGCCAAAGAGACTCTAATTTTACTGCCATAAATAAGATTACCATTCATCATTGAAATCGCTATCCTTGCTTCTTCAATTGTAGCATAGCGAATAAACCCAAAGCGAACCTCATTTGAGTTCCTCTTTATAGGAATGAAGGCATCAATAACTTGACCGTGTGTGCCAAAAATAAATCCAAGTCTCTTCCAATGTAACTTCTCCCGCAGGTTCTCAATGAATAGCGTAACGCATCCACTTTTATACCCATCACTACCATTTGTATGACCATCCTTCCTCCAATTTTGAAATCCATTTATTCTCTTTCTCATTACTTCAGAAGATTTATCATTGAACTGCCCCTTCGTGGTTATCCCCCTGGTTCCAATGTGATCTACAACAGCAGCAGAAAGAACGGGTGTAGCTTCAACTAACGAAAGCCTCTCAATCCTATCAGTTCTACCTTGCGAAGGAGACATACCACTATAATCAATCCTAACAGCAGGTGATTGCAAATCTAATGTTCCTTTACCAGAACATTTTTCCAGAGAACTGGTTGAAAGAAGCTATTCACCCGACCTCGCAAAAACGACTCTTACATTTTGCTGATTTTGGTGGGAATGAGAGTGCCTGTAGGTAGTGTCGTCCGACTCAACTGTCCAACCTGCCTCTTTGGCCAAGACTGCCAGAACATCATTCATATCAGAGCGCACGGGAAGAGGGAAATTATCGTATTTCCTCAATCCGGCCAGCATGTGTCTGGTGAAAGCTCGCCTATTTCGTTTCCAAAGCTTTGTCCTCTCCTTTTCAATCTTGTTGTCACGTTTTTCTTTACCGGGATATGAAGAAATGGTTGCACCATCGAATCCAGAGGGAGTACTAGTGTGACTCACAGAGGCTGCACCTATCGCAGCTGATGCAGAGAGCTCTCGAGTTCGCATGGTCTGAGACGGGGGTTGGGGATCCATGGTGAAATCAGGACAAAAATAGAAAGATGGAGGACAGGGTAATATCTTGTCGAACCAGTTCACGGGTTCTGGTCGTTAGAATACGCTGTGCCCAGTGGAGAGGCGGTGTCACGCTCGGACGGCGGGAAGCGGCATTAGTCGGCAGTTGACTTCGTTGATATCTGCGTTGATAGAATGACTCTATCGAAAATCTAAGACCATAAATGAACTCACCGTAAGCCAGCGATCTTCCCAGAACAAAATGCTTCAAATGGTGATCGGAGTGTGGCGACGGACGGCAGCAGCGGGTTACGGACGACGACGGCAGACAACAGGTGGATGTCGGAGGAGGAGAAGAAAAATATTCAAAGACGCCTGGGCTCGAGTTTAAAATTTGAAAACACCTAGGTTAAAGAGAAGCTGGAGATTCTCTCACTAACATGCAACTTTTTAATTAGAAACAACCCTCTTTTGATCGCCAATAGTTCTACAAGTATAGGAGGACCACCCCCAACCTTCTCTGAAAGCGAATCAAGCATCATACCTCTACTATCCTAACAAAAAAAAAATACCTCTACTATCTCTAATCAGTCAACCTATTCCTCCTTTATCCCATCCCTTTACCATCGCACCATCTACATTAAGTTTTATGAACCCATCCGGTGGAGGTACACACGAAGATGAAGGAGAACAACCCTTTTTCTGTCTTCTCACTAAGTCTGCTAGTTTTAAATCACCCACTACGGAATCAAAAAGAATATGCACATCTCCTTAAATCTAGCACCAAACCAAGAAGCAATTCTAAATCGAATAAGAAAGAACAACAACGGAACATCCACTTTCCCTTTCTGAAAAATTACATCATTCCTGCACTTCCAGACCGTCCACAACACCGCCCTTGGAATGAATTTCCAAATAATGGAACTCGGAAGTAGATCATCCCACATAATGATGAAAGTAATCAAATTCTTTGGAACCATAAAAGAAACATTCCAATAATTCAAAAATCTAGACCACAAACCCCATACCACCTCACAATGCAAAAAAAGATATGAAACCGACTCCACAAACTTACCACACATCGAGCATAAGGGATCATCAATCCCAACCACTCCTCGCTTCAACAATTCCTCCTTAACCGCCACTCTCTGATGTGTAGCTTGCCAAACAAAAGTTTCCACACAAAGAGGTGCTACCCCTACCCATACATGCTTTTCCCAAGTACCATCATTCCCCTCATTATGAACCTGATCAAAAAAATTCTTGATGCATGATTTAGATTAAAAACAACCCTCTCCATTCCCTAACCATATCTAGCAGTCTTCTTCTATTGATGACAGAGTGATATTATTCAACAAAGAAATAAGTTGTAACCATTGTTCCTCCCAATCCACCAAGTTCCTTCTCATTTGAATATCCCACGCCATCCCGTAGCATTATTCACCCTAAACTCTGCAACTTTACCCCTTTTATTATTCAAAAGAGCAAAAATCCTGGGGAATCGATCTTTGAGAGGAACTAAACCCAACCATACATCATGCCAAAACTCCACTAATTCTCCATTTTCCAGTTCTCAAACACATATTTTCCTAAGACAATCCCCTAATTCATCACTAGAAAAGAAGTTCTTGACAACTCCTCTCCAAATCCAAGAAGCACGTGTTGTCCAAGTATTCCCAATCATACTAGAATTCGGATCCAAGTTGTACACATACCACACTACCCTTTTCCACCAAGAGCCTTTTTCTGAAGTAAATTTCCATACCCATTTCCCTAGAAGAGTCCTGTTCAAGAGTTCCAAATTCGGAATCCCTAAACCCCCAACCTCTTAGGCTTACACACCAAATTCCAATTCACCTAAAGAATGTTCCTTTTTTCTTTCGAACCCCCCAAAGAAAGGATGCCATGATAGAATTTAATTTGTTTAACACAATAACTGGAATTCAAAAAATAGAAAGAAAGTATATGGGAAGAGAGCACAACACTGATTTCACCAAAACCGCTCTTCCAGCCAACGATAAAGACTTAGCCTTCCATCCAACCAGCTTGTTGTAAAATCTCTGTACAATCGGCTCCCACAAGGCAATCGAATTTCTCTTGGTCCCCAACGGTAAACCTAAATACTCCGATGGAAAAGATCCCACTAAACAACCAATTTCCTTAGCCCAAGATGCTAACTCTTCCTCCTCAACATTAATTCCAAATATCTAGATTTAGCTTTTAATCTCGCCAACAATTCAAAAATTAATAACATCCTTCTAACGTTCAGCAAATCACGAATAGAGGCCTTGCTAAAAATTATAAGATCGTCCGCAAATTGTAAATGCGATAATATGAAGGAACGTTCATGAGAACCTAAATCGAAACCAGAAAACAATCCCTTGTCCACTGCTTTAACCAACAGCAAATGTAACAACTCACCACCCAAATTAAACAACATAGGAGATAGCAAACAACCCTGTCTTAATCCTCTTGCAGTGTGAATTTTCTCCGTAGGTGTCCTATTCACTAAAACCGAAATGGAAGCTGTTGACACACATTGATAAATCCAAGCACGCCATTTATCACCAAACCCCATTTTACTCATTATTTTCAGCAAAATCAACAAATTCACCAAATCATAAGCTCTCTTGAAGTCCACCTTAAAGACTACCCCCTTCAACCCTTTTTTCCTCCAAAAATCAATACCTTCATTTGCAATAAACGAGCAATCTATTATTTGTCTCCCCGGTATAAACGCAAATTGTGACGGACTTATTATTTCATTAATGCACAAGCTCAACCTTCTAGCTAAGACCTTTGAAATGATTTTATATAACCCTCCAACGAGGCTAATTGGCCTAAAATCTTCTAGCCCCTCCGGATTAACCCTCTTAGTTATTAGAGAAATGAAAGAATTATTCACCTCCATGACTCATTCCTTCCCCTCATAAAACTCCTTTAAAACAACACCATATCTTCTTTCAAATTTGACCAAAATTTCTTAAAGAACCCTAAATTCATACCATCAGGACCAGGTGCTTTGTTGCTATCCGAATGAGCAATTGCTTCCCATATTTCCTCTTTAGTAAATGGCTTCTCAAGAGCCATACTTTGCTCTTTCAAAAGTTTTAAAAACTCCAAATCCAATTCCTCAACCTCCAAGGTATTTTTTTGTGTTAAATAGTCCTTTAAAGAACTCAACCACCGAAGCTTTAATTAAGCTAGGATCAAAAGTGACTTCATTATCCACTTTGAGGGACTTAATACAATTTTTCCTCCCTCTAACTCCAGCACTTTGATGAGAGAATCTTGTGTTCTTGTCTCTTTCCAAACTCCACTTCAATATTGACTTTTGTAACCAAATCGATTTTTCTTTCTTATAAAAGTCCCATAATTCTTTTTTTGCTTCAACTAATGACTTCATTTTTGCATGTTTAAATGAAAAAGCATAAGATATAGTTTGTTGCAACATAGAGATGTTGTTGACATAGAAAATATTATTTTACTAAACAAAAGGTCAGATAGAACCATTTTATTATTTCTTACGGTTCAAAATATGCTTCAACTTGGCATGAATTAAATTAAGTGTTACTTTGAAAGTTCATGGAACAATATCGAAAAATATTACATATTTGACGTTGTTATATATTGTAATCCTTTGTTAACTTACACAAGTCAATATCTTCAAGCGGATGATGAGGGTGAATGGGTCAATATGAGGCAATCGCTCCAAGTTCTAACAGTATTTTCCATGATTGTCTTTGACTATACTATAAAAAACTTCCATGACACAAGGCTTCCCCATTTTAACTTCACAATTATTCTACTTAATTATCTGATCATTATCGATTATAGCTATTAATGCACCCATCGTTATGAATAAAATCAAAAGGAAAGAAAAAGTATTTACGCTTACTATTTTGTCTAAGAGTGGTGTTGTTCCTTCATTATGCCTCGTAAGATTTGTTTTTGAACTCGATTTGTTATCAAGAAAACTATCATTTATAGGTAGAGCTAAAAGGCATGGGTATGAGAGACGTTGCAATAAAGGAAACCGTTATATATTTCATGTTAATTGCATTTAATATTATTTATTATATGATAATTATAATTTAACAACACAAGTTTATCCATCATCTTTTTATTGTTATGGTATTAATTAACTGAACCACAAAATTGGGTCCAACATTAACTTTCTCTATAAAAATGTGTTAAGTACAATTATGTTAACGGCAAACCATAAACACTATAAAAAGGGAATACAATAAGTAAAAAAGAAAATAGTAGTAATATTTAGGGTAAAATACATCATTTCTCATTGAACTATACTCTCTTTCCTATTTTACTCATCGTACTTTCAATTTTCTAATTTACTCATTAAACTTTCGAATTATTCATGTTTTGATCATATTTAATTATTTTATTATTATTTCTGAATGACGTGGGCTTTTTTATTATTGTTTAGTATAAAATAAAAATAGAAGGTGGTTGTACACCATCTTTGATCACCTTAGATGGTGCTCGTTCGATTCTAAATTTCACGGGTCAGTTCGTCTCAATCCCCCGAGTCCGAATCTGGTATTGTTTCACCAAAAATGTCCCAAAACCCATAAATCCCGATTGAAATACTTCAGCTTCCTCACTTTTGATCTCTAATCCGTGGACTTCAGAGAAAGTTTTGAAAAAATAGAGGGCGAATTCAGACTTAGGGTGTAGAGACGAAGCGACCAATACATTTTCGGATCGAACGACCATTGTCCGCTCTTGTGGGTACTATAAAATGAATGCGGATATATATGCAAGTATACACAATCGAACAAGTAATACAGTGATAAGTTGAGTATCGTCTCCGCAGGGAACTGGGGAAATCAAATAGGTTTTTCAAGGCACAGGTTTGTCAAGGAACTTTACTTTGTCACCTAAGTAAAGTTAGTGATGGTATATATAAATGAGAATGTTGTGGCAATATAAAATGACTGATGTGGAAATGGATGATGGCAGTGAGGTAGCAATTGAAAATGTTGTGGCAAATTAAATTGTTATGCATGTAAACAAATGGAAATGTCAAGGAAAAATTAAATGCAATTACAAGATTTAATATATAGGACTTTAGCTTTCTTACACGACAAGCTGCTATGGGAATGAGTGGTAGGAGTCACTAAGAAAATCTAAGTCTAATTCTCTTAATGGTATTTCTTTTATGCCTAACCTGCCCGACAGAGTCTACAGAGGTGCCATATGCTATCTCTAGTAAGGGACTCGACATATTAAAGATGCCCTAGCAAAATCGATTGGTTTAAACCCCTGCAGTGATCCTATTGGTTCAGATAACAGGATATGTCTCGGCAATACCTTTTTGCAGCAGCATTAACATCTAACCTATCGTTTTTGTATAGCTCCTTTTAGTCGAATGAAATCCTAGCCTTATCTCTAAGGTGGATTAGGCCTAGTTACTACATAGAACCCTTTGTTTAAGTAGTTCCTCCCTAGCTTCTCTCGAAGACTAAAGATATTTTGCTGAGGCATTCTCTCAAACCCTAAGCATCTTCTAAGGAAAGGCTACTCTCGTAACTCCTACAACCTTAAAGCATTAAGTTTAATAAACAAAACATATAAAAGCATATAAAAACAACCATTCATTGAAATAAAACTTAAACATCCAAGCGAACTCCCACCAAATAAGATTAGTTCATGGTGGGGTTCGAAATAAACAAGCACAAAGCAAGTTTCTTTCATTCCTTACAACCCAATAACAAAATATGAAAGCAAAGATCTAAGGGGAGGAGAGAAAGCCTTCGACGTGCACTACCCAATGCTTCCCTCATCCATCAAGAACTGCTCCTAGCGGACTGGCTCCTCTCGGACGCTCAGAATGTCACTCCCTCAGGCTTGTTAAGGAGAGATGCCACGACAAGTAGGATTGATGGAGAAAGAAGAGACCTTCTCTCTCTAACTTTTTAAGCTCAAATATGGGTGGAACCAAAGTCCTCTTCATTGTGGCTTCATTCTCTATTTATAAGGGGAGAAAAACCCTAGGACTTGGTGTTAACTATCCTAGGAAACCCCAAAACCATGGTTGAGTTACTTGGGAGTCGAACATGACAATCTATGATACAGCCTAGGTAGCTGGCTGAGTGATCGGCATAATCCCGTCGTAGGCGCCCAAGGACAGACAAGATATGTAGGGTCAGACGGTGTCATCAGGAGAACCGGCGATTGCAGCACCGATTCCTCCAGGCATATCTTCGAGGTGAATTTTTCGGGCAGAGGGCATGGAGAGTCAGGGATAGCTGGCTAGAAAATATATTCTATCACCTTGTACGCTCTCGAAATGCCAGTCGAACTGGGCATTTTTATTTAACTCAACAATCTCCTTATGCCACGACATTTTCTTTCCTCTTTTCCTTGCTTTCAATACTTGCACATCATCAGACAAGTACCTTTCCCATAAAGTAGCACCGTAGTAAAAATAAAATGCCACGGCAAACCAAAATCCACCACATGCAACTAAATGCTTCTAAATGCATCTACATGGTCCTAAATGAGCCTTTAGACATTCAATAACTTAAGTTAAAAGGTCCCAAAATGTGGCTTTTTACGGAGTTATCAACCACCATCTACGGCGGTCTACGGTGGTGTCAGCCCACCTTCTATTTTCATTTTATATTTTCAATTATTTTTAAAATAATAATAAAAGTGTCACATCATACAGAAATAATAATAAAATAATTCAGAGTGATCAAAACAAGAGTAATTCAAAATTTTAGTGAGTAAATTAGAAAAACTAAAAGTATGGTGAGTAAAATATGAGAGAGAGTATAGTTCAGTGAGGAATGGTGTAATTTACCCTAATCTTTATTTAATACAACATAGCTTTGCTTATGGATTGGGGATTTCTAATACTAGTTTTTAAGAATTTAAGTAAAGGCAAAGCTACAAATTTGCTACTTCTTATCGAAAATAGTAACGCATATGTATCGTCAAATAGAAATAGTCACTTTAGGGACCTATTTTCTCTAAAATATGCAACATAATGTTCAAAAGCAATGTGAAGCATAAAATCATGTATGTTTAGTTATTTTTAGAACTAATTATAAAATTTAACATATTTTCCTTATTAAAATTACAATTTGAGCTTTAAATTTTGAAACCAATTCATCTTGAATAGTAAAGGAAACTTGAACATATGAAAAATTGACTTGCATTGTGAATCTAACAGTTTTGAATAAGATACTTCATTCCTATATATATTATTATTGGTACTCGTGGGGCTTGTTTTGCTCCAAGGATTTTTCCAGAACCAGGTTAGCCCCGACCCGCCTGATCTGACCCGACCTGCCTGGTCTGTTCTAGTCATCGAGTCAACTCGGACTGAGTCAACCCGTTACTTAGACCATTGACTTTGACCGTTAACCATTGACTTTGACCAAAAAGTCAACATTTTTGAAAAGATTATGTTTTATGTTTTTCAACGTTCTGAGTCCGAATCTGAAGTCCATTTTACCAAATTCGCACCCGGTAAGCCGTTTTTCAATGTTTTATCTTTGAATTCAAGTTGATTTCTCATTTAAGTTCAGTTTCTGATGTAAATTTGGTTGCAATGTATCTGAGGAATTATTGGACATTGAATTAAATTTTGAGGATGATCAAATGGAGTTTAAACGGTGGATCGGTATGACATGAAAATTGAGATAATACATTACTACCTATTTCACGCTTTATGGAACATGTTAGTATTAATTTCTGAATAGATGAGTATATTTGGTATCATGTATGTAATCACTTTCTAAACTCAATCTGAATATTATAAAAAGTCGATAACCGAATATGACTTCTATGGCTCGCTTAAGAAAGTGGAAGATCAATCATAAATAATAATAATAAGTTCAGTGATTCAATAAGAAATGATTTAATTTTAAGATCAGTTTTTAAAAATATTTTTAAGCTAATTATTCAATATCAGACCAATGAAAAACCTATTAAAGGATCATAAAAACAATTCAAAATAAAAAACATTTTGTGTAAAATAACTATTTCAATTAACATTATGCAAATTGAGCGTAATGTATTAAAAAATGGAAATTTTAAAAACTAAAAAGTTATTGACTAAGCTTTTCTAATATTTAAATTAATTTGTTTCCTATACGATAAAATCGTAACAATCTTTCTCGATATGATTGAATGTAAAGATTAGTAAAGCACGTTGGAATGCAAAGATTAGTAAAGCACGTTGGAATGAAAAGATAACATACATCTCAACTTGTCTTGATAATGAAAAGTTAAGTTAAGCGAAAAAAAGTTTACTGATATAACGAGTTCCAATAATAGTATATATAGGAATTCAATATCTAATTTAGAACTGCTAAATTGATAATGCAAGTAAGTTCATCTTATATTCAAGTTTCCTTTACTATTTAAGATGAATTGGTTTCAAATTTTAAAACTCAAATTATAATTTTAATGAGGAAAATATGTTAAATTTTACAATTAGTTCTAACAATAACTAAAAATACATGATTTTATGCTTCACATTGTTTTTGAACATTATGTTTCATATTTTAAAGAAAATAGGACCCTAAAGACTATTTCTGTTTGATGATATATATGCATTACTATTTCCGATAAGAAGTAGAAAATTTGTAGCTTTGTTTTTTTACTCAAATTGCTTCAAAATATTATTAGAAATCCAGAATCCATAACCAAAGCTATGTGGTATTAAATAAAGATTAATATTGTTTTCTTTTTTACTTATTGTATTCCCTTTTTATAGTGTTTATGGTTTGTCGTTAACATAATTGTACTTAACACATTTTTATAGAGAATGACATTGCTGGACCTAATTTCGTTATTCAATTAATTAATACCATAACAATAAAAAGATGATGAATAAATGTATGTTGTTTAATTATTATTGTCAAACAATAAATAATATTAAATGCATTTAACATGAAATGTATAATGTTTCCTCTATTGCAACGCCTCTCATTACCATGCCATTTAGCTCTACCTATAAATGATATTTTTCTTGATAACAAATCTCGTTCGAAATTAATCTTACGAGCCAAATTGAAGGAATGACACCACTCCTAGATAACATGGGAATCCTCAATACTTTTTCTTTCCTAGTGGTTTTATTCATAATGATGGGTGCAGTGATAGCTATAATTGAGAATGATCGTATAATTAAGGAGAATAATTGTGAAGTTAAAATGGGGAAGCCTTGTGTCATGGAAGTTTTCAACAGTATATTCAAAAAATGAGCGTTTCTAATAACTGTTGTGGTGAACTCCTTGCATTAGGAAAAGTGTGCCACTTGGCATTGGTAAAGTGGACCCTTGAAAATCATGAAATCAAACACGTGAACTCGAAGAAAATTATGGAAAATAGTGTTAGGACTTGGAACGATTACCCCATATTGACCCATTCACCCTCACCATCAACTTAAAGATATTGATTTGGTTCAGTTAACAAAGGATTATAAGACATAACAACCTCAAATATGTAATTTTTGTTTTCAAAATTGTTCCATGAACTTTCAAGGTAATGTTTAATTTAATTCGTTCCAAGTTGAAGCATATTTCGAACCATAAGAAACAATAAAATGATTCTAGCATAACTTTTATCTAATAAAATAATATTTTCTATGTCAACAATATCTCTTTGTTGCAACAAACTATATCTTATACTTTTGCATTTGAAATTGCAAAACATTTTATGTCAAGTATTACACTTTTTCTAAGGTTTTTACTTCGAAAAATATCAATATTGTATGTATTTAGATTATTCTTATAAACCGAAATTAGTAATTCGATGGAATGGTGAGTAATTTAAATAATCCCCTAAACTAGTATTTTAAAAATAACGTAAATTTGGGGAATTATTCTCACAAATTAAGAATCTTGACTAGTTATTCTTACTATTATTGTTTGATTATTATTAAGATTAAAATATGCTCTATTTACTAAAATTGTTTTACCTAAACAACTTGAAGTCGACTAAACATTTTGATTCAGTGATACTTTTGTTATAAAAGGAAAAGACTCAATTTTCAATTTATAGTACTTGTGTTCCATAGTAAGCTAGAATTATTTGAAATACAAAAAAATATGAAATAATGTTGTTCATAACATTTTTCCAATATTATTTAACTAACTCGACGTTTGTAGTTTGATTTGTTTTAATAAACAAATTTTTTAACAAATAAATTATGTTTGTGATGCAACAATTTATACAAAATACATTAACTTTTTTGTTCACGAATAATTTCTAGTTTTACTTTCCATACTTATTAAAAACATATATGGTTAGTGCTTAATATTTTAAAAATATTTTTAAGTTTATTAATCAATATCAGGCCAATGAAAAATCTATTAAAGGATCATTGAAACACTTCAAAATAAAAAACAAATTGTGTAAAATAACTATTTCAATTCCCATTAATAACATTAGGCGTAACGTACTAAAAATGGAAATTTTAAAAACTAAAAAATTATTGACTGCTTTAAGTTTTTCTAATATTTAAATTAATTTGTTTCCTATACGATAAAATCGTAATAATCTTTCTCGATATGACTGAAGGTCAAGATTAGTAAAGCACGTTGGAATGAAAAGATAACATACATCTCAACTTGTCATGATAATAAAAAGTTACGTTAAGTGAAAAAAAGTTAATTGATATAACGAGTTCCAATAACAATATATATAGGAATGCAATATCTTATTTAGAACTGCTAAATTGACACTGCAAGTAAGTTCATCTTATATTCAAGTTTCCTTTACTATTTAAGATGAATTGGTTTCAAATTTTAAAGCTCAAATTAAAATTTTAATGAGGAAGATATGTTAAATTTTACAATTAGTTCTAAAAATAACTAAACATACATGATTTTATGCTTCACATTGTTTTTCAACATTATGTTGTATATTTTAAAGAAAATAGGACCCCTAAAAAGACTATTTCCGTTTGGCGATATATATGCATTACTATTTCCGATAAGAAGTAGAACATTTGTTGCTTTGTTTTTTACTCAAGTTGCTTCAAAAATATTATTAGAAATCCAAAATCAAATAAAAATTAATATCATTTTTTACTTATTGTATTCCTTTTTATAGTGTTTGTGGTTTGTCGTTAACATAATTGTACTTAACACATTTTTATAGAAAATGAAATTGTTAGACCTAATTTCATGATTCAGTTAATTAATATCATAACAATAAAAAGATGATGGATAAACGTTTGTTGTTAAATTATTATTATCATACAATAAATAATATTAAATGCATTTAACATGAAATGTATAACGTTTCCTTTATTGCAACCCCTCTCATTACCATGCCTTTTAGCTCTACCTATAAATGATATTTTTTCTTAATAACAAATCTCGTTCGAAATTAATCTTACGAGCCAAATTGAAGGAACGACACAACACCTAGACAATATGGCAAGTCTCAATACATTTTTTTCCTAGTGGTTTTTTTATAACGATGGGTGCAGTGATAGCTATAACCGAGATTGATCAGATAATTAAGGAGAATAATTGTGAAGTTAAAATGGGGAAGCCTTGTGTCATGGAAGTTTTTGAAAGTATATTAAAAAAAGGGAGCGTTTCTAATAAGTGTTGTGGTGAACTCCTTGCATTAGGAAAAGTGTGCCACTTGGCATTGGTAAAGTGGACCCTTGAAAATCATGTAATCAAACACGTGAACTCGAAGACAATTATGGAAAATATTGTTAGGACTTGGAACGATTGTATTGACCCATTCACCCTCACCATCAGCTTAAATATATTGATTTACTTCAGTTAACAAAGGATTATATGACATAACAACATTAAATATGTAATTTCTATTATCGATATTATTCCATGAATTTTCAATGTAACGTTCAATTTAATTCAAGCCAAGTTGAAGCATATTTCGAACCGTAAGAAATAATAAAATGATTCTAGCAGAACTTTTGTCTAATAAAATAATTTTTTTATGTCAATAACATGATTTCATGCTTCAGATTGTTTTTGAACATTATGTGGCATATTTTAAAGAAAATAGGACCCTAAACAGACTATTTCTGTTTGGCGATATATATGTATTACTATTTCTGTAACCACCTCAGACCGATGCGGGTAACCCGGTCCGATATGGGTTGTCACATTAGGGCCACCGGGCGACCGACCGTAAAAATAACGAAAAATTTAAAACTTTTTTATCAAAATATGTAAACTCATAAAATCATTTATTAGTAGTCAGAAATAAAACAGATTTTCAGACTCGTATATATAAAACAAAATACAATTACATGCCCCCTAATCACATGTACCACACTCTGCAAACAACACCGGAAGAACCCCCTTACTGAAGTCGATAATTGCACTAGTACAATTCTTTTAACCTTCAGTGGTGAGTAATAGAGTGAGCCTTTGAAAGATCAGTAATATAGAACTACCAGATGATGCTGAAGAACGTGCAGATACAGATAAACATATATTTCCTTATTGGTTCAGATATCTACATATTTTTAGGCTGAACAGAGGTCCTATTGATATCTTAGGTAGTAACAGATAATATTCAGTTCAGATAGAAATATTTCGGATATCTAGGTTCAGGAGATCATAATAGGTTATCTAGTGTATTCCCTTAAAACCAGTGAAAAGATAAGGATCTTTTTAAAATATTTTTTTATTTAAAATTCAATAACCATAGTAATCCTTCCAACCGCACAACCAATAATGTGTAGGTTCCCCAGAACCATACACCCAACCGCACAGCCAGTAAGGCCCTGAGCACAAAGTAGAGGAGCCTATAGATATACTTCCTCTAACAATACCCCAAAATAAAACATAATTTACATTAGATATCAGAACAGAATCGAGATCAGAAATCAGAACATAATTCAGATAAAAACATTCATGTAAATAGGGAACACACTAGAGTTTCCAGATTTATTCAGAGATAATGGATAATCTTATCGGATAGAGTAACACGGATCTTTAGTATGCCTATAGAATGTTGGAAGTTAGAATCAATATTGAAAAAGTTTGTTAACTGACAGAGTCATCAGTTATTCAAAATGCGTTTTATCAATATCATAACTTATTTAGACATTTTTCACAAGCTCTACGTAATCAGAAGGGTATTCAGAATCCTTTACATATGAGTTACTAATGTTTTTAGATATGACTAGAGCGATTTGAGATGATAAGGGAGAACGAATATTCAGGACATTTACCATTTATGTCGATCAATGGGATTATCGAACAAATCGTGCTAAACAACTCCCAAAACTGATGCCTGTCGAATGATCAATTCATTGTTCTTCCAGAGCATTTACTCTTTAATACCTAAAATTCTTGTCCACATATTATCTTCAGAATCATTACTGAATAGATCTTAAGGAAACTAACATATATTCTAATAGTCTTTATTTCATTTCCACGCTTCAATGATATCAGGAAATGCTGACGTACTTGATTTTTTTGTTCATAACCCATAGTAATGGTACACTATATAAACTCATCAGGGTTTCCAGACTTATCCAAATCACTTAATTAATACTCAGTCATTGAGGTTACTTAGCTCATTTAGCAGTCAAGTCCATTCCAGTTACTTCATGGTTTTCCAGAGTAATTCAGACATTTCTTAGTACCGAGTGCGATCTAAAGTTGAGCTGAGCTGAGTACTTCCAAAATTATCATTGAGCCAAACTTGAGAAGATGAACACACATTCAAGTGATATATATGCCATTCATGTACTAATATATTATTAGGGTTGATCGACTCACTTAAGTTGTGTTTCATAACTTTTAAGGGTAGTATAACACTCATATTTACTATATTCCTTAATTAATCCAAAACATCTACTTAGTCTAGGACATAAGGGTATTTTGGTCATTTTGATACTAAGTTTTATTCCATTCATTTCAAAGCTCGAGGATGTCCAATCATTCCTGAGCTTGGTGATATTCTTGATCATTTCTATTCCAGGGGTATTTTGGTTATTTTATAGATCCAGTGTATTACAATAATTTCCTTCCGTCCGATCTTATTATTAAATTCAAACTTATCATTTATTTCAGTCCCTTTAAACAATTATGACAATAAAGCACCCTCGATAAATTATTCTTCTGGTATTTACTCATAACTCAGAGATTTTCGGGTCAAGTGCCTTCCCAGATTTTATAAACGGAATATCAGAAATTTTCTGTACAAAGAATGAATCTTAATAATTAAATCTGTAGTTTATCAGGTTAAGTACAAAATCTAAGGGTACTTCTCATTATAGGTCAACTCAGACTATTTTTCCTCTCATTTCATTTTTGTAATTTCGTAACCAGATAATTTCGGTGTTAAACTCTTAACAAGGATAATATAATTAGGAGATCCTAAGGTTAATTGTTTTCCCGGATAATCTCTAAACTTGAAATTATTATTTATCAAACTTCTAGTAATTTGTACAAGCCATATTGGGTTTAGAAATCGGTTATCCAGATTAATATGTCTTTAAAACTTCTTATTCAACTTCAAAAGTAAATTATTGTCTTTTTACAACATAAGGGTATTTTTTGTAATTTTACCTAATCAAAGTATTCTCATAATTTATCGCTTAAACCATATTTGGTTCGAGTCCATCCATAATCAAACAGGCATAATAGTCCAATACATCCATGCATTTTTCCATTATCAACAAAAAATGGTTGTCCCTTGTTCCCATATGTAATGGGGTAAGGGGGAGGTAAGATAGAGGCTGCCCCAAACATTAGGTTGAGAGAAGCTTCCGTAGGAGACCTCCAAATTATGAAATGCCCTCCATGGGACTCGATCCCACGACCTCAAGGTTAAGAACCTTGTGCTCTACCAACTGAGCTGGATGGTCATTTCATTTTTCCATTATCAACATGTTCCATAAAGCATAAAGAGGTAATAATGTATTACCTCAATTTTCATGCCATACTGATCGACCAAAAAAATCCATTTGAACGCCCTCGATCTTGAAAATAACTTACAATAATTCCTCGATAACATGTCAATAGAAATTTCACAAAAAATGGAGCTTAATTGCGAAAAATATATCAAATCAGGTGATTAATCAATGAAAAACAGCTTACCGGGTTTGAATTTGGCGAGACGGACTTCAGAATCGAACTCAGGATGTCGAAAAACATAAAATATGACTTTTCAAAAATTTTGTCTTTCGAGCTTCCAATTCATTCTCTCACGATCCTAAACCATCTAAATTTTGAATTTAAATCCAAATAAATTTCCCTCACCATAAAAATAACTTATTAGAAATCCTTTTTCATATAAGAAGGGCCTAATTGATAAAATTAAGACTTTATGGGATCAATTTAATAATTAGCTACCAATTTAGTGACCAAAATAATTTTATTAAAACCATTAAGCAATATTTATAACTATATGGAAACTAGATGATAAGGTTTAATTCTCACTTAACTTGAAGAACTCATGCTACGATTTACCCTTCCCCCTTTATCATCAACTCCCAAAAACCATGTACGTACCATTCCACCATTTCTTATTCATTCCTTTACTTATTAACAAATTTTTGAAAGAGCAAGAGAATAATTTCCACTTACTTCTCCATGGCGATCCCACGTTGCATATGGCGAAAACATAGTTGAAAATCACGATGGGGCTTCAAGGTTTTGAAGGAAAATTCGAAGAGAATTTAAACCATTGTTGGGTTTTCTGAGAAAAAGAGAAGTAAAGATCAGCGAATTCTGTTAAGACCATGATTCAGTTCCTTGAGTCAACTAGCACCGAGCCATGGCGTGACCAAGCATAACTGAGCTGGGGGAGGACTCTGTATTGACAAATCAAGGGGTTATACACGATGAGCGACTTGTTGGAGTCGGATGAATTAGCCCAGAGGTAAACCAAACATAGCGAAGATGCGACGGGGAGAGGAGATCGGAAGGGAAGGAAATCGAGACTGAATCGAAGCCATTGGTTCCGATCGGGATCGTAGACGTGGATGCAGGAATGAAGTAAAATGTGATGATTATGGTGGTGGTGTGGGGGGAAGAGAACGAGGAGGTTGAGATGGGATCGGCTGGAGATGAGGTGCATGAAAGATAGTGAAGTCAGGGTTTGGTTTTGAAGCCAACTTTATCCAAATACTTAGCCTTCAGAATTGGAAAATTTTGAAGATAACTGCTTTTGAATTGCAGGCCAAGCATCGGTGGAAATAAAGATCACAATGACAAATAATAATTGAATACAATAATAGAGTTCACATCAGACAAAAGTTGGAGAATTCACGTGAATTCTAGAATCCCTTAAACCCAAAGAGGGGTAAATTTACACATAAAGTCCTTTAATTCCTCTCAACATTTCTAGTTAATCCAATATTATAATTAGATTAATACTTTAAACCCCATATTCAACTAAAAAACTAACCCCACTAATTGGGATGTGACAATTCTCCCCTCCTTAAAAGAATTTCATCCTCGAAATTCATTCATGTCGCATAGTTGCAGAAATGAAACTTCCATCAGTTCTTTCATATCTTTCAGTAGCTTTTACAGAAATATCGATCCTCTACTAATCTTTAACCATCTGAGTGTACATTTTCTTCAGAACTCTCCTTCATTCCAATAAGATAATCAGAACAAATTTATCCTTGTATAATCAATTCAACCATGGTTTCGAGAATAGGCTCCTAGAGCGATAACATATCCCAATTTCATTTCTGGAGTCGGATTATAAATTTCACAGATGAGTAACTCTCACATTACTCGTAAGGTATTTTACAAATTTTAGAAAAACACTACTAGTATTCCTTTATGCGAAGGTAGAGCCCTAAAAATAGAAAACATAGGTTAACTCATTACAGAGAGGGACTCGACCTTGGAGTTCCGACTCAGAGAGGTACGATTGTAGTCTAGGGGCATGTACTGATCAGACATCTTTTGAATTTCGACCGGCCCATCTATTTGGAAAGTTTTTGACTCAAACCTAAGCTCTGATACCACTAAATGTAACCCCCTCCGACCAATGCGGGTAACCCGATCTGATATGGGTTATCACATTAGGGCCTCGTAAAAATAACAGAAAATTTAAAACTTTTTATCAAAACATGTAAACTCATAAAATCATTTATCATTATTCACAAATAAAACATATTTTTAGACTTGCATATATAAAACAAAATACAATTACATGCCCCCTAATCACATGTATCATACTCTGCAAAACAACGCCGGAAGAACTCCCTTACTAAAGTCGATAGTTGTACTGGTACAATTCTTTTAACCTGCATTGGTGATTAATATAGTGAGCTTTGGAAAGCTCAGTAATACATAACTACTAAATGATGCTGAAGAATATGCAGATACATATAAACATATATTTCCTTATTGGTTCAGATATATACAGATTTTTAGGCTGAGCTGAGGTCCCATTGATATCTTAGGTAGTAACAAATAGTATTCAGTTCAGATAGAAATATTTCGGATATCTTGGTTCAGGAGATTAGAATAGGTTATCTAGTGTATTCCCTCAAAACTAGTGAAATGATACAGATCTTTTTAAAATATATTTTTATTTAAAATTCAATAACCATGGTAATCGCTCCAACCGCACAGCCAATAATGTGTTGGTTCCCCAGAACCATACATCCAACCGTACAGCCAGTAAGGCCCTGAGCACAAAGTAGAGGAGCCTGCAAATATACTTCCTCCAATAATAACCCCAAATAAAAAATAATTCATATCATATATCAGAACATAATCCATATCATAAATCGAAATAGAATTCAGATAAAAACTTTCATGTAATTAGGGAACACACCAGACTTTCCATATTTATTCAGAGATAATAGATAATCTTATCGGGCATAGTAACAAGGATCTTCTGTATGCCTATAGAATGCTAGAAGTTAGAATCAATATTGAAAAAGTTTGTTAATTGGCAGAATCATCAGTTCTTCAGAATGTGTTTTATCAAGATCATATCTTATTCGGACATTTTTTGGAAGCTCTACTTAATCAGAAGGGTATTCAGAATCCTTTACATATGAGTTACTAGTTTTTTTAGATATGACTAGAGTGATTTGAGATGATAAGGGAGAACGAATATTCAGGACATTTACCATTTATGTCGATCGATCAGATTATCGAACAACTCGAGCTAAACAACTCCCATAACTGATGCCTGTCGAAATGATCAATTCATTGTCCTTCCAGAGCATTTACTCTTTAATACCTAAAATTCTTGTCCATAGATTATCTTCAGAATCATCACTGAATAGATCTTAAGGAAACTAACATATATTCTAATAGTCTTTATTTCATTATCAGGAAATGCTGACGTACTTGATTTTTTTGTTCATAACCCATAGTAATGGTACACTATGTAAACTCATCAGAGTTTCCAGACTTATCCAAATCACTTACTTAATCCTCAGACATTGAGGTTACTTAGCTTATTTAGTAGTCAAGTTCATTATAGTTACTTCGGGGTTTTCCAAAGTAATTCAGACGTTTCTGAATTTCAGATACATATTGTACTTCTGTTCAGTTCAATTTGGTCTCCGTGGTTGATTTGTCAAATGAATATCCATTTCTTAGTACGAAATGCGATCTAGAGTTGAGCTGAGCTAAGTACTTCCAAAATTATCATCGAGCCAAACTTGAGAAGATGAACACATATTCAAGTGATATATATGCCATTCAGGTACTGATATATCATTAGGGTTGATCAACTCACTTAAGTTGTGTTCCATAACTTTTAAGGGTAGTACAATACCCATATTTATTGTATTCCTTAATTAATCCAAAACATCTACTTAGTCTAGGCCATAAGGGTATTTTGGTCATTTTGATGCTTAGTTTTATTCCATTCATTTCAGAGCTCGAGGATATCCAATCATTCCTGAACTTGGTGATATTCTTGATCATTTCTATTCCAGGGGTATTTTGGTTATTTTATAGATCCAGTGTATTACAATAATTTCCTTCCGTCCGATCTTAATAATAAATTCAAACGTATCATTTATTTCAGTCCCTTCAAATAATTCTGACAAAAGAGCACCCTCGATAAATTATTCTTCAGGTATTTACTCATAACTTAGAGATTTTCGGGTCAAGTGCCTTCCCAGATTTTATAAACGGAATATCAGGAATTTTCTGTACAAATAATGAATCTTAATAATTAAATCTATAATTTATCAGGTTAAGTACGAAATCTCAGGGTACTTTCTCATTATGGGTCAACTCGGACTATTTTTACTCTCAAGGGTTTTTTTGTAATTTCGTAACTAGATAATTTTGGTGTTAAACTCTTAACAAGGATTATAATTTGGAGATCCTAAGGTTAATTGTTTTCCTGGATAATCTCTGAACTTGAAATTATTCTTTATCAAACTTTTAGTAATTTGTACAAGCCATCTTGGGTTTAGAAATCGGTTATCCATATTTTCTAAGCAAAACTAGTATTTTCTATAACATATCAGTAGTTTCATCAGATCAATGTGTCTTTAAAACTTCTTATCGAACTTCCAAAGTCAATTCTTGTCTTTTTACAACATAAGGGTATTTTTGTAATTTTACCTAATCAAAGTATTCTCATAATTTATTGCTTAAACCATATTCGGTTCGAGTCCATCCATAATCAAACAGGCATAATAGTCCAATCATATACATCCATGCATTTTTCCATTATCAACATGCTTTATAAAGCATAAAGAGGTAATAATGTATTACCTCAATTTTTGTGCCATACCGATCGACCAAAAAAAATCCATTTGAACGCCCTCGATCTTGAAAACAACTTCCAATAATTCCTCGGTAACATATCAACAGAAATTTCATAAAAAACATAGCTTAATTGTGAAAAATGGATCGAATCAGGTGATTAATCAAAGAAAAATAGCTTACCGAGTTCGAATTTGGTGAGACGGACTTCAAAATCGAACTCAGGACGTCGAAAAACATAAAATATGACTTCTTGAAGATTGTCTTTTGAGCTTCAAATTCTTTCTCTCACGATCCTAAACCATCTAAATTTTGAATTTGAATCTAAATAAATTTCCCTCACCATAAAAATAACTTATTAGAAATCATTTTTCATATAAGAAGGGCTTAATTGATAAAATTAAGACTTTATGGGATCAGTTTAATAATTAGCTACCAATTTAGTGACCAAAATAATTTTATTAAAACCATTAAGCAATATTTATAACTTTATGGAAACTAGATGATAAGATTGAATTCTCACCAAACTTGAAGGACTCATGCTACGATTTACCCTTCCCCCTTTATCATTAACTCCCAAAACCCACATGCGTACCATTCCACCACTTATTTTTCATTCCTTTACTTATTAACAAATTTTTGACAGCGCAAGAGAATAATTTCCACTTACTTCTCCATGGCGATCCCAAGTCGTATAGGGCGAAAACAGAGTTGAAAATCACGATGGGGCTTCGAGGTTTTGAAGGCAAATTCGAAGAGAATTTAAACCATTACTGGGTTTTTCTAAGAAAAAGAGAAGTAAAGAGCAGCGAATTCTGTTAAGACCATGATTTCATTCCTTGAGTCAACTAACACCTAGCCATGGCGTGACCAAGCATAATCAAGCTGGGGGAGGACTCTGTATTGACAAGTCAAGGGGTTACACATGATGAGCAACTTGTTGGAGTTAGGTGAATCAGCCGAGAGGTAAACCAGGCCGAGCGAAGACACGACGGGGTGAGGAGATCGGAAAGGATGGAAATCGAGATTGAATCGAAGCCATTGGTTTTGATCGGGATCGTAGATGTGGATGCAGGAATGAAGTAAGATGTGTTGATTATGGTGGCGGTGTGGGGGGAGGAGAACGAGGAGGTTGAGATGGGATCGGCTGGAGATGAGGTGCACGAAAGATGGTGAAGTCAGGGTTTTATTTTGAAGCCAACCTTATCCAAATACTTAGCCTTCAGAATTGGAAAATTTTTTGAAGATAATTGCTTTTGAATTGCAGGCCAGCATCGATAAAGTGTTGTGGTGAACTCCTTGCATTAGGTAAAGTGTGCCACTCGGCATTGGTAAAGTGGACCCTTCAAAACCATGTAATCAAACATGTGAACTAGAAGATAATTATGGAAAATAGTGTTAGGACTTGGAACAATTGCCTCATATTGACCCATTCACCCTCATCATCAGCTTAAAGATATTGATTTGCTTAAGTTAACAAAGGATTATAATACATAACAACCTCAAATATGTAATTTTTGTTTTCGATATTGTTCCATGAACTTTCAAGGTAAGGTTTAATTTAATTTGTGCCAACTTTAAGAACATTTCGAACCGTAAGAAATAATAAAATGATTCTAGCAGAACTTTTGTGTAATAAAATAATATTTTCTATGTCAACAACATCTCTTTGTTGCATCAAAATATATCTTATACTTTTGCATTTGAAATTGTGCGTATTTAGATTATTCTCATAAAAAGAAATTAGTAATTTGATGGAACGGTGAGTAATTTAAATAATCCCCTAAACTAGCATTTTAAATATAACGTAAATTTTGAGAATTGTTCCCACAAATTAAGAATCTTAACTAGTTATTGTTACTATCATTGTTTGATTAATATTAAGATTAAAATATGCTCTATTTACTAAAATTGTTTTACCAAAACAACTTGAAGTCAACTAAACATTTTGATTCAATGATGTTTTTCTTATAAAAGGCAAAGACTCAATTTTCAATTTATAATACGTGTGTTCCATAGTAAGCAAGAATTATTTGAAATACAAAACAAATATGAAAGAATGTTGATCATAACATTTTTTCCCATATTATTTAACTAACTCGACGTTTGTAGTTTGATTTGTTTTAATAAACACAATTTTTAACAATTAACTTATGTTTGTGATACAACGATTTATACAAAATAAGTTAACTTTTTTGTTCACCAATAGTTTCTAGTTTTACTTTCCGTACTTATTAAAAACATATATGGTTAGTGTTTATTATTTTAAAAATATTTTTATGTTGATTAATCAATATCAGACCAATGAAAATCCTATTAAAAGGTCATTTAAATACTTCAAAATAAAAAAATTTGTGTAAAATAACTATTTCAAGTTGCATTATTCAAATTGAGCGTAATGTATTAAAAATGGAAATTTTAAAAACTAAAAAGTTATTGAATGCTTTAAGCTTTTCTAATATTTAAATTAATTTGCTTCCTATATGATAAAATCGTAACCATCTTTCTCGGTATGACTGAAGGTCAAGATTAGTAAAGCACATTGGAATGAAAATATAACATACATCTCAAGTTGTCCTGATAATAAAAAGTTAAGCTATAACACCCCCAGACCGATGCAGTTGACCCGATCTGATCCAGAGTGTCATATTAGGGCAATCGAAGCGACCCACCGTAAAAATCTTGGAAAATTTAAAACTTTTATTCAAACATGTATACTCATAAAATTATTTATAAATACAAAAGTAAAATTTTCCAATATTTAGAAATAAAATAGATTTCCAAACTCAGATATAAAAACAAAATACAACATATATGCCCCTAATCACATGTACCATACTCTGCAAACAACGTTGGAAGAACTCCCTTACTGATGTCGATAGATGCACTGGTACGGTTCTTTTAACCTGAAAAGGTGAGTAACATAGTGAGCTTTAGGAAGCTCAGTAATACAATACTACCAGCTGATGCTACAGGAAATGTAGATAAATGGAAATCTGTTGAATTATGTTTCGATATAACAAATTTAAAGGCAAAATGTCTTTGGACTTGAATTGAATTTATTCAAAGTTTTCAAAAGGTTTCAAAAATAATTAAAAGTCTATTAAATTTGTATTTGAGCAAAAATATTAAGAGGTACCGATACCCCCCAGGGTATCCATACCACCATGAAGCCTTAAATTCCATAATGCTACAGGGGTATCGATACCGCCTAGGGGTATCCATACCCGGGTACTGATACCCCCTAACTGCAATGACTAGTAACGGCTAGTTAATTTGAATTTAATGAAGAAGTATCGATACCCTATGTAGGGGTACCGATACCCCCTATTATGGGCAGCCTTTTGAGTAGAAAAATCATCCCCAAATGGCTCCAAAACATCCCCAACGGCTATATACGACTTCAAACTCATTTCAAGCTATAAATACAAGCTTAAGACACTTGAAGAAAAGATAGAACAACTATCCAAGCAATCAAACACAAGAGAATAGTTTTTTTCATTCTTATTTCATATTTCTCTTGTAAATATTTTGTTCTTCTGAGTTCAATCTTGTAAACACCTACCTTAGAGAGTTTTTCTTTTTTACGTTTCTTATCTTTTGTAAAGGGGAAAGGTTCTAGCTAAACCCGTGTAAAAGCTAGGGAGAGGTTCTAGTTTAGCCATTGAAAAACTAGGGAGTTGTAAAGGTTATCTCTTTGTCCTTGAAAAAGAAAGAACAAATTAGTGAATTTGTTGGAAAATCCTTGGTGAGGAGCCAAGGTAGTGGATGTACACTTGGTTGAGAAGTCAAACCACTATAAATCGCTGTGCAAATCTCTATCTTTCATTCTCATTACTCCCTAAACACAAAAACCGTTTCGACCCCTCTTTGCAAACAGTTTCGGTTATCGATTCGAGTTTCTAAAAATCCCAACAATTGGCATCAGAGCCTAACTCTTTAGAAGGCTTAACATCCTTGAGATGATCCTCGAAGAAGCTCTACCAATTCCCGATGCAACCGACAAAGAAATGGCTTCAACCTTCGGTGCTTATTACCTTGACGATATACCTATTATGGAATCACAACCTCTCAACAAGCCACCCTTCTTCTATGGAGCCAATTATGCTCATTGGAAGAATAAGATGATGTACTTTATTCAAGCATATGATATAGGAGCTTGGAACGCAATCATGAACGGTTACTCCTCTCCACCCGACAAGTATAACAATTGGAGCAAAGAAGAGCAGAAAAATTTCCAGCTTAATTCTAAGGCTATACATATTATCTTATGTGCTTTAGGCCCAAATGAATATGGAAGAATATCATCTTGTTCCAGTGCCAAAGAGATTTGGGATAAGCTCCAAGTCACTCATGAAGGAACTGACGAAGTGAGGGAATCAAAGAAAAGTCTTCTCAATAATAGCTACGAGAACTTCAAGATGAAACCTGATGAAGACATCAAAGCTATGATGGATAGATTTTCCATGATTGTCAATGGTCTCAATGGATATAGAGAAGTAATCCCTAATGAGAAGCTTGTAAGGAAGATGATCTACTCTCTTCCAAAGGAGTGGCAATCAAAGAAGACAACCATTATCGAAGTAAGAAACCTAAAGTCTCTCACTCTCGACGAACTAATTGGTTCCCTTCTCACTCATGAGATGATGGTGAAGGAAGATGAAGAAAGGGAAGAGATGAAAAACAAGAAGAAGAATAATAATGAGGTAGGCATTTCCTTCAAATCCACCAATCAAAGCTATCAAGATTCAAGTGATGAGGTGGATGAAGACGATGATGAACAAGAAGAAGAGATGGTCAAGCTCTTGAAGGAACTCAAGAGATTCATGATTTCCAAGGAAGTGAAACATGAATTAACCAAGAAGAAGAGTCTTCCGGTGTGCTTCAATTGTCAAAGAAAGGGGCATGTCAAGTATGAATGTCCTCTTCTAAAGAAAAAGGGGAAGAAAGCATGTGTTGCATCTTGGAGCGATGAAGATGATTCTAATGATGAAGATGATTCTAATGATGAAGATTAAGTAGTCAACCTATGCCTCATGACCACTCAAGAAGAATTCGAGGTATCTTCTAACTCAAATGAATTTTATTCATTTACTTTTGATGAGTTACAAGATGCTTATAATAGGTTGTATTTGGGATTTGAGACCATGAATTCCAAATATACGAAATTAATTTCAAAACTCAAAATTAAAGATAATTTGATTTTGAAAGCAAAGGTTGATTTTGAAAATCAAAATGAAATTTTGAAAAATAATTTAGAGCTTTCAAAAATCAAAATAAATGATTTAGAAAAATAAAATTTTGAGTTAGGAGTTAAGCTTGAAAGCTTAATAAAAGAAAAAGAATTAATTTCTAAAAATAACCTATTATGTTTAAATATGGCAAAATGCTCACATTGTCATTATCATGGTCATTTGGAACATACTTGTCCTTTGAAGAAAGGAAAATGTTTTAAAATTAGGAAAGTATGGGTTCCAAAAGGAACAAGGGGCATTGAAACTAACGTTCAAGGATCCAAAGAATTTTGGATACCAAAATCGAAATAAATGTCTCTTGTAGGTGTGTGGGAACAATGGTGATGAAAATGATGATATTCAAGACGCTCTAGCCACACATGAAAAGGAATGGGTAACCTCTAAGCTTAACACTTTTAATTTTGGTTATTTGGTTGCTCATTTGATTTTAAGCATGCATGAGTTTTGGTTTTAAATGATTATACATCATTGTTTTAATCTCATGTATGTTAAAAAGATGATTATGATGAACATTTTAAAGTTATATTAATTTTTAAGAATATTTAGTTCATCATAATAAAATTTTGGCCAAAATTGGTTTTAATGCAAATGATAACTCTCTAACAATTGATATAAACTTTTCAAATACTTTGATTTTATAAATCTTTAAAATTTTTGGCCTAAATTTGAATGTTTATGCATGTGGTTTAAATGAAAATGATATCTCTCTAACAATTGATATCGTTTTTTTCAAATGCATAACATTTTTAGAAAACTTTATGCATATGCACTTAATTTTAACAATCAGTATTGAATTTCAACAATTGGTATTGCATAAAGTATTTTAGTCTTGAATATATTGAATTTCATGTGCTACTAACATGTTTTTTATTCATTGTTGAAATTCAATTTTGTTTAAGTGTCAAGTTCTTAAAAGCTAAATTTTGTTTGGAATGCATCTATTAAGGAGTTACTTTGATTTTTCAAATGATTTTTAAATGTCAAATTTATCACTTACTCTCTAATTTCATTTTAGAACTTTAGAGATTGAATTATTTTTTATATAACAAAAAGGGGGAGAAATTTGGTTTGAAAAATTCAATTTCTTAATGAAAAAGGGGGAGCTTAACATTTTTATATATTTTCCAACAATTGGTAAGAATAGGTATCTTTTTAACAATTGGTAAGAATATGTATCTTTTTAACAATTGGTAACAATAGGTATCTTTTTAACAATTGATATCATTTTGTTAACAATTGGTATCTTTTTTATTAAACATTTTATTAAGGGGGAGTTTTGCCAAAAACAATTTTTCAAATGGTTTGTTATATCAAAAAGGGGGAGATTGTTGAATTATGTTTCGATATAACAAATTTAAAGGCAAAATGTTTTTGGACTTGAATTGAATTTTTTCAAAGTTTTCAAAAGGTTTAAAAAATAATTCAGAGTCCATTAAATTCGGATTTGAGAAAAAATATTAAGAGGTACCGATACCCCCCAGGGGTATTCATACCCCTTTGAAAACTCAAATTCCAGAATGCCATAGGGGTACCGATACCCCCTGGCTGCAACGGCTAGTTAATTTGAATTTAATGAAGGAGTACCGATACCCTATGTAGGGGTACCGATACCCCCTATTATAGGCAGCCTTTTTCAGTAGAAAAATCATCCCTAAACGGCTCCAAAACATCCCCAACGGCTATATACGACTTCAAACTCATTTCAAGCTATACATACAAGATGAGGACACTTGAAGAAAAGATAGAACAATTATCCAAGCAATCAAACACAAGAGAAGAGTTTTTCATTCTTATTTCATCTTTCTCTTGTAAATATTTTGTTCTTTTGAGCTCAATCTTGTAAACACCTACCTTAGAGAGGTTTGCTTGTTTCCGTTTCTTATCTTTTTGTAAAGGGGAAAGGTTCTACCTAAGCCCGTGTAAAAGCTAGGTCTAGTTTAGCCATTGAAAAACCAGGGAGTTGTAAAGGTTATCTCTTTGTCCTTGAAAAAGAAAGAACAAATTAGTGAATTTGTTGGAAAATCCTTGGTGAGGAGCTAAGGTAGTGGATGTAGAATTGGTTGAGAAGTCGAACCATTATAAATCGCTGTGCAAATCTCTATATCTCAATCTCCTTACTCCCTAAACACAAAAACCGTTCTGACTCCTCTTTGTAAACCGTTCCGATTGTCGATTCGAGCTTCCAAAAATCCCAACGAAAGCCATATAATTTCCTTATTGATTAGACGTATACTGATTTTTGGGATAATCTAGGTTTCGATCGTAGTTCATCGAGTAGAAGCCATTAAGATCTCAGTTCATAGGAAACATTCATAGAATCACATTTTCAGGAGGTTGGATAGGATATCTAGTGTGTTCCAATCAAAATCAGTGAAAAGATATAAATATTTTAAAACCATAGTGGAACCCTCCAACCAAGCTCCATTATATAGTTCTCCAGAACTGCGTCCGTAGGGCTTACCCTAAGCACACAACAAAGGGAGCCAACCTAAGATATGCATTGGGGCCTATAGGCCTACCCAAGGGTATCCTTAGGTCCGTAAGGACTTACCAGCTGGATCAGGGTTGTGCCTCCAAACTCCAAAATCCTATCTATATAAATATCCAGTAGAAATCAAATTTAGCTGTAAATCGTAATATCTGGATCGTGATCCAGTAATATGTCATAACCGTGATAATGAAATAACCTGTATAACTGATCTCCACTTGTACACCATAAGTTGTCCCATGATTAACCTAAGGGAATGCCTTGGGGCTTGAGGGCCTACCTAAGGATCACTTTAGGTCCGTAAGGATTTACAAGCTTGATCAGAGCTGTATCTCCAGTATACCCGTATAATATCCCAATAGAATATTTCAGGTAACAATAGTTCATTAAACCAGTAAATTCCATGATTCCATAAATCATGAACAATTCATATTTTTCAATGAAAACTGTAATCTGAGATCATATACCATGTTGTCATGGTTCATAAACCAGTAAATCAATACTTTCGTTAAAACGCATTTCAAAACATATAAAATCGTCATGTAGTACATGTGGAACACACTAGATGATCTAAGTATTTTTCAGAGGCACTTGGTAGTTTATCAAAAATGGAAAACATGAAACTGATTTATTGGATCAGATTACAGGAACACGGTCCTATTGAAAGTGATCAATTACTAACTGATCTAATCAAACATTTAAGGTTGATACTTTAGAATCCCACTATGATTCATGTGCATCAGGAAAGTGTTCAGGAACATTATACAGAATAATTCTAGATTCAAATTTACTGAGAGTGTTTCTATTACCTAAACAATCATGGGTATTCAGGAGTATGAATTGAATTAACCGAATTTTAGTCCAATTGAACCAAATGGGGTATTCAAAATCCTTTACATCTGAGTTACTTGTGTTTTCATATATGATCGGATTAATTTGAGCTGATAAGGGAGAAACGAAGATTTAGGACACTTATAATTTGTGTCGATCTATCGGATTATAGAACAACTCGAGCTAAACAACTCCCAGAACTGATGTCTGTCGAATGGTCAATTCATTGTCCTTCTAGGGTATTCACTCTTTAATACTAATAATTCTTGTCCATAGATCATCTTCAGAATCATCGTTGAATATATCTTAAGGAAACAACCATATATTCCATAGGTTTTTATTTCATTTCCACGTTTCAATGGTATCAGGAAATGTTGACTTACTTGATTTGTGGTTCATAACCCATAGGGATGATACATCATGTAAGTTCATCAGAGTTTTTAGACTAATCCAAATCATATACTTAATCCCCAATCATTGAGATTGCTAAGTTCATTTATTAGTCAAGTATATCTCAGTCACTTCAGAGTTTCCAAAGTAATTCGGTCATTTGAACGATTCAGATACATACAATACTTACATTCAGTTCATTTTAGAATTGTGGTATTAATAATTCTAGGGTTTAGAGGTACTTTAGGCCATTTTACACTTTAAAGGCATTTTGGTTATTTTACCCTTTAGAGGTATTTCTATAATTCTAATATAGATCCTGAATTTAATTCGATGATTCCAATGTTCTAGTGAATCAAGGTATGAGTTCTTAGGTCGTCTCTATTATCATAGTCATCCATATTTCATTTTACTCTTTAAGGGTATTATCATACTTTTGCTCAATTCTGTCAATGCCATTACTTTAGGTAAATTAGGCTTTAAAGTGTTTTAGTTCCATTAACATTCAGAGTACTTCGGTCATTTGCTCACTGGAGATTAATTTCACCACTAGGGGAAGTCTTGGTCCTTTTTCAGTACAAGGGCATTTTTGTAATTTATCCATGGCGCTCTTTTTGGTAATTTCATATCCAAATATTTTCAACCTTTAACCTATAACGAGATTAATCAAAATTTACGTGTTTTGAGATTTATTAATTTACTGATTAAATCATTGAATCGAGGTTTATTCTTGATCACTCTACCTATTTCTTTTTCGAGTCGTCTGAGGCTTTTACAATGTTCTATCCCTAATCCTATTAATCTCCGAGTCTCAATGATAATTAATTACATCTAATGGACCAATCAATCCAATCAAGCATTTATCATCTATCCATGAGTTTCGAAAAGCATACAAAAGGTAGTAGAGTATTACCTCAGTTTCGGTGCCACACTGATTGACCATTTAAACTCCATTCGATCGCCCTTAATCTTTAATTCAATGCCCAATAATTTCTCAGATACATAACAATAGAAATTTCATCAGAAACGAAGCTTAATTACAAAAAATGGATCTAATCGGGTGGTTAATCAGTGAAAAATAACTTACCGGGTTCGAATTTGGCAAAACGCATCTCAAAAATGAACTTAAGATGTCAAAAAAATATCAAGATAAGTGTACCTAGAAAAAGTCAACGATCGGTCAACGACTCGGCTCGAACCGGTCCAGCCAGTCAACTGCTGGCAGAAGATGGCCACACCTATGGGGCGGCACCTACGGCGGCTCTGGTCATCCGACGGTGATGAAATTTTCCAAATTTGTATATTAACACCACGAGAGTCTTGTGCAATTGTTATTTTTTGACGAAACATAACGAATTGCATAATTTTAAAACTTACGAACTTTTTCAACGGTGGTCGGCGAGTGACGATGACGGAGTAACAACGACGCAATGATTTTGGTTGGATTTTGAGCGCATGGTGACGATGAGTCCGATGGTGTAGGAGGTGTGATGAACGGGTGGTCGGATCGACCAGAATTGACGAAAACAAACGATAATTGAGTTAAAACCGACAAAGCTTCCGGTTGAGTTTTACGGCGAATGACGTCGATTCACAAAGGAATAGAGGTCGGGTTTTGTTCTATCTTCAAGGGTGAGTCTATTGGTGGTTTCAGATCGACGAACGGTGATTGGATAGTGGAGAATCGGAACTACAAAGATGGATCGACAGGGTTGTGAATTTGAGGAAAAAAGGGGTTAGGAATTTTCTTTGTTTCTGGTTTGTAACCAGAAACCAACTTTAATCATATTTTTTCTCTGCCAACACAAAATGGGCAAATTCAAGGCTAGGTCCCTAACTTTCCCTCATTTTCTAAAATGATCTGCCAACTTTGCGATTTTACACTTTAATCATAAATTTCTTCAAAAATACCACATTACTTCAATACCTTAAAATTTCTAAAACTTATCCCCTAAATTGGGGTGTGACATAAGCGAAAACAAAGTTTACTAATGTAATGAGTTCTAATAACAATATATGTAGGAATACAATATCTTATTTAGAACTGCTAAATTGACAATGCAAGTAAGTTCATCTTATATTCAAGTTTCCTTTACTATTTAAGAAGAATTGGTTTCAAATTTTAAAAATCAAATTATAATTTTAATGAGGAAGATATGTTAAATTTTACAATTAGTTCTTAAAATAACTAAATATACATGATTCTATGCTTCACATTGTTTTTGAACTTTATGTTGCATATTTTAAAGAAAATAAGACCCTAAAGAGACTATTTCTGTTTAGCGATATATATGCATTACTATTTCTGATAAGAAGTAGAAAATTTGTAGTTTTGTTTTTCACTCAAATTGCTTCAAAAATATTATTAGAAATCCAAAATCCATAACCAAAGCTATGTGGTATTAAATAAAGATTAATAATGTTTTCTTTTTTACTTATTGTATTCCCTTTTTATAGTGTTTGTGGTTTATCCTTAACATAATTGTACTTAACACGTTTTTATAGAGAATGACATTGTTGGACCTAATTTCATGATTCAGTTAATTAATACATAACAATCCCCTAAACTAGCAATTTAAATATAACAAAAATTTTGATTACACTTTTTTCTGTGGTTTTTACTTCGAAAAATATCAATATTGTATGTATTTAGATTATTCTTATAAAAAAAAATTAGTAATTCGATGGAACGGTGAGTAATTTAAATAATCCCCTAAACTAGCATTTTAAATATAACGTAAATTTAGGGAATTATTCTCACAAACTAAGAAACTTGACTAGTTATTGTTACTATTATTGTTTGATTATTATTAAGATTAAAATATGCTCTATTTACTAAAATTGTTTTACCAAAACAACTTGAAGTCAACTAAACATTTTGATTCAATGATGCTTTGGTTATAAAAGGCAAAGACACAATTTTCAATTTGTAGTACTTGTGTTCCATAGTAAACAAGAATTATTTGAAATACAAAAAAATATGCAAGAATGTTGATCATAACATTTTTTACCATATTATTTAACTAACTCGACGTTTGTAGTTTGATTTGTTTCAATAAACACATTTTTTAACAAATAAATTATGTTTGTGATACAACGATATATATAAAATACGTTAACTTTTTTGTTCACCAATAGTTTCTAGTTTCACTTTCCGTACTTATTAAAAACATATATGGTTAGTGTTTATTATTTTAAAAATATTTTTAAGTTTATTAACAATATCATACCACTGAATAACCTATTAAAGGATCATTGAAACACTTCAAAATAAAAAAATCAGTAAAATAACTATTTCAATTCTCATTATTCAAATTGAGCGTAATGTATTAAAAAAATGGAAATATTAAAAACTAAAAAGTTATTAACTGCTTTAAGCTTTTATAATATTTAAATTAATTTGCTTCCTATACGATAAAATAGTAATAATCTTTCTCTATATGACTGAAGGTCAAGATTAGTAAAGCACATTGGAATGAAAAGATAACATACATCTCAACTTGTACAGATAATAAAAAGTTAAGTTAAGCGAAAACAAAGTTTATTGATATAACAAGTTCCAATAACAATATATATAGGAATGCAATATCTTATTTAGAATTGCTAAATTGACAATGCTAGTAAGTTCATCTTATATTCAAGTTTCCTTTACTATTTAAGATGATTTGATTTCAAATTTTAAAGCTCAAATTATAATTTTAATGAGGAAGCTATGTTAAAATTACAATTAGTTCTAAAAATAACTAAACATACATGATTTTATGCTTCACATTGTTTTTTAACATTATGTTGCATATTTTAAAGAAAAAAGAACTCTAAAGAGACTATTTCTGTTTGGCAATATATATGCATTACTATTTTCGATAAGGAGTAGAAAATTTGTAGCATTGTTTTTTACTCAAATTGCTTCAAAAATATTATTAGAAATCCAAAATCCATAACCAAAGCTATGTGGTATTAAATAAAGATTAATATTGTTTTTTTACTTATTGTATTCTCTTTTTATAGTGTTTGTGGTTTGTCGTTAACATATTTGTACTTAACACATTTTTGTAGAGAATGACATTGCTAGACCTAATTTCATGATTCAGTTAATTAATATCATAACAATAAAATGATGATGGATAAACGTATGCTGTTAAATTATTATTATCATGCAATAAATAATATTAAATGCATTTAACATGAAATGTATAATGTTTCCTTTATTGCAACGCCTTTCATTACCATGCCTTTTAACTCTACCTATAAATGATATTTTTCTTGATAATAAATATCGTTCGAAATTAATCTTACGAGCCAAATTGAAGGAACGACATCACTCATAGACAACATGACAAGCCTCAATACTTTTTCTTTTGTAGTGGTTTTATTCACAACGATGGGTGCAGTGATAGCTAAAACCGAAGATGATCGGATAATTAAGGAGAATGATTGTGAAGTTAAAATGGGGAAGCCTTGTGTCATGGAAGTTTTCGACAGTATATTCAAAAAGGGAGCGTTTCTAATAAGTCTTGTGGTGAACTCCTTGCATTAGGAAAAGTGTGTCACTTGGCATTTGTAAAGTGGACCCTTGAAAATCATGTAGTCAAACACCTGAACGCGAAGACAATTATGGAAAATAGTGTTATGACTTGGAACGATTGCCTCATATTGACCCATTAACCCTCACCATCAGCTTAAAGATATTGATTTTCTTCAATTAACAAAGGATTATAAGACTTAACAACCTCAAATATGTAATTTTTTTTCCGATATTGTTCCATGAACTTTCAAGGTAACATTTAGTTTAATTCTTGCCAAGTTGAAGCATATTTCGAACCGTAAGAAATAATAAAATGATTATAGCAAAACTTTTGTCTAATAAAATAATATTTTCTATGTCAACAACATCTCTTTGTTGCAACAAACTATTACTTTTGCATTTGAAATTGCAAAACATTTCATGTCATGTATTACACTTTTTTCCTGTGGTTTTTACTTCGAAAAATATCAATATTGTATGTATTTAGATTATTCTTATAACAAGAAATTAGTAATTCGATGAAACGATGAGTAATTTAAATAATCCCCTAAACTAGCATTTTACATATAACATAAATTTGGAGAATTATTCTCACAAATTAAGAATCTTGACTAGTTATTGTTACTATTATTGTTTGATTATTATTAAGATTACAATATGCTATATTTACTAAAATAGTTTTACCAAAACAACTTGAAGTCAACTAAACATTTTGATTCAATGATGCTTTTGATATAAAAGGCAAAGCCTCAATTTTCAATTTATAGTA
This sequence comes from Hibiscus syriacus, assembly GCF_006381635.1. Classification (NCBI taxonomy): domain Eukaryota; kingdom Viridiplantae; phylum Streptophyta; class Magnoliopsida; order Malvales; family Malvaceae; genus Hibiscus; species Hibiscus syriacus. Next base: position 1,383,645 of record NW_024062379.1, read on the forward strand.
CTTGTGTTCCATAGTAAGCAAGAATTATTTGAAATACAAAAACAAAATCAAAGAATGTTGATCATAACATTTTTACCCATATTATTGAACTAACTCAACATTTGTAGTTTGATTTGTTTTAATAAACACATTTTTAACAAATAAATTATGTTTGTCAACGATTTATACAAAATACGTTAACTTTTTTGTTCACTAATAGTTTCTAGTTCTACTTTCCGTACTTGTTAAAAACATATACGGTTAGTGTTTATTATTTTAAAAATATTTTTAAGCTATTAATCAAAATTGAACCAATGAAAATCCTATTAAAGGATCACTCAAACACTTCAAAACAAAAAAATTTGTGTAAATACCTATTTTAATTCGCATTATTCAAATTAAGCCTAATGTATTAAAAAATGGAAATTTTAAAAACTAAAAAGTTATTGATTGCTTTAAGCATTTCTAGTATTTAAATTAATTTGCTTTCTTTACGATAAAATCGTAAAAATCTTTCTCGATATGACTGAAGGTCAAGATTAGTAAAGCATGTTGGAATGAAAAAATAACAAACATCTCAACTTGTCCTGATAATAAAAAGTTAAGCGAAAAAAGTTTACTGATATAACAAGTTCCAATAACAATATTTATAGGAATGCAATATCTTATTTAGAACTGCTAAATTGACAATGCAAGTAAGTTCATCTTATATTCAAGTTTCCTTAACTATTTAAGATGAATTGGTTTCAAATTTTAAAGCTCAAATTATAATTTTAATGCGGAAGATATGTTAAATTTTACAATAAGTTCTAAAAATAACTAAACATAAACATACATGATTTTATGCTTCACATTGTTTTTGAACATTATGTTGCATATTTTAAAGAAAATAGGACCCTAAAGAGACTATTTTTGTTTGACAATATATATGCATTACTATTTCCTATAAGAAATAGAAAATTTGTAACTTTGTTTTTTTTACTCAAATTGCTTCAAAAATATTATTAGAAATCCAAAATCCATAACCAAAGCTATGTTGTATTAAATAAAGATTAATATTGTTTTCTTTTTTACTTATTGTATTCCCTCTTTATAGTGTTTGTGGTTTATCGTTAACGTAATTGTACTTATCACAATTTTGTAGAGAATGACATTGCTAGACCTAATTTCGTTATTCAGTTAATGAATATCATAACAATAAAAAGATGACGGATAAACGTATGTTGTTAAATTATTATTATCATGCAATAAATAATATTAATTACATTTAACATGAAATGTATAATGTTTCCTTTATTGCAACGCCTCTCATTACCATGACTTTTAGCTCTACCTATAAATGATATTTTTCTTGATAACAAATCTCATTCGAAATAAATCTTACGATCGAAATTGAAGGAACAACACTCCTAGACAACATGGCAAGCCTCAATACTTTTTATTTCCTAGTGGTTTTATTCATAACAATGGGTGCAGTGGTAGCTATAACCGAGAATGATCGGATACTTAAGGAGAATAATTGTGTAGTTAAAATGGGGAAGCCTTGTGTCTTGGAAGTTTTCGACAGTATATTAAAAAAAGGGAGTGTTTCTAGTAAGTGTTGTGGTGAACTGCTTGCATTAGGAAAAGTGTGCCTCTTGGCATTGGTAAAGTGGACCCTTGAAAATCATGTAATCAAACACGTGAACTCAAAGACAATTATAGAAAATAGTGTTAGGACTTGGAACGATTGCCTCATATTGACCCATTCACCCTTACCATCAGCTTAAAGATATTGATTTGCTTCAGCTAACAAAGGATTATAAGACATAACAACCTCAAATATGTAATTTTTATTTTCGATATTGTTCCATGAACTTTCAAGGTAACGCTTAATTTAATTCGTACGAAGTTGAAGCATATTTCGAATCGCAAGAAATAATAAAATGATTCTAGCAGAACTTTTGTCTAATAAAATAATATTTTCTATGTCAACATCATCTCTTTATTGAAACAAACTATTACTTTTGCATTTGAAAATGAAAAACATTTCATGTCAAGTATTACACTTTTTTATGTGGTTTTTACTTCGAAAAATATAAATATTGTATGTATTTAGATTATTCTTATAAAAAGAAATTAATAATTCGATGGAACTGTGAGTAATTTAAATAATCCCTTAAACTAGGATTTTAAATATAACTTAAATTTGGAGAATTATTCTCAAAAATTAAGAATATTGACTAGTTATTGTTACTAATATTTTTTTTATTATTATTAAGATTACAGTATGCTCTATTTAATTGTGCACCATAGTAAGCAAGAATTATGAAAAACAAAAAAAAATATGAAAGAATTTTGATCATAACATTTCCCCCATATTATTTAACTAACTCAACATTTCTAGTTTGATTAGTTTTAATAAACACATTTTTTAACAAATAAATTATGTTTGTGATACAACGATTTATACAAAATACATTAACTGTTTTGTTCACCAATAGTTTCTAGTTTTACTTTCTGTACTTATTAAAAACATATATTGTTAGTGTTTATTATTTTAAAAATATTTTAAGCTATTAATCAAAATTGAACCAATGAAAATCCTATTAAAGGATCACTAAAACACTTCAAAATAAAAAAAATTGTGTAAAATAAGTATTTCAGTTCACATTATTTAAATTGAGCGTAATGTATTAAAAAATGGAAATTTTAAAAACTAAAAAGTTATTTACTGCTTTAAGCTTTTATATTATTTAAATTAATTCGCTTCTTATACGATAAAATCGTAATAATATTTCTCGATATAACTGAAGGTTAAGATTAGTAAAGCACGTTGGAATGAAAAGATAACATACATCTCAACTTGTCCTGATAATAAAAAGTTAAGTTAAGCGAAAACAAAGTTTACTGATATAACAAGATCCAATAACAATATATATAGGAATGCAATAATTTATTTAGAAATGCTAAATTGACAATGCAAGTAAGTTCATCTTATATTCAAGTTTCCTTTACTTTTTAAGATGAATTAGTTTCAAATTTTAAAGCTCAAATTATAATTTTAATGAGGAAGATATGTTAAATTTTACAATTAGATCTAAAAATAACTAAACATACATGATTTTATGCTTCACATTGTTTTTGAACATTATGTGCATATTTCAAGGAAAAGAGGACCCTAAAGAGACTATTTCAATTTGGTGATATATATGCATTATTATTTCTGATAAGAAGTAGAAAATTTGTAGCATTGTTTTTTACTCAAATTGCTTCAAAAATATTATTAGAAATCCAAATTCCATAACTAAAGCTATGTGGTATTAAATAAAGATTAATATCATTTTCTTTTTTACTTATTGTATTCCCTTATTATAGTGTTTGTGGTTTGTCGTTAACATAATTGTACTTATCACATTTTTGTAGAGAATGACATTGCTAGACCTAATTTCGTTATTCAGTTAATGAATATCATAACAATAAAAAGATGATGGATAAACGTATGTTGTTAAATTATTATTATCATGCAATAAATAATATTAATTGCATTTAACATGAAATGTATAACGTTTCCTTTATTGCAACGCCTCTCATTACCATGCCTTTTTGCTCTACCTATAAATAATATTTTTCTTGATAACAAATCTCGTTCGAAATTTATCTTACGAGCCAAATTGAAGGAACAACAAAACTCCTAGACAACATGGCAAGCCTCAATACTTTTTCTTTCCTAGTGGTTTTATTCATATTGATAGGTGCAGTGATAGCTATAACTGAGAATGATCGGATAATTAAGGAGAATAATTGTGAAGTTAAAATGGGAAAGCCTTGTGTCATGGAATTTTTCGACAGTTTATTAAAAAAAGGGAGTATTTCTAATAAGTGTTGTGGTGAACTCCTTGCATTAGGAAAAGTGTGCCACTTGGCATTGGTAAAGTGGACCCTTGAAAATCATGTAATACAACACGTGAACTCGAAGACAATTATGGAAAATAGTGTTAGGACTTGGAACGATTGCCTCATATTGACCCATTTACTCTAACCATCAGCTTAAAGATATTGATTTGATTCAGTTAACAAAGGATTTTAAGACATAACATCCTCAAACATGTATTTTTTGTTTTCGATATTGTTCCATGAACTTTCAAGGTAACGTTTAATTTAATTTGTGCCAAGTTGAAGCATATTTTGAACCGTAAGAAATAATAAAATGATTCTAGCAGAACTTTTGTCTAATAAAATAATATTTTCTATGTCAACAACATCTCTTTGTTACAACAAACTATTACTTTTGCATTTGAAATTGCAACACATTTCATGTCAAGTATTACACTTTTTTCTATGGTTTTTACTTTTAAAAATATCAATATTGTATGTATTTAGATTATTCTTATAAAAAGAAATTAGTAATTTGATGGAACAGTGAGTAATTTAAATAATCCCCCAAACTAGGATTTTAAATATAACGTACATTTGGGGAATTATTCTCACAAATTAAGAATTTTGACTAGTTATTGTTACTATTATTGTTTGATTATTATTAAGATTACAATATGCTCTATTTACTAAAATTGTTTTACCTAAACAACTTGAAGTCAACTAAACATTTTGATTCAAAGATGCTTTTGTTATAAAAGGCAAAGACTCAATTTTCAATTTATAGTACTTGTGTTATATAGTAAGAAAGAATTATTTGAAATACAAAAAAATATGAAAGAATTTTTGATCGTAACATTTTCCCCCATATTATTTAACTAACTCGACGTTTGTAGTTTGATTTGTTTTAATAAACACATTTTTTAACAAATAAATTATGTTTGTGATACAACGATTTATTCAAAATACATTAACTGTTTTGTTCACCAATAGTTTCTAGTTTTACTTTCCGTACTTATTAAAAACATATATTGTTAGTGTGTATTATTTTAAAAATATTTTTAAGTTGATTAATCATTATTGAACCAATGAAAATCCTATTAAAGGATCATTGAAACACTTCAAAATAAAAAAAATGTGTAAAATAACTATTTGAATTCGCATTATTCAAATTGAGCGTAATGTATTAAAAAATGGAAATTTTAAAAACTAAAAAGTTATTTACTGCTTTAAGCTTTTCTAATATTTAAATTAATTCGCTTCCTATACGATAAAATCGTAATAATCTTTCTCGATGTCACACCCCAATCTAAGGGTTAAAATTTCAGTATGATATTTATAGAAGTAGTCTGACTAAAATGTTGGGTAAACAAGGAATTTTTAGAAGGTTGAGGACTCTACGTATAATTTTTCCTTTCTTTGGGTTTAAAGGATTCTGTCCATCTTTGATTGATGTGAATTTATTATTTTATTCAAAATGTTTGGAACAACAAATTGATGAATTTTTTTGGATAATATTCATTTTTAAATCGGAGGTAGCTAAAAAAAAGGAGAAAATCGCAAGCTCAAACCTTTGATATTGGTGAGAACTTAACCTTGTTCAAAGTGTTTACATAATTTTATCTTTAGTTAAATAGTTTAAATTAATTCGATTTAGTCCCTGATTTTAGTAATTAAATAGTATAGTGGCTTCACAAGATTTTAGTTTTAGCAATTGGGTCATTAAATTACTATTTAGATTATAATAAGTTATTTTTATGGAGAGGAAAAATATCTGAAGTCGTATTTGTACGATAGATTGTCCGTGTTCGTTAGAAAAAGATTGGAAGCTAGAAATCAAATTGGTGAGCTGGAATTCAAGAGTAATATTTTGGGTTTTGTTGACGTCCTCAGTCCGATTCCGAAGTCTGTTTCACCAAATTTGAACCCGGTAAGCTGCTTTTCACTGATTAATCACCCGATTCGATCCGTTTTTCGTAATTAAGCTCTATTTTTTATGAAATTTATGTTGTTATGTATTTGAGGAGTTATTGGAAGTTGAATTAAAAATTGAGGGAATTCAAATGGAATTTAAATGGTCGATCAATATGGCATAGAAATCGAGGTAATACCTTACTACCTTTTTATGCTTTATGGAACATGTTGGTATTGGTAAATGCATGAATAAGATAATGTTTGGTCTCATCGGTGTAGTTAATTAATTTCTACACTCGATCCAAATACGGTAAAAATTCGGTAACTGAATATAGCTTGGATGACTAATATAAGAAATTTAGGGACCGTTAGAATTAAATTACAAGTTCTGTGATTAAGTAATAAAACAATCAGCCCTGGATATGTAACTTATAATTTATACCATTAAAAGGTATATGGATGAGAAATTATGAGAATACTTCGATTAGGTAAAATTACGAAAATGCCTTTGAGAGGTAAAAAAATAGTCCGAGTTGACTCTAAATGAGAAAGTACCATGAGAATTCCTACCTAACCCGATAAATTACAAATTTAATTGTTAAGATCATGTCTTTGTACAGAAAATTATGGACAACCTATTTGTAACTTCTGAGAAGGCACTAGATTGAAAATCTCCGAGTAAAGAGTAAATACCTGAAGAATAATTTATCGAGGGTGCTCTTTTGTTAGAATTGTTTGAAAGGACTGGAATAGATGATAAGTTTGAATTAAATAATAAGATCGGATGGAAGGAAATGATTAAAATACATTAGATCTGTAAATTGACCAAAATACCCCTGGAATGCACCCAAGAATATCACCAATCTTAGGAATGATTGGATATCCTCAAGCTCTAAAATGACTGAAATAATGTTAAGCACCAAAATGACCAAAATACCCTTATGGAGTAAATACCACATGAATGCTAGTTCGTCTCCTCAAGTTTCGATCGATGATAATTCTAGAAGTACTCGGCTTAGCTCAACGCTAGAGCGCATTTGATATTAAGAAGCGGATATTTGTGAGACAAATCAACCACGAATATCAAAATGACTTTATTATATGACCGAATTGAACTAAACAAAAGTATAATATGTATCCGAAATTCAGAAACATCTGAACTACTCAAGAAAACTCTAAAGTAACTGGGATAAAAGTGACTACTAAATAAACTAAGTAACCTCAATGACTGAGGATTAAGTAAGTGAATTGGATAAGTCTAGGAACTCGGATGAACTTACATGATGTACCATCCATATGGGTTATGAACCAAGAATTAATTACATCGATAATTCTTGATGTTGTTGCATAGTGGAAATGGAATAAAGAATATTAGAATATCTATACGTTTTCTTAAAATCTATTCAGCGATGATTTTGAAGATGATCTATGGACAATAATTTTTTGTATTAAAAAGTGAATACCCTGTAAGGGTAATGAATTGACCAGTCGACAAGCACCAGTTCTGGGAGTTGTTCGATAATCGGATCGATCAATATAAATGGTAAATGTCATGAAACTTCATTTCCCCTTATCAGCTTAAATCAGCTTAAATTTCTAATTAGATCGGTTAGTAACCGATTCTCTTCAATAGGACTTGTTCCTGGAATCCAATCAATTTTAACAAGTTTCATATTATCCATACTGATAACTACAAAATGCCTCTGAAAAATACTTGGATCCTCTAGTGTGTTCCATATGTACTACATTACGGTTTTATATGTTTTAAAATAAGTTTTAATGAAAGTATTGATTTATTGGTTTGTGAACCATGACAACATGGTATATAATCTCCGATTATGGTTTTCATCAAAAAATATGAACTTTTCCTGATTTATTGAATCATGGAAACTATTGGTTTATGAACTATGGTTTTATGTTTCACTGGTTATACTCGAACTATTTTATTAGAATATTATATGGGTGGACTGGAGGTAAACCTCTGATCAAACTGTAAATTTCTTACGGACCTAACGGATCCTTGGGTAGGCTCTCAGGCCCCAAGGTACTTCCTTAGGTTAATCATTTGACTAGTTATGGTGTACAGGTGGAAATTGGTTATATGATTTATTTCATTATCACAATTATGACATATTACTATATCACGATCCAGGTATTACAATTTACGGCTAAACTAATTTCTACTGGATTTTTATATGGATAGGATTTTAAAATATGAAGGCACTGCTCTGATCCAGCTGGTAAGACCTTACAGACCTAAGGATACCCTTGGGTAGGCCCATAAGCCCCAAGGCATATCATTAAGTTGGATCCCTTTATTATGTGCTTAGGGTAACCCTACGGACCTAAGGATACCCTTGGGTAGGCCCATAGGCCCTAAGGAATATCCTTAGGTTGGCTCCCTTTTGCTATGTGCTTAGGGTAAGCCCTACTGACGCAGTTTTGGAGAACTGTATAATGGAGTTTGGTTAGGGGTTCAACTATGGTTTTAAAAGATTTATATATTTTCACTGGTTTTGATTGGAACACACTAGACATCATATTCGATTTCCTGAAAATGTGATACTATGAATGCTTCCTATTAACTGAGATCTTCATGGTTTCTACTCGATGAACTAACAGTGGAACCCTAGATTACCCCAAAAATCGGTATAAGTCTGATTCAATAAGGAAATTGTATGGCTTTCTATTTATTTGTATATCCTATAGCATTAACTGGTAGTATTGTAATACTGAGCTTCCCAGAGCTCATTTTGTTACTCATATTTTCAGGTTAAAAGAATTGTACCAGTGCATCTATCGACATCAGTATTAGAGTTCTTCTAGCGTTGCTTGCAAAGTATGGTACATGTGATTAGGGGGCATGTAATTGTATTTTGTTTTATATACAAGTCTGAAAATCTGTTTTATTTCTGTGTACTGATAAATCATTTTATGAGTTTACATGTTTTAATAAAAGTTTTAAAATTTTCGAGAGTTTTACAGTGGGTCGCTTTGGTGGCCCTAACGTGACACCTTAGATTAGATTGGGTTACTTGTATCGGTCTGAGGGGGTTACATTTAGTGGTATCAGAGCTTTGGTTTGAGTCAAATTTTTCTAACTAAACCGGCCGGTCGAATGTTAAAAATGTCTGATCAGTACATGCCCCTAGACTACAATCGTACCTCTCTGAGCTGGAACTCCAAGGTCGAGTCCCTCTCTGTAACGAGCTAACCTAAGTTTTCTATCCATTAGGGCTCTACCGTTGCATAAAGGAATACCAGTAACGTCTGTGTAAACTCTATAAAATACCTCACAAGTAATGTGAGAGTTACTTATGTGAAAAAAATTATGACCCGACTCCAGAAATGAAATTGGAATATGTTACTACTCTATGAACCTATTCTCGTAAAAAAGGTTGAATTGATTCCACAAGGATAATTTTGTTCTAATTCTTTTATTTGAATGAGGAAAGAGTTATGATGAAAATGTATAATCAGCTGGTTAAATATTAAAAGAGGATCAATACTTCTGTAAAAACTACTTGAAGATATGCTAAAACTGATAAAAGTTTCATTTCTTTAATTCTGTGACATAAATGAATTTCGAGGATGAAATATTTTATGGAGGGGAGAATTTTCACACCCCAATCTAAGGGTTAAAATTTCAGAATGATATTTATAGAAGTAGTATGACTAAAATGTTGGGTTAACAAGGAATTTTGAGAAGGTTGAGGACTCTAAGTATAATTTTCCCTTTCTTTAGGTTTAAAGGATTATAGAATTCACGTGAATTCTATCCATCTTTGTAACCCCCTCATACTGATACGGATAACCCAATCCGATCTGGAGTGTCACATTAGGGCCACCGGAGCGACCCACCGTAAAAATAGCGGGAAATCTAAAACTTTTATTAAACATGTAAACCAATAAAATGATTTATAAATATTAAAAAATAAACCATATTTTCAGACTCATATATAAAACAAAATACAGTTACATGCCCCCTAATCACATGTACCATCCTCTGCAAGTAACGCTGGAAGAACTCCCTTATTGATGTCAATAGCTGCACTGGTATAATTCTTTTAACCTATAATTGTGAGTAATAGAGTGAGCTTCGGAAAGCTCAGTAATACAGAACTACCATATGATGCTATAGGACTTGCAGATAAATATAAAGCCATATAATTTCCTTATTGAATTAGACGTATACAAATTTTTGGGATAATTTAGAGTTCCACTGATAGTTCATCAAATAGAAGCCATAAAGATCTCAGTTCATAGGAAACATTCATAGTATCACAATTTCAGGAAGTCGAATAGGATGTCTAATGTGTTCCAACAGTACGATAAAATCATAATAGGTACAACAAACGAGTAATAGTTCAATAAATCATCATAAAATCATAATGAAGTTTAACTTTTGAAACTCATAGTTTAAACCTTTCTCCTGTACACTATCCGCAGTTCCCCAGAACTGCGTCCGTAGGGCTTACCTTAAGCACACAGCAAAAAGGAAGCAAACCTAAGGATAGGCTTTGGGGCATGTATCCTTAGGTCTGTAGGGCTTACCCTAAGCACACAGCAAAAGGGATCCAACCTAATGAGAGTCTCATTAGGTTCATAATCATTGTTATCATATATCAGTGAAAACCAATAATCATAAATCAACCATAGTCCATAAACCATCACCAGTAAGTCGGTGTATCAATAAACAGTAAACCATAGATTTCAATGCAATATAGTTCAAAACAGATAAAATAATTATGTAGTACATAGGGAACACACTAGAGAATCCATGTATTTTTCATATGCATTTTGTAGTTATCAGAGTATGGATAACATGAAACTTGTGCAATTTGATCGGATTCCAGGAACAAGGTCTTACTGAAGAGAGTCAATCACTAATCGATCAAATCAAATATCTAAGGTTGATACTTTAGAATTCCATTATGACTCATGTGCATCAAGAAAGTGTTCAGGTATCCTTTATACAGAATAATTCAATATTCATATTTACTGAGAGTGATTCCATTACCCAAATAATTAGGGGTATTCAAGAATATACTTTGAATTCATAGGATTTCAGCCTAATTGATCCAAATGGGGTATTCAAAATCTTTCCCTTCTGTGTTACTTGCGTGCTCAGACATGACCGAAGTGAGTTGAGATGAAAATATAGAAACGAAGATTCAAGACATTTACAATTTATGTCGATCTATCAAATTATCAAACAACTCGAGTTATACAACTCTCAGACTATTGCATGTCGATAAATAAATTCATTGCCCTTCTAGGGTATTCACTCTTTAATACTAACAATTCTTGTTCATTGATCACCTTTAGAATTATCACCGAATAGATATTAAAGAGACGAACATATATTCTATTGATCTTTATTTCATTTCCATGTTTCAACTATATCAAGAATTGTCAACGTATTTTATTCTTGGTTCATAACTCATAGGGACCGTACATCATGCAAGTTCATTGGTGTTCCCAGACTCATCCAATCATTTACTAAATTTTCAATCATTAAGGTTACTTAGTTCATTTAGTAGTCAAGTTCATTCCAGTTACTTCAGATTTTCCAGAGTAATTCAGACGTTCATAAATTTTAGATTCATATTGTACCTTCGTTCAGTTCGATCTTCGTGCTTGATTTATCGAACAAATATACAATTCTTATTACTGAATGCGATCTAGAGTTTAGCTGTATACTTCCAAAATTATCATCGAGCCAAACTTGAGAGGACGAACACGCATTCAAGTAATATCTATGTCGTTCAGGTACTGACTTATCATTAAGGTTGATCGGCTCACTTAAGTAATGGTCCATAACTTTTAAAGGTAGTCCAAAAACCTATGCTTATTTGGATTCCTTAATTAATCCAAGACATTTACTTAGTATAGGCCATAAGGGTATTTTGGTCATTTTGGTGTTCAGTTCATTCCAATCATTACAGAGCTCAAGGATATCCACTCATTCTTGAGCTTGGTGATATTCTTGGTCATTTGCATTCTACATGTATTCTGGTCATTTTACAGATCCATTGTAGTCCAATAATTCATTCCGTCTGATCTTATTATTAAATTCAAAGGTATCATCTTTTCCAGACCTTTCGAACAATTCTGACAAAAGAGCACCCTCGATAATGTATTCTTAACTTTGAGATTTTTAGGTCAATTGTCTTTTCAAAAGTTACCAACAGGTTATCAAGAATTTTCTATACAAAGACATTATCTTATCAATTAAATATATACTTTATCGAGTTAGGTATGAACCCTTAAAGTACTTCTCATTCAGGGTCAACTCAGAATATTTTTATATTTTAAGGGCATTTTCATAATTTCTTAACCAAATAGTTTCGGTATTAATTCTTAATGAAAAATAACTATAATTTAGAGATCATATAGTTAATTGCTTTCTTGAACATTCTCTTATCTTGAAATGATTCCTTAACAGACTTCTAATATCTTGCACAAACCCTCCTGGGGTTAAAAACCGGTTATCCAAATTTTCCAAGCAAAACTAGAATTTCTTATACACATATGTAGTTTTATCAGATCAATAAGTCTTTTCATAGTTATTAATCAACTTCTAGGGATAATTATTGTCATTTTACAATATAAGGGTATTTTCGTAATTTTACCCAACCAGAGTATTCTCATAATTTCTCATCCGAGTATCTTTAGTATTTAACCTTTGTTGATATAAAATATAAGTTACAAATCCAGGGCTGATTCCTTTATCACTAATCACAAAACTTGTAATTTAATTCTAATAATCTCTCAATCTTTTATAAAAGTCATCTGAACCATAATCAATTACTAAACCTTTTTACCGTATTCAGATCGAGTGTAGAAATTAATCAACTCCACAAAAGTGACCAACATTATCTTATTCATGCATTTACCAATATCAACATGTTCTATAAAGCATAAAGAGATAGTAAAGTATTACCTCGATTTATGTTCTATAGATATGACCATAAAAATTCCATTCGAACGCCCCCGATCTTTAATTTAACTTCCAATAATTCCTCAAATATATAAAAATAAGCATTTCATAAAAAATAGGTCTTAATTCTGAAAAACGGATCGAATCGGGTGATTAATCAGTGAAAACCAACTTACTGAGTTCAAATTTGGTGAAACAGACCCCAAAACGAATTCAAAACGTCACAAAATGTCAGAATAGATATACCCAGTCAAAGTCAAAGGTCGTTCAACGCCTGGTCAACGCCGGTCAAACTTCTGGTCAACAGTGGTCAACGTCGGTTAACGGTCAACGCAGGTCAACAGTCGACCGTTTTACACAAATATCACCATAACAAAAATTAATTACAAAATTAGTCACCTTATACAAATATTTACAAAACTAACACCTGAATTTTACACAATTATCACCCTAACAAAAATTAATTACAAAATCAACACCCTACGCACAGTGGCGGCGTGAGCGGTGCATGAAGAGTGATATGGTGTCGAAAATTCCTGGAAAAATTCATAAAAATTATTTTAAGGCATTTTGAGACACTTACCAAGCTCGGTTCGCAATTTTGAACGGCAGAGAGCTCGATTTCGAAACATCGAAAACTTTGACTTTCTCACCCTCCACTCGCTAACAACGACGGAGAAACGGAGGACACCGGTGGACTCGGAACGATGCAAGGAACACGATGGTGCGGGAGGTGTCAAAAACGGATGGTCGGATCGTCATGAATCGATGAAAAACCAACTGAAATTGAGTTAAAACCGACGATACATCCGATTAAATTAACGACGAACGACGCTGATTCACAATGAGAGGTTTGAGGGGTTTTGTTCATCGGTCGACAACGAACATGATGGAGGTTTCGGTTTGTCGATCGGAGGTCGGACGACGAGTATATCGGAGTTGAAAGGAGAGTTGATGGAGGAGGAAAACTGAGAAAACAATCTGAAACTATGCACAGAGAAGGGGGTTTATATTTTCTCTTAAAGAAAAATGGTTAAACTATGAGTTTAGCCATTGAATTTCGTACAATTTATAAAACGTCTACAAACTTTGAAATTTTACAATTTAATCCTCAATTTCTTCCAAAATACCATTTAAATTCACTAATTTATAATTTCTTAAATTTTAGCCCCTAAATTAGGGTGTGACAATCTTTGATTGATGTGAATTTATTATTTTATTCAAAATGTTTGGAACCACAAATTGATGAGATTTTTTTGGATAATATTCATTTTTAAATCGGGGAACCGGGGGACAAATTTGTTTTTTTCTTATGAGATAAGTCACCTTTGGTTTGTTCTAAAACTCCATTATATACAACACAATTGCAATAGCAGTTCTCCAGTGTTTTGAGGTCATAGATTCCAGCAATGGCATCCATCGATAAAACCGTCGTAGTCTCAGAGTCGACACAGAAGTCCGACGCCGCCCCACCGGAACCAGAAGCGGTTGCAGTGTCGACAAAGTTCACTTTCAACTATTCGCTAGTCGATGTTGCTCTTCGGATCTTACTGTTTGTAGTGGCTCTAAGTTTTGTGGTGGTCATGGTTACCAGCAAGTAAACCGAGGTTGTTTAGGTGTTGGGCTTGCCTAGAGTTAGACTTCCACTTCAAGCAATGTTCAATCATTCACCAGCTCATATTTAGGCCAAACGATGACGACTTTGGGAAAACAGACCTCGAATTCATGAACAAGAGATTCAACCGAGCTTGCTAGTGAAGTTTGGTCTCGAAAGGGGACTGGTGACTTGTGACCGACGATCGACCAATGATCTCCAGTAGAGGAATAGACGAAGGTTGTTAGAGAAAAAAAAGAAAGAATGAAATAAAAGAACTGGGAAAAAAAGGATAAAAATGATCTTATATCTCAACATTAAAATCACGTAGGAGATAGCTAAAAAAAGGGGAAAATCGCATGCTCAGTCCTTTAATATTGGTGAGAACTTAACTTTGTTCATAAGTGTTTACATAATTTTATCTTTAGTTAAATAGTTTAAATTAATTCTATTTAGTCCCTGATTTTAGTAATTAAAGAGTATAGTGGCTTCACAAGATTTTAGTTTTAGCAATTGGGTCATAAATTACTATTTAGATTCTAATAAGTTATTTTTATGGCGTGGAAAATTATTTGAAGTCGTATTTATACGATAGATTGTCCGTGTTCGTTAGAAAAAGATTGGAAGCTAGAAATCAAGTTGGTGAGTTGGAATTCAAAAGTAATATTTTGGGTTTTGTTGACGTCCTGAGTCCAATTCTGAAGTCTGTTTCGCCAAATTCGAACCCGGTAAGCTATTTTTCACTGATTAATCACCCGATTCGATATGTTTTTTTGCAATTAAGCTCCGTTTTTGATGAAATTTATGTTGTTATGTATTTGAGGAATTATTGGAAGTTGAATTAAAGATTGAGGGTGTTCAAATGGAATTTAAATGATCGATCAATATAGCATAAAAATCGAGGTAATACCTTACTACCTTTTTATGCTTTATGGAACATGTTGGTATTGGTAAATGCATGAATAAGATAATGTTTGGTCTCATCGGTGTAATTAATTTCTACACTCGATCTGAATACGCTAAAAACTCGATAACTGAATATGGCTTGGATGACTAATATAAGAAATTGAGGGACCGTTAGAATTAAATTAGAAGTTTTATGATTAAGTAATAAAGCAATCAGCCCTGGATCTGTAAATTATAATTTATACCATTAAAAGGTACCTGGATGAGAAATTATGAGAATACTTTGGTTAGGTAAAATTACAAATATGCCTTTGAGAAGTAAAAAAATAGTCCGAGTTGACTTTGAATGAGAAAGTACCTTAAGAATTCCTACCTTACCCGATAAATTGCATATTTAATTGTTAAGATCTTGTCTTTGTACAGAAAATTCTGCACAACCGGTTTGTAACTTCTGAGAAGGCACTAGACCGAAAATCTCTGAGTTAAGATTAAATAACTGAAGAATAATTTATCGAGGGTGCTCTTTTGTTAGAATTGCTTGAATGGACTGGAATAGATGATAAGTTTAAATTAAATAATAAGATCAGACGAAATGAAATGATTAAAATACATTGGATTTGTAAATTGACGAAAATACCCTTGGAATACAAAAGACCCAAGAATATCACCAATCCCAGGAATGATTGGATATCCTCAAGCTCTGAAATGACTGAAATAACGTTAAGCACCGAAATGAGCAAAATACCCTTATGGCGTAAATACCACTTGAACGATAGTTCATCTCCTCAAGTTTTGATCGATGATAATTCTAGAATTACTCGGCTTAGCTCAATGCTAGAGCGCATTCGATATTAAGAAGTGGATATTCGTGAGACAAATCAACCACGAATATCAAAATGACTTTATTATATGGCCAAATTGAACTGAACGAAAGTATAATATGTATCCGAAATTCAAAAGCGTCTGAATTATTCAAGAAAAATCTGAAGTAACCGTGATAAAAATGACTACTAAATGAACTAAGTAACCTCAATGACTGAGGATTAAGTAAGTGATTTGGATAAGTCTAGGAACTCGGATGAACTTACATGATGTACCATCCCTATGGGTTATGAACCAAGAATTAATTACGTCGATAATTCCTGATGTTGTTGCATTGTGGAAATGAAATAAAGACTATTGGAATATCTGTTCGTTTCCTTAAAATCTATTCAGCGATGATTCTAAAGATGATCTATGGATAAGAATTTTTGGTAATAAAAAGTGAATACCCTGGAAGGGAAATGAATTGACCAGTCGACAAGCATCAGTTCTGGGAGTTGTTCGATAATTGGATCGATCATTATAAATGGTAAATGTCCTGACACTTGTTTCCCCTTATCAGCTTAAATCACTCCAGTCATACCTGAACACTTTCCTGATATACATGAAACATAGTGAGCTTCTAAAATATCAACCTTAAATGTCTGATTAGATCGGTTAGTAATCGATTCTCTTCAATAGGACCTTGTTCCTTCAATCCGATCAAATTGCACAAGTTTCATGTTATCCATACTGATAACTACAAAATGCCTCTGAAAAATACTTGGATTTTCTAGTGTATTCCATATGTACTACATTACGATTTTATATGTTTTAAAATAAGTTTTAATGAAAGTACTGATTTACTGGTTTGTGAACCATGACAACATGGTATATAATCTCTGATTATGGTTTTCATCAAAAAATATGAACTTTTCCTGATTTATAGAATCATGGAAACTACTGGTTTATGAACTATAGTTTTATGTTTCACTAGTTATACTCGAACTGTTTTATTGGGATATTATATGGGTAGACAAGAGGTATAGCTCTGATCAAGCTGTAAATTTCTTACGGACCTAAGGGATCCTTGGGTAGGCTCTCAGGCCCAAATGTACTCCCTTGGGTTAATCATTTGACTACTTATGGTGTACATGTGGAAATTGGTTATATGATTTATTTCATTATCACGGTTATGAAATATAACTAGATCACGATCCAGGTATTACAATTTACGGCTAAACTGATATCTACTGGATTTTTATATGGATAGGTTTCTGAAGTATGAAGGCACTGCTCTGATCCAGTTGGTAAGACCTTACAGACCTAAGGATACCCTTGGGTAGGCCCATAGGCCCCAAGGCATATCCTTAGGTTGGTTCCCTTTGCTGTGTGCTTAGGGTAACCCTACGGACCTAAGGATACCTTTGGGTAGGCCCATAGGCCGCAAGGAATATCCTTTGGTTAGCTCCCTTTGCTATGTGCTTAGGGTAAGCCCTACGGACGCAGTTCTGGGGAACTGGATAATGGAGTTTGGTTGGGGGTTCTATTATGGTTTTAAAATATTTATATCTTTTCACTGGTTTTGATTGGAACACACTAGACATCCTATTCGATTTCTTGAAAATGTGATACAATGAATGCTTCCTATTAACTGAGATCTTCATGGTTTCTACTCGATTAACTACCAGTGGAACCCCAGATTACCCCCAAAACTGGTATAAGTCTGATTCAATAAGGAAATTATATGGCTTTCTATTTATCTGCGTGTCCTATAGCATCAACAGGTAGTATTGTATTACTGAGCTTCCCAAAGCTCATTTTATTACTCATCGTTTCAGGTTAAAAGTGTAACCCTCCAGACCCGGTCTGTAAGTTAGTCCCAAACCTAAGTGGTCACATATCCCATTCATAGTTTTTTCCCTTAAAATATATTAGATATAATATAGAACAAAATATTAATAATACAGATATATCCAAAATGATAGCAAATACATGTCTCCAAACATAATCGAAAAACATATAGAGATATATGTTCGTACAAAATAAGTAGTTGATCTCTCCTGATGCCAAATCTGCTAGCTTACGAGCTGCTGTTATTTGAAAAAGGGTAAAAACTACAGAATTAGCTAAAAAGCCCAGTGTGCTTCAAACAGTGTATAAAAACATACTAATAAAATATTTCATCAAACATGTTTGTTTTATTTAAAATATGAACACTACCCCCATCCGTCACGAACAAAATGTGTAGGTTCCCCAGAACCTTACACCCCGTCACGTCTAGTAAGGCCCTGAGCACAAAGCCAAGGAGCCTGCAAGTATTCTTCCTTCAACAATATTTCCCCCAATGTCAGTAATAAACAAGTATGTATTCAAGTAAATTTGGTGAATAATTCATGCTTAAAAAAACCATATACCGAAATACAGAAATCAGATATCAGGAAATCAATATTCAGGAATCAAGTATCATGTATCATGTCATAACAATATTATGAATTATCACCAATCTAAAACAATTCAAATAATATTTTTAAAACAGTAAAATAACACTTTCATGAAACACACCTGTAACAGTCTGAGAAATCAGATAGGGAAGCCTATTACTGGGTTTGTCGATCATGCTCTGCGGTAGCGCTAGATCCTACGAATTGGAAAAATCCATATTGGAATCCTAATATAAATAGCCTTTATTTAAATAATATACGGAAACCTACGGGTAATTCTTGTAGTACGCGATTCAGGTTGATCTGACGAACGAACAACTCCAGACCTAACTGACCCACGCTCAGGTGAAACATGAGTACCTTCATAAAATATTTTATTGAATCAATTCCTTAACCAGAACTCAAATAAAAAATCAAAATATTAAAATACTAAGCCTTTTGGGTTCACATGCTTGATTCGGGGATTTCAGGTCAGAATTGGGCAAAACGGACTTCGGAATCAGATTCAGAATGTCGAAAAACATAAAGTATGACCTTCCGAAATTCTGAATTCTTAGTCAAAATCAAAGTCAACGGGTTTGACTGACGATTTGGAGACTTTCGGGTTCAAATTTGGTGAAACGGACCCCAAAAATGGATTCGAAACATCGAAGAATGTCAGAATAAGTACTCGGAAAAGATTAAAGGTCGTTTAATGACCGGTCAAAGTTCTGGTCAAAGGTGGTCAACCATTTTAAGAAATTAACATTTTTTTTTAAATTACAAAAATAGTACCATTTTGAAATTAATTACCAAAATAGCATTATTTTCAAAATAATTACTAAAATATCACTATTTTAAAAAATTTACGAAATTGTCACCTTTTTAAAAAATTACAAAAATAACACCATTTTCAAAATAATTATCAGAATAGCACCATTTCCTAAATAATTACCAAAATAGCACCCGATCAACGGGTCGGGTCGGGTTGCAACCGGTCAAACCGGCCATTTTGACCTTCCCCACATGAAGTGGCGACACGTGGGGGCGCGTGGGACGTCTTATGGCAACGTAAAATTCGCGGAAAAATTTCTAAAAATTATTTTGAGCGATTTCGAGATACTTAGGAAGATCAGTTCAAATTTTTGAATGGCGGAGAGCTCGATTTCAACAAATCAGAAACTTTGACCGTCTCACCTCCTCATGCGCCGCCGTCGACGGAGACCAAGGATGACACTGAGGGACTCGGAACGACACAAGGAACACGATGGTGTATGAGGTGTCGTAAATGGATCAACGATAGGTGGTGAATTTAAGATTTTCTCGGCGATTGTGCTAAAAAAAGTCGATACTTTGACTTGAAATTCCTGACGTTTGGCAGCGTTTCTCCTTAATTAATTTAAGGGGTTTGTTCTTCGCTCGATGATGAACACGATGGTGGTTTCAAAACGACGATCAGAATTCGGATGACGTCGGGATCGTGGTTGGAAGATGGTGTTGGGGAGGCAATTTTTGGGAGCAATTGGTTTCTGATTTTCAGAAACCAATTGCACGTATATAATACCAAACTCACCAACCATTATAGGGTAAATTCAAGGATTGGTCCTTAAATTTCCTTTAACTCTAAAACAAGCTACAAGTTTTAAAATCTTTTAATTTAGTCCCCAAATTTCACCAATTTACTTAATTAAAACCTCAAATTACAATTATATATATTTTTTCCCAAAATTTTGGGTAGTTACAATTCTCCCCCTCTACAAGAAATTTCGTCCTCGAAATTTACCTAATGAAAATAGATGAGGAAATTGAGCCTCCATTGACTCCAATGTTTCCCAAGTAGCTTCTGAGGGGCTACGATTACTCCATTGAACTTTGACCATTGGAATACGCCTATTCCGAAGAACTCGCTCATCCCTCTCTAAAACCTGAATAGGCTCTTCCTTATATGACAAATCAGGTCTCAACTCTACCTCATCAACCTGAATGATGTGATCCGGATCTGGACGGTATCGCCTCAACATAGACACATGGAAAACATCTTGAATACGACTGTGCTGGGGAGGCAACTCAAGCTGATAAGCAACAGGTATAACTTTCTTCAAAATACGATACGACCCAATAAATCGCGGACTCAGTTTACCTTTACGTCCAAATCTCAATACCTTCTTCCATGGGGATACCTTGAGAAAAACCTAATCTCCAACCTCAAACTCGATATCCTTACGTCGCTTATCTGCATATGATTTATGCCTATCGAATGCCTCTTTTAAGCGATCACGGATCAATCTGATAGTATCTTCAGTCTCTTGAACCATGTCTGGACCCAAAGTTTTTCTATCATGCAATTGTATCAAACATATAGGAGTACGACATCTACGTCCATACAGAGCCTCGTACGGTGCCATGCGAATACTTGTCTAGTAACTATTATTGTAAGCAAACTCAGCTAATGGCAAGAAATCTTCCCAACTACCATGGAAATCAATCACACAACCCCGTAACATATCCTCCAACACCTGAATTACACGCTCAGACTGTCCATCAGTCTGAGGATGAAAAGATGTACTGAAATTCAAACGAGTACCCAGAGCCTCGTATAAAGCTTTCTAGAAACTGGAAGTGAACCTCGGATCTCGATCAGATATGATAGACAACGGTATACCATGAAGTTTAACAATCTTTGAAATATACAACTTAGCCAGTTTGTCTAGAGAATAATTAATCCGGATAGGTATAAAGTGCGCTGACTTGGTGAGTCGATCAACAATCACCCAAATAGAATCCTTTTTAGAAGGAGTCAGAGGAAGACCAGTAATGAAATCCATCATAATGCGCTCCCATTTCCACTCAGGAATCTTAATTGACTGTAACAATCCAGATGGATGCTGGTGTTCTACCTTAACCTGTTGACAAGTCAAACACCTCGCCACAAAATCTGAAATATTATTTTTCATACCAGTCCAGAAGTAACGCTCTTTAAGATTATTGTACATTTTGTCCCCGCCAAGATGCATAGCATAAGGACTACTATGAGTCTCCTGAAGAATAACCCATCTCAACTCATCATCTTTAGGGACGCAGTAACGACCATGAAAACACATAATACCATCCTGATCCACGGTATACTCTGAATTCATTCCCTGCTTAACTTGTTCAATAATGGAAAGCAATGAGTTATCCAGAAGTTGCTTGATCTTAATCTCCTTGGCCAAAGTAGGTTTAACCTGCAACTCTGCTAACAGACTATTATTATCAAATAAACTCAAGTTGGCGAATAAGGCTCTGAGATCTGATATCGCCTTACGGCTCAAGGCATCTGCCACTACATTAGCCTTCCCTGGATGATATTCTATCTCTAAATCATAGTCCTTTAGAAGCTCCAACCAGCGACGCTATCTAAAATTCAATTCTTTCTGAGTAAGCAGATACTTCAGACTCTTATGATCAGTATAAATATAACACTTTTCTCCGTATAGGTTGTGTCTCCAGATCTTTAAAGCAAAAACCATGGCAACTAACTCCAGATCGTGAATAAGATAGTTACACTCATGCGACTTTAACTGACGCGAAGCATAAGCGACAACTTTCCCATCTTGCATCAAAACACATCCTAATCTAGAGTGAGAAGCATCACTGTAGACAGAAAAATCTTTCCCAGATTCAGGCTGAATCAGCACTGGGGCTTGAGTTAGAACAATCTTCAATTTCTCAAAGCTAGCTTGTTGGTTCTCAGACCAGACAAATGGAACATCTTTCCTCAATAGTTTCGTCAGAGGAGCTGCAATAAGGGAGAACCCCTCAACGAAACGACGGTAGTAACCAGCTAAGCCCAAGAAACTACGGATCTCAGAAACGTTCTTGGGTTGCTTCCAGTTTAGAATAGCCTCCACTTTGCTTGGATCCACCCGAATACCATCAACAGAAACGATATGTCCAAGAAAAGTCACTTCGCTGAGCCAAAACTCACACTTGCTCAACCTAGCGTATAGCTTATTCTCCCTTAGAGTCAGTAGAACAATCCTTAAATGCTCTTCATGTTCTGCATCACTTCTAGAATACACCAGTATGTCACCAATGAACACAACTACAAACTGATCCAAATAAGGTCGAAACACCCTATGCATCAGATCCATAAAAGCAGCAGGGGCATTTGTTAACCCGGATGACATCACTAAAACTCATAATGCCTATACCGAGTACGGAAAGCAGTCTTCGGAATATCCGAGTCTTTCACTTTGAGTTGATAATAACCAAACCTCAAGTCTATTTTTGAAAAGATATAAGCCCCTCGAAATTGGTCAAATAGATCATCGATTCTGGGCAGAGGATATTTGTTTTTAACTGTGAGCTTGTTCAGCTTCCTATAATCAATATAGAGTCTCAATGTCCCCTCTTTCTTCTTACCAAAGAGAACTAGGGCTCCCCACGGTGATACACTGGGTCAGATAAATCCTCTATCTAACAACTCCTGAAGTTGGACTTTAAGTTCTTTAAGCTCCTTTGGGGCCATACGATAAGGAGCCATTGAAACCGGAGTGGAACCAGAATAGACTTCAATCTCAAACTCAACTTCTCTATCCGGAGGTAATCCAGGCAACTCCTCGGGAAAAACATCGAGAAATTCCTTAACAATCCGGATGCCTTCAATATCAGATTGAGAACTCCTAGTATCCAATATATAAGCAAGAAACACCTCGGAACCTTTCCTGATCATCTTCTCAGCTACCAAAGCAGACACAATATTCGTCAGAAATCCACGGCGTTCCCCGATCATTACAATTTTTTGATTATCTGGAGTCTTCAGAACAACTCTCTTGGTCTCAAAATCAATATTAACTCGATGTTTCTCCAACCAATCTACTCGAAGAATCAAATCAAACTCTTCCAAAGTTAACTCCATCAGGTCGGCCAGAAAAATTTCCCCATTGATCTCTATAGGACACTATCTAAAAATATGATCCAACATTATGGACTTGCTTAAGGGACTTTGAACTATCACTGAATACTCAGTATTCTCAACAGGAATATTTAGACCCTCAGAAACAGAATGCGATACATATGAATTGGTAGAACCACTATCAAACAATGCAAAGTAGGGAACTGAATGAATAGTAATAGTACATGTAGTCACATTAGGCCCATCACGATCTTGTCAAAGTCTAGCAGTGTAAACCAATGCAGGCTGTCTGGTATCAGATCTGACTGAACCCATACTCTGAGATACTCGACCTCTATTAGCCGATCCTGGTGCTCTGCCCTGACTATGACTCACCGTTGGAGTCTGAACAATACTCTGAGTACGAGCAGGAGTACGAACTGGTGTCTGAACAGAATGAGGTATCTCTGGACAATCCTTCAAATGATGGTCACGAAACCCACATTTATAACAAGTGCCCAATTTCATCATGCATTCCCCAAAATGATGTTTCCCACAGTAATCGCATGTTGGCAAGGATTGCGACCCAAAAGAACCACCATGTCTAGAAGATTGAACAGCTGAAGAACCAGATACAACAGGTCTGACACTCTTACCACCTCTTTAAAAGGACTCACCCCTGCCTCTCTTGCTAGGGTGTGTAGAAGAATCAACAGAACCAGAGGGCCTCCTGAATTGGGTTTGAGCTCGATCACTATCTCTCTTGTGCTCCATACCAGTCGCTCTATTTCCTCAGCAGTCTTGGCTATCTTAACCAAGGCATCAAAATTCCTCTCTCGGTGGGTAGCGACTCGACTCTTGATCTCATACTTGAGTCCATTATCGAACCACAAGCATCGATCTATCTCCGTGTCAACAAGTCTAGGAGCATAACGGCTCAATAAGATGAACTCAACCTCGTAGTCCATAACAGACATGCTACCCTGCTCTAGATTCTGAAACTCCTGACGTCACTCCTGCAGGTATCTCTCTCCAATGTAGCGACTCCGGAAGCGCGTCTTGAAAAGATCCCATGTTAACTGGTTTCTCGGAATACTACTAGAAATTGATTGCCACCATCTGAAGCTCTCTTTCTTCAACATAGTTAGGGCTCCCTTCAACTTCTGTTCAGGCCTGAGGTCTATCTCATCCATAATCCTCTCTGTGTCCTCCAGCCAATACTCAGTATCTATCGAAGGTCGACCAGTAATACACTCGAATGGAACTACACCAGCAGCAACCAGAGAATTTGAAATCTCAACTGCAATCATATTACTAGGGGCTCTGGCAGCTCTCAGAAACATGCGGAATATAACTCTATTAATGGCATCTTCGTTCATGTTAGTATCCTCATCTCTAGTGACAGGAAGATCTCTCATAGGAGTAAATTGGTCATCATGAGAAAGGGTCGGATCTACTTACGGAACAGGAGGATCACGTGGAGACATTGGATCGTCGATCGTAACAGAAGGTCGAGCGACTCGCCCTCGACCACGGCCACGTCTTGTCCTACGACCTCTAACAACACTCATCGTTGGATCTATAAGGCTCTACAGAAAGAGTTTGAAACATATGTCAGATTAGCATCAGGGATCTCGAGAGAACTTTAAATCATAAAATAAGGTGACATTTTTTTTTCTTCAAATTTTCTTAAAAATCCAAAGTTTATGACCCACATATAGTTCGAGTGTTTAAAATCGAAAGCTCTGATACCACCAAATGTAACCCTCCACACCCGGTCTGTAAGTTTGACCCAAACCTAAGTGGTCACATATCCCATTCAGAGTTTTTTTCCCTTAAAATACATTTAGATATAATATAGAAAAAATATTAATAATACAGATATATCCAAAACGATAGCAAATACATGTCACCAAACATAACCGAAAAACATATAGAGATATACGTTCGTACAAAATAAGTAGTTGATCTCTCCTGATGCCAAATCTGCTAGCTTACGGTCTGTTGTTATCTGAAAAAGGGTAAACACTACAAAATGAGCTAAAAAGCCCAGTGTGCTTCAAACAGTGTATAAAAATATACTAATAAAATATTTCAGTAAAATCATTTCATCAAACATGTTTGTTTTATTTAAAATATGAACACTACCTCCATCCATCACGAACAAAATGTGTAGGTTCCCCAGAACCATACACCCCGTCACATCCAGTAAGGCCCTGAGCACAAAGCCGAGGAGCCTGCAAGTATTCTTCCTCCAATAATATTTCCCCCAATGTCAGTAATAAACAAGTATGTATTCAAGTAAATTTGGTGAATAATTCATGCTTAAAAAAACCATATACCGAAATACAGAAATCAGATATCAGGAAATCAATATTCAGGAATCAAGTATCATGTATCATGTCATAACAGTATTATGAATTATCACCAATCTAAAACAATTCAAATAATATTTTTAAAACAGTAAAATAACACTGTCATGAAACACACCTGTAACAGTCTGAGACATCAGATAGGGAAGCCTATTACTGGGTTTGTCGATCACGCTCTACGGCAGCGCTAGATCCTACGAATTGGAAAAATCCATATTGGAATTCTAATATAAATAATCTTTATTTATATAATATACGGAAACCTACAGGTAATTCTTGTAGTACGCGATTCAGGTTGATCTGACGAACGAACAACTCCAGACCTAACTAATCCACGCTCAGGTGAAACACGAGTACCTTCATAAAATATTTTATTGAATCAATTCCTTAACCATAACTCAAATAAAAAATCAAAATATTAAAATACTAAGCCTTTTGGGTTCACATGCTCGATTCAGGGATTTTGGGTCAGAAATTGGCAAAACGGACTTCGGAATCAAATTCAGAACGTCAAAAAACATAAAGTATGACCTTCCAAAATTATGAATTCTTGGTCAAAATCAAAGTCAACGGGTTTGACTGACGATTTGGAAACTTTTGGATTCGAATTTGGTAAAATGGACACCAAAAATGGATTCAGGACATCGAAAAATATCAGGATAGGTATACTCGGAAAAGATTAAAGGTCGTTTAATGACCGGTCAAAGCCGGTCAAAGTTTTGGTCAAAGTTGGTCAACCGTTTTAAGAAATTAACATTTTTTTTAAAATTATGAAAATATCACCATTTTGAAATTAATTACCAAAATAGCATCATTTTCAAAATAATTACTAAAATATCACTTTTTAAAAAAATACAAAATTGTCACTTTTTTTTTTAAAAAAAATTACAAGAATAGCATGCTTTTCAAAAATAATTATTAGAATAGCACCATTTCCCAAATAATTACCAAAATAGCACTCGATCAACGGTCATCGGGTCGGGCCGGGTTGCAACCGGTCAAACCGGTTATTTTGACCTTCCCCATGCGCAGTGGGGGGAGCGTGGGACGTCTTTTGCCAGCGTAAAATTCACGGAAAAATTTCTAAAAATTATTTTGAGTGATTTCGAGATACTTACAAAGATTGGTTCAAATTTTTGAATGGCAGAGAGCTCGATTTCAACAAATCAGAAACTTTGACCGTCTCACCTCCTCACGCGTCGCCGTCGACGGAGACCAAGGATGACACCGGCGGACTCGGAACGACACAAGGAACACGATGGTGTAGGAGGTGTCTTAAACGGATCAACGATCGGTGGTGAATTTAAGATTTTCTCGGCGATTTTGCTAAAAAAAACGTCGATACTTTGACTTGAAATTCCCGGCGTTTGGCAACGTTTCTCTTCAATTAATTTAAGGGGTTTGTTCTTCGCTCGATGATGAACACGATGGTGGTTTCAAAACGACGATCGAAATTTGGACGGCGTTGGGATCGTGGTTGGAAGATGGTGTTGGGGGAGGCAATTTTTGGGAGCAATTGGTTTCTCATTTTCAGAAACCAATTGCACGTATATAATACCAAACTCACCAACCATTATAGGGTAAATTCAGGGCTTTGTCCCTGAATTTACCCTAACTCTAAAACAAGCTACAAGTTTTAAAATCTTTCAATTTAGTCCCCAAATTTCACCAATTTACTTAATTAAAGCCTCAAATTACAATTATATATATATATTTTTTCAAATTTTTGGGTTGTTACAAAAAGAATCGTACAAGTGCATCTATCGACATCAGTATTGGAGTTCTTCCGGCATTACCTGCAGAGTATAGTACATGTGATTGCGGGGCATGTAATTGCATTTTGTTTTATATACGAGTCTGAAAATCTGTTTTACTTCTGTGTAATGATAAATCATTTTTTGAGTTTACATGTTTTATTAAAAGTTTTAATTTTTTATAGATTTTTACAGTGGGTCGCTTTGGTGGCCCTAATGTGATGATCCAGATCGGATCGAGTTACTCGTATCGATCTGAGGGGGTTACACTCGATATGACTGAAGGTTAAGATTAGTAAAGCACGTTGGAAAGAAAAGATAACATACATCTCAACTTGTCTTGATAATAAAAAAGTTAATCGAAAACAAAGTTTACTGATATAATAAGTTCCAACAACAATATATATAGGAATGTAATATCTTATTTAGAACTGTTAAATTGACAACGCAAGTAAGTTTATCTTATATTCAAGTTTGCTTCACTTTTTAAGATGAATTGGTTTCAAATTTTAAAGCTCAAATTATAATTTTAATGAGGAAGATATGTTAAATTTTACAATTAGTTCTAAAAATAACTAAACATACATGATTTTATGCTTCACATTTGTTTGAACATTATGTGCATAGTTTAAAGAAAATAGGACCCTAAAGAGAGTATTTCTATTTGGCGATATACATGCATTATTATTTTCGATAAGAAGTAGAAAATTTGTAGCATTGTTTTTACTCAAATTGCTTCAAAAATATTATTAGAAATCCAAAAACCATAACTAAAGCTATGTGGTATTAAATAAAGATTAATATTTTTTTTCTTTTTACTTATTGTATTCCCTTTTTATAGTGTTTGGGGTTTGTCGTTAACATAATTGTACTTAACACATTTTTGTAGAGAATGCCATTCCTAGACCTAATTTCAAGATTCAGTTAATGAATATCATAACAATAAAAAGTTGATGGATAAACACATGCTGTTAAATTATTATTATCATGCAATAAATAATATTAAATGCGTTAAACATGAAATGTATAATGTTTCCTTTATTGCAACGCCTCTCATTACCTTGCCTTTTAGGACTACCTATAAATGATATTTTTCTTGATAACAAATCTCGTTCGAAATAAATCTTACAAGCAAAATTGAAGGAACAACAACACTTCTAGACAACATGGCAAGCCTCAATACTTTTTCTTTCCTAGTGGTTTTATTCATAACGATGGGTGCAGTGATAGCTATAACCGAGAATGATCGGATAATTAAGGAGAATAATTGTGATGTTAAAATGGGGAAGCCTTGTGTTATGGAAATTTTTGATAATATATTAACAAAAGGGAGTGTTTCTAATAAGTGTTGTGGTGAACTCCTTGCATTAGGAAAAGTGTGCCACTTGGCATTGGTAAAGCGGACCCTTGAAAATCATGTAATCAAACACATGAACTCGAAGACAATTATGAAAAATAGTGTTAGGACTTAGAAAGATTGCCTCATATTGAACCATTCACCCTCACCATCATCTTAAAGATATTGATTTGCTTCAGTTAACAAAGGATTTTAAGACATAACAACCTCAAATATGTAATTTTTGTTTCGATATTGTTCCATGAACTTTCAAGGTAAAGTTTAATTTAATTCGTGCCAAGTTGAAGCATATTTCAAACCGTAAGAAATAATAAAATGATTCTAGCAGAACTTTTGTCTAATAAAATAATATTTTCTATGTCAACATCTCTTTGTTGCAACAAACTATTACTTTTGCATTTGAAATTGCAAAACATTTCATGTCAAGTATTACACCTTTTCATGTGGTTTTTACTTCGAAAGATATCAATATTATATGTATTTAGATTATTCTTATAAAAAGAAATTAGTAATTCGATGGAACGGTGAGTAATTTAAATAATCCCCTAAACTAGCATTTTAAATGTAACATAAATTTGGGGAATTATTCTCACAAATTAAGAATCTTGACTACAAATTAAGAATCTTGACTATGCTATTATACTAAAATTGTTTTAACAAAACAACTTGAAGTCAACTAAACATTTTGATTCAATGATGCTTTTGTTATAAAAGATAAAGCCTCAATTTTCAATTTATAGTACTTGTGTTCCATAGTAAGAAAGAATTATTTGAAATACAAAAACAAATATGAAATAATGTTGATCATAATAGTTTCCCATATTATTTAACTAACTCAACGTTTGTAGTTTGATTTGTTTTAATAAATACATTTTTTAACAAATAAATTATGTTTGTGATACAACGATTTATACAAAATACGTTAACTTTTTTGTTCCCCAATAGTTTCTAGTTTTACTTTTCGTACTTATTAAAAACATATAAGGTTAGTTTTTATTATTTTAAAAATACTTTTAAGTTGATTAAACAATATCAGACCAATGAAAACCTATTAAAGGATCATTGTAACACTTCAAAATAAACAAATTGTGTAAAATAACTATTTCAATGCACATTATTCAAATTGAGTGTAATGTCTTAAAGAGATCAAAATTTTAAAAACTAAAAAGTTAATTGATTGCTTTAAGCATTTCTAATATTTAAATTAATTTACTTTCTTTAAGATAAAATCGTAAAAATCTTTCTCGATATGACTGAAGGTGAAGATTAGTAAAGCACATTGGAATGAAAAGATAACAAACATCTCTACTTGTCCTGATAATAAAAAGTTAAGTTAAGCGAAAACAAAGTTTACTGATATAACGAGTTCAAATAACAATATTTGTAGGAATGCAATATCTTATTTATAACTACTAAATTGACAATGCAAGTAAGTTCATCTTATATTCAAGTTTCCTTTAGTATTTAAGATGAATTGGTTTCAAATTTTAAAGCTCAAATTATATTTTTAATGCGGAAGATATATTAAATTTTACAATTAGTTCTAAAAATAACTAAACATACATGATTTTATGCTTCACATTGTTTTTGAACATTATGTTGCATATTTTAAAGAAAATAGGACCTTAAAGAGACTATTTTTGTTTGGCAATATATATGCATTACTATTTCCGATAAGAAATAGAAAATTTGTAGCTTTGTTTTTTTACTCAAATTGCTTCAAAAATATTATTAAAAATCCAAAATCCATAACCAAAGCTTTGTGGTATTAAATAAAGATTAATATTGTTTTCTTTTTTACTTATTGTATTCCCTTTTTATAGTGTTTGTGGTTTCTCGTTAACATAATGGTACTTGACACATTTTTATAGACAATGACATTGTTGGACCTAATTTCATGATTCAGTTAATTAATATCATAACAATAAAAAGATGATGGATAAACGTATGTAGTTAAATTATTTTTATCATGCAATAAATAATATTAAATGCATTTAACATGAAATGTATAACGTTTCCTCTATTGCAAAGCCTCTTATTACCATGCCAAGTTGAAGCATATTTCGAAACGTAAGAAATAATAAAATGATTCTAGCAGAGCTTTTGTCTAATAAAATAATATTTTCTATGTCAACAACAACTCTTTGTTGCAACAAACTATATCTTATACATTTGCATTTGAAATTGCAAAACATTTTACGTCAAGTATTACACTTTTTTTCTGTGGTTTGTACTTCGAAAAATATCAATATTGTATGTATTTAGATTATTCTTATAAACTAAAATTAGTAATTCGATGGAATGGTGGGTAATTTAAATAATGCCTAAACTAGCATTTTAAATATAAAGTAAATTTGGGGAATTATTCTCACAAATTAAGAATCTTGACTAGTTATTGTTACTAATATTGTTTGATTATTATTAAGATTAAAATATGCTCTCTTTACTAAAATTGTTTTACCAAAACAACTTGAAGTCAACTAAGCATTTTGATTCAATAATGCTTTTGTTATAAAAGGCAAAGACTCAATTTTCAATTTATAGTACTTGTGTTCCATAGTAAGCAAGAATTATTTGAAACACAAAAAAATATGAAAGAATGTTGATCATAACATTTTCCCCATATTATTAACTTACTCGATGTTTGTAGTTCGATTTGTTTTAATAAACACTTTTTGTAATAAATAAATTATGTTTGTGATACAACGATTTATACAAAATACGTTAACTTTTTTTGTTCACAAATAGTTTCTAGTTTTACTTTCCATACTTATTAAAAACATATATGGTTAGTGTTTATTATTTTTTTTAAAAAATTAGGTTGATTAAACAATATCAGACCAATGAAAAACCTATTAAAGGATCATTGAAACACTTCAAAATAAAAAAAATTGTGTAAAATAATTGTTTTAATTCGCATTATTCAAATTGAGGGTAATGTATTAAAAATGGAAATTTTAAAAACTAAAAAGTTATTGACTGCTTTAAGCTTTTCTAATATTTAAATTAATTTGCTTCCTATACGATAAAATCTTAATAATCTTTCTCGATATGACTGAAGGTAAAGATTAGTAAAGCATGTTGGAATGAAAAGATAACATACATCTCAACTTGTCATGATAATAAAAAGTTAAGTTCAGCGAAAACAAAGTTTACTGATATAACAAGTTCCTATAACAATGTATATAGGAATGCAATATCTTATTTAGAACTGCTAAATTGACAATGGAAGTAAGTTAATCTTATATTCAAGTTTCCTTCACTATTTTAGATGAATTGGTTTCAAATTTTAAAGCTCAAATTATAATTTTAATGAGGAAAATATGTTAAATTTTACAATTAGTTCTAAAAATAACTAAACATGCATGATTTTATGCTTCACATTGTTTTTGAACATTATGTTGCATATTTTAAAGAAAATAGGACCCTAAAGAGACTATTTATATTTGGCGATATATATGAATTAATATTTACGATAAAAAGTAGAAAATTAATATTGTTTTCTTTTTTACTTATTGTATTCCTTTTTTATAGTGTTTGTGGTTTGTCGTTAACATAATTGTACTTAACACATTTTTGTAGAGAATGGCATTGCTGGACCTAATTTCATGATTCAGTTAATTAAATATCATAACAATAAAAGATGATGGATAAACATATATTTTTAAATTATTATTATCATGCAATAAATAATATTAAATGCATTTAACATGAAATGTATAACGTTTCCTTTTTTGCAACGCCTCTCATTACCATGCCTTTTAGTTTTACCTATAAATGATATTTTTCTTGATAACAAATCTTATTCGAAATTAATCTTACGAGCCAAATTGAAGGAACGACAGCGCTCCTAGACAACATGGCAAGCCTCAATATTGTTTCTTTCCTAGTGGTTTTATTCATAACGATGGGTGCAGTGATAGCTATAACCGAGAATGATCGGATAATTAAGGAGAATAATTGTGAAGTTAAAATGGGGAAGCCCTGTGTCATGGAAGTTTTCGACAGTATATTAAAAAAAGGGAGCATTTTAAATAAGTGTTGTGGTGAACTCCTTGAATTAGGAAAAGTGTGTCACTTGGCATTGGTAAAGTGGACCCTTGAAAATCATGTAATCAAACATGTGAACTCGAAGACAATTATGGAAAATAGTGTTAGAACTTGGAACGATTGCCTCATATTGACCCATTCACCCTCACCATCAGCTTAAAGATATTGATTTACTTCAGTTAACAAAGGATTATAAGACATAACAACCTCAAATATGTAATTTTTGTTTTCAATATTGTTCCATGAACTTTAAATGTAAGGTTTACTTTAATTCGTGCCAACTTGGAGCGTGTTTCGAACCGTAATAAATAATAAAATGATTGTAGCAGAACTTTTGTCTAATAAAATAATATTTTCTATGTCAACAATATCTCTTTGTTGCAACAAACTATATCTTATATGTTTGCATTTGAAATTGTGTGACACCCTCAGACCGATGTGGATAACCCGATCCGATCTAAGGTGTCAGATTAGGGCCACCGGAGTGACCCACTGTAAAAATAGCAAAAAATTTAAAACTTTTATTAAAACATGTAAACTAATAAAATCATTTGTCACTATTAAAAAATAAAACAGATTTTCATACTCGTATATAAAACAAAATACAATTACATGCCCCCTAATTACATGTACCATACTCTGCAAGCAACGCCGAAAGAACTCCTTTATTGAAGTCGATATCTGCACTGGTACAATTCTTTTAACCTGCAATGGTGAGTAATAGAGTGAGCTTTAGAAAGCTCAATAATACAGAACTACCAGATGATGCTGAAGAACGTGCAGATATAGATAAACATGTATTTTCTTATCGGTTCAGATATCTAGAGATCTCTATGTTGAGTGGAAATTCTACTGACATTTCAAGTAATAATAGATAGTATTCATTTCAGATGGAAAACTATTTGGGATGTTTAGGTTCAGGAGATCAGAATAGGTTTTCTAGTATGTTCCCACAAAACCATGTAAAAAGATACAAATTTTAAAAAACATATATATATATATATATATACGCCTATCCGTTCACATCATAAATTTGTAGGTTCCCCAAAACCATCCACCCAACCGCACATGCCAGTTAGACCTTGAGCACAAAGCTGAGGAGTCTGCAGATAATCTTCCTCCAACAATAAACCCCCTAGTTAAAACATTTCTCTGTCAATAAACAGAGATATCAGAAATCAAAACAGAATTCAAATCAGATATCAGAACAGAATCCATATCATAAATTAGAACAGATTTCAAGTCAAAAATTAGATAAAATATTTATATGATTAGAGAACACACCAGAGTTTACATATATTATTCAGAGGTACTGGATAATCTTATCAAGCAGAAAAACACATATCTTTAGTATGTTGATAGAATGTTGGATTTTAGAATCACTATTGGAAGAGATCAATAACTGATGGAATCATCATTTATTCAAAATGAAACTTGAGCTGATAGGGAAGAAATGAAGGTTCAGGACATTTACAGTCTATTTCGATTGATTTCATTATCAAACAACTCTAGATGAATATCTCCCAGAATTAATGCTTGTCGATTGGTAAATACATTATCCTTCCAGGGTATTTATTTTTTTAATACCAAAAATTCTTATCTATAGATTATCTTCGGAATCATCACTGAATAGATCTTAAGGAAACTAACATATATTTCAATGCTCTTTATTTCATTTCCACACTTCCACGATATCAGGAAATGTTGACGTGCTTGATTCGTAGTACATGTCCTATAAGAACATTACATCATGTATGTTCATTAACGTTTCCAGACCCATTCAAATCACTTATTTAATCCTCAGTCCTTGAGGTTACTTAATTTATTTAGCAGTCAAGTGTATCCCAGTTACTTCAGAGTTTTTCAGAGTAATTCAGACGTTTCTAAATTTCGGATAACTATTGTACTTCCGTTCAGTTCAATTTGGTCTTATTAGTTGATTTGTCTAACGAATATCCACTTCTGAGTACCGAATGCGATCCAAAGTTGAGTTGAGCTGGTTACTTCCAAAATTATCATCAATATAAACATAATGAGACGAACCAACATTCAAGTGATACTTATATTATTCAGATAATGATATAGCACTAGCATTTGTTGACCACTTAAGTTGTGTTCCATAACTTTTAAGAGAAGTACAACATCCGTGTTTATTTGGATTTCTAAATTAATCCAAGACATTTACTTATTCTAGGTCATAAGGGCATTTTGGTCATTTTGGTGCTCAGTTATATTCCATTAATTTTAGAGCTCGAGGATATTCAATCATTCCTGAGCTTGGTGATATTCTTGGTCATTTGCATTCTAATGGTATTCTGGTCATTTTACAAATCCATTATAGTCCAATGATTCATTTCATCCGATCTTATTATTAAATTCAAACTTATCATTTATGTCAGTCCCATCAAACTATTCTGACAGATCTGATGTATTTCAATCCTTTCCATCCATCTGATCTTATTATTTATTTCAAATGTATCATCTTTTCAAGTCCTTTCGAACAATCCTGACAAAAGAGCACCCTCGATAATTTATTCTTAACTCAGAGATTTTCAGGTCAATAGCCTTCTCAGAAATTACAAACAGGTTATAAGGAATTTTTCTGTACAAAGACATGATTTTTGCAATTAAATCCTTAATTTACCTGGTTAGGTACGAAATCTCAGGGTACATTCTTATTGAGGGTTAACTCAAACTATTTTTACCTTTTAAGGGCATTTTTGTAATTTCTTAACTAAATAATTTCGGTATTAACTCTTAACGAAAATAATTATAATTTAGAGATCGTATGGTCAATTGCTTTCCCGAACATCCTCTTATCTTGAAATGATTCCTTAACAGACTTCTAGTATCTTACACAAACCCTCTTGGGGTTAAAAACCAGTTATCCAAATTTTCCAAGCAAAACTAGCATTTCTTATGCACATTTAAAATTTTACCGGATCAATATGTCTTTTCAGAGTTATTAACCAACTTCCAGAGATAATTATTGTCATCTTACAATATAAGGGTGTTTTTGTAATTTTACCCTACCAGAGTATTCTCATAATTTCCCATCCAAATACCTTTGATGAAATAAATTATATATTACATATCCAAGCTGATTCCTTTATCACTAAACACATAACTTGTAATTTTAATTCTAACAATCCCTCAATTTCTTATAAAAGTCATCTGAACCATAATCAGTTACCAAATTTTTATCATATTCGGATCGAGTGTAGAAATTAATTAACTACACATATGAGACCAATATTATCTTATTCATGCATTTAATAATATTAACATATTCCAATAAACATAAAGAGGTAGTAAAGTATTACCTCGATTTCCGTACAATATCAATCGATCATTTAAAAATCTATTCGAACGAACTTAATTGCGAAGCTAACTTGAATCCGAAGGTAAAATATGGAAAAATGGCTTACAGATGTGAATTTGGCAAAACAAACTTTGGATTAGAACCCAGGACGTCGAAGAGAATCCAAAATATGTCTTTTTCATGTATAATCAAATACACTGCCAGAACCTCATTTTTCTCGAATTAGAACTCATTATATTTTATTTCGAGCTTTCAATTTTTCTCTCAGGTACTTGGACCATCAAATATACAAACTCGAATCCAAATAATTTCTTGCCATAAAAATAATTTATTAGAATCTAAATAATAATAATTTCAGACCCAATTGGTAAATCTAAAAACTTATGGAGCCAATATAATATCTAATTACTAAAATTAGGGACTAAATTGAATTAACTTAAATTATCATGGCTTGATCAAGACTACATCATAACTAGAGGACAAGTTCAGAACTTTACCAAAAATGGATGACTGAAATTGTGGTTTACCCATTTTCCTTTTCATTATCTACGACCCACGTGATCCTTACCGTTATTATAATTCAAGTAGCATTTTTTAAGCACTCTTCATCCAGTGCTTTGAAAATGGGACAAAAATGGCTGACTGAATAATAAACTGCCGGTGACCACCACGACGTTTAATGCCATCGATCGCCGTTCGTGACCCAAAGTACACCATCAAACTCGGCTCGCTCTCCTCGTCACAGATCCGACCTTCTTTCATAAAGACTCACGATGAACGATTGTATATATAACAAAAATATTCAATTTTTTTCAAAATAAAGCTCATTAATTTACCTCTGATGACCGTCCAATGGAATCAAGATGAGCTATGTTGTTCCTCACTGCCAACCCGACCTTCCCACCGCGTAGATCTTCTAAACACATCCAAGTCACCGGAAGATAAACACCCACCATTACCAATTATATTTTTCTTTTAAATCTTATTTTTATTTCCTTCAAATACCAATCGGTTCCACACCAGAGCTGTTTGTATTTCTTCTTAGTGGTTATGTTTCTTCTTGAAAATGAGTCGTAGACTT
Organism: Hibiscus syriacus; assembly: GCF_006381635.1. Lineage (NCBI taxonomy): Eukaryota > Viridiplantae > Streptophyta > Magnoliopsida > Malvales > Malvaceae > Hibiscus > Hibiscus syriacus. Next base: position 1,420,872 of record NW_024062379.1, read on the forward strand.
ATCACACCTAGAGACCAAGCCATCACGTTGCAAGCGAGAGTATCTCTTTTCAGCATCGAAAGGAATCAATCTGGATGTTATAATTGAACAAATTTGGAAAATTATGGTTCTCAATTTTCCATACTATAATAATAATATAATAATAATCAACTAAACATTTGTAGGACCCACTAGACCACTATGATACAATCATATATGATTTATTATTGGGTAGTTGAAATTATACTTCATTGATTGGGGTGTTACAATTCTCCCCTCCTTAAAAGAATTTCGTCCTCGAAATTCATTCATGTCATAGAATTGCATAAATGAAAATTCCATCAGTTCTTTCATATCTTTAAATAACTTTTATAGAAGTATTGATACTATCTTAATCCTTAACCAGTTAAGTATACAATCTTATCAGAACTGTAACCCCCTCAGACCGATCCGGGTAACCCGATCTGATCTGGAGTGTCACATTAGGGCGACCTAATCACATGTACCGTACTCTGCAAACAACGCCGGAAGAACTTCCTTACTGAAGTCGATAGCTGCACTGGTACAATTCTTTTAACCTGCAATGTTGAGTAATAGAGTGAGCTTCAGAAAGCTCAGTAATACAGAACTACCAGATGATGCTGATGAACGTGCAGATACAGATAAATATATATTTCCTTATTGTTTCTAAACATTTACATATTTTTATGATGAGCAGAGATCCTACTGATATTTCAGATGGTAACGGACAATGAGCTTTCAGTTCAGAGAAATATTTTGGATGACTGAGTTTAAGAGATCAGAATAGGTTTTCTAGTGTGTTCCCGTAAAACCAGTAAAAAGATACAGATCTTTTAAAACACATATATATATATATATCCCCATCCTTTCATAATCTGTTTGTGTAGGTTCCCCAGAACCATACACCCAACCCACACAACCTGTAAGACCCTAAACACAAAGCCGATGAACCTACAGAAATGCTTCCTTCAACAATACCCCCAATTAAAACATTTTATAGTCCGTAAATGGAGATATCAGAAATCAAAACAGATATCAGAACAGAATCCAGATAAAAAATCAGAACAAAATTCAGGTCATGTATCATAACAGAATTCAAGTTGGAAATCAGATAAAATATTTATATGATTAGGGAACACACCAGAGTTTACATATATTATTCATAGGTACTGGATAATCTTAGCAGGCAGAGAAACACGGATCTACAGTATACCGATAAAATGTTAGAATTTAGAATCGCTATTGGAAAAGTTCATTAACTGACGAAATCATCAGTTATTCAGAATGTGAATTATCAGGATCACATCTTATTCGGACATTTTTTAGAAGTTGTACGTAATCAGAAGGGTATTCAAAATCCTTTACATCCATGTCAATTGATCGGATAATCGATCAACTTGAGAAAGAAGATTCAGAATCTTAATAATCTATGTCGATTGATCAATTCATTTTCCTTCCAGGGTATTTACTCTTTAATACCACAAATTCTTGTCCATATATCATCTTCAGAATCATCACTGAATAGATATTCCAATGGTCTTTATTTTATTTCCAAGCTTCCACGATATCATGAAATACTGACATGCTTGATTTGTAGTTCATGTTCCATAAGGATAATACATCTTATAAACTCATCATAATTTCCAGACTTATTTAATTTACTTACTTAATCCTCAGTCATTGAGGTTACCTAGTTCATTTAACAGTCATGTCCATTCTAGTTACTTCGGGATTTTCCAGAGTAATTCAAACGTTCCTGAATTTCAGACACATGTTGTACTTCCGTTCCATTCAATTTGGTCTTCGTGGTTGATTTGTCGAACAAACGTCCAATTATTAGTAGTGAATGCGATCTAGAGTTGAGCTAAGCTGAATACTTCCAAAATTTATCATCGTGTCACACTTGAGAAGATGAACACGCATTCTAGTAATATCTATGCCATTCAGTTATTGACATAGCTTTAGGGTTGATCTACTCACTTAAATTATGTTCTATTACTTTTAAAGGTAGTCCAACACCCATGCTTATTTGGATACCTTAATTAATCCAAGACATTTACTTGGTATAGGCCATGAGGGTATTTTGGTAATTTTGGTGTTCAGTTTTATTCCATTCATATCAGAGCTCGAAGATATCCCATTCATTCCTGAGTTTGGTGATATTCTTGGTTCATTTCCATTACAGGGCTATTTTGTTAATTTTACAGATTCAGTGTATTTTAATTTTTTTTTTCGTTTGATCTTACTATTAAATTCAATCTTATCATTTATTTCAGTCCTTTCGAACAATTCTGACAGTAGAATACCCCGATAAATTATTCTTCAGGTATTTACTCATTACTCAGATATTTTCGTGTCAAGTGCCTTCTCAGATTTTACAAACTAAATATCATGAATTTTTCTTTACAAAGACATGATCTTAATAATTAAATTCGTACTTAATCGAGTTAAGTACAAATCCTCAAAGTACTTTTTCATTCAGGGTCAACCCAGACTATTTTACCTCTCAAGGGTATTTTCGTAATTTCTTAACCAGATAATTTCGATATTAGATCTTAACGAAAATAATATAATATAGAGATCCTATGATTAATTGCTTCCTCGAACATTCTTTGATCTTGAAATGATTCCTTAAAAGACTTCTAGTATCTAGGATAAACCCTATTAGGTTAAAAACCGATTATCCATAATTTACAAGTAAAACTAACATTTCTTATGCACATCAATAGTTTTATCAGATCAATAATTCTTTTCAGATTTATTAATCCACTTCCAGGGACAATTCTTGTCATTTTCTAACATAAGGGTAATTTCGTAATTTTACCTAATCGAAATATTCTCATAATTTATCATCTAAGTACCTTTAATGAGATAAATTATAATCTACATATCCATGGCTATTTCTTTTATCACTTAAATCTACATATATATGGCTGATTCTTTTATCACTTAATTCCAGAACTTGTTATTTAATTCCAATTGTTCTCCAATTTCTTATAATAGTCATCTGAGCCATATTCAGTTACCTACTTTCTACCGTATTCGTATCGAGTGTAGATCTTCATTAATTACACATATGAGACCAAACATTTCCATTCATGCATTTACCAATACCAACATGTTCTATAAAGCATAAAGAGGTAGTAAAGTATTACCTCGATTTCCGTGTAATACTGATCGACCATAAAATTCCATTCGACTACCCTCGATCTTGAAATCATCTTCCAATATTTCCTCGGATCCATACCAATAGAAATTACATAAAAACGGAGTTTAATTCTGAAAAACGGATCGAATCGAATTATAAATAAGTGAAAAATAGCTTACAGGGTTCGAATTTGGCGAAATAGACTTCGGATTCAGATTCAGGAAGTCGAAAGCATAAAATATGACTTTTCGAAAATTTGGAATTTTCGGTCAAAATCAAAGTCAACGGGTTTAACTGGAAATTACAAGGCCTTTGGGTCTTAATTTCGAAAAAAGGACTACGAAATCGGATTTGGAGCGTCGAGAAATGTCAGGATAGGTATACTCAGTCAAAGTCAAAGGTCGTTTAATGCCCGGTCAAAGCCCGTCAAAGTTTTGGTCAACTTTGGTCAACACCGATAACGGTCAACGGTCAAAATATCTCCAAAACCGATCAAATTGGTCATTTTTCCCTTCCCCACGCGTAACGGCGGTGCATGGGGGCACGTGGGACGTCTTCCGGCAGCCTATAAATCATGGAAAATTTTCTAAAAATGATTTTGAATGATTTCGAGGTACTTACAAAGCTCAGTTCAAATTTTTGAACGGCGGAGAGCTAGATTTCAACAAATCAGAAACTTTAACCGCTTCACCTCCTCACGCGCCACCATCGACGGAGACCGAGAATGACACCGGCGAACTCGGAACGGCACAAGGAACACGATGGTGTGGGAGGTGTCGTAAACGGATGATCGGATCGTCGTTAATCAACGAAAAACCAAGTGAAATCGAGTTATTACCGACGATACTTCCGACTGAAATTAACGACGGACGGTGATGATTCACAACGAAAGGTTTGAGGGTTTTGTTCCTCGGTTGACAATGAACATGATGGTGGTTTCGGTTCATCGATCGGAGGTCGGACGGCGAGTAGATCGGAGATCGAAGTAAGGTGAACGGGGGAGGGAAATGGGGGAAATCTGGAAAATGAGCACGGGTGGGGGAGTTATATTTCAATATATATAAAAAATGGCTAAATCATGGGTTTAGCCACTGAACTTCCTGCAGTTCTTAAAACGGTCTGACAACTTTGAAATTTTACAATTTAATCCATTATTTCTTCCAAAATACCAATTAAATCCAATATTTTATCATTTCTGAAATTTAGCCCCTAAATCGGGGTGTTACAAGAACTCTCCCTCATTTCAATAAAATAATCTGAACGAAAATTTCCTTGAGTAATCAATTCAGTCTTGGTCATGAGAATAGGCTCATAGAGCATTAGCATATCCCAATTTCATTTCCGGAGTCAGGTCAGAATTTCTCAGATAAGTAACTCTCACATGGCTTGTGTGGTACTTTACAGAATTTAGGCAGACATTACTGGTATTCCTTTATAAAATGATAGAGTCCTAACGGGTGAAAACTTAGGTTTGCTCATTATAGATAGGGACTCAACCTTGGAGTTCCGGCTTAGAGAAGTACGATTGTAGTCTAGGGGCATGTAATGATCAGACATCTTTTTGAAATTCGACTGGTCGGTCTATCTTGAAAAATTTGACTCAACCATAGCTCTTATACAACTAAATATGACCCCTCAGACCGATGCAGATAACCTGATCTGATATGAGGTGTCATATTAGGGCCACCAGAGCGACCCATTGTAAAAATAGAAGAAAATTTAAAACTTTTATTAAAACATGTAAACTCATAAAATCATTTGTCACTATTAAAAAATAAAACAAATTTTCAAACTCATATATAAAATAAAATACAATTACATGCACCCTAATTACATGTACTATACTCTGTAAGCAACGCCAGAATAACTCCTTTATTGAAGTCGATAGCTGCACTGGTACAATTCTTTTAACCTGCAATGTTGAGTAATAGAGTGAGCTTCGGAAAGCTCAATAATACAGATCTACTAGATGATGCTGAAGAACTGCAGATATAGATAAATATGTATTTCCTTATCGGTTCAGATATCTACAGATCTCTATGTTGAGCGAAAATTCTACTGATATTTCAGGTAATAACATATAGTATTCATTTCAGATGGAAATATATTTGGGATGTTTAGGTTCAGGAGATCAGAATAGGTTTTCTAGTGTGTTCCCAAAAAACCATGTAAAAAGATACATATCTTAAAATATATATATATACCCCCATCCGTTCACATCATAAATGTGTAGGTTCCCCAGAACCATACACCCAACTGCACATGTCATTTAGACCCTGAGCACAAAGACGAGAAGTCTGTAGATAATCTTCCTCCAACAATAAACCCCTCAGATAAAACATTTCTCTATCGATAAATGGAAATATCAGAAATCAAAACAAAATTCAAATTAGATATCAGAACAGAATCCAGATCAGAAATCAGAACAGAATTCAGGTAATGTATCATAACAGAATTCAAGTCGGAAATCAGATAAAATATTTATATGATTAGGGAACACACCAGAGTTTACATAATTATTCAGAGGTACTGGATAATCTTATCAAACAGAAAAACACAGATCTTCAGTATGTCGATAGAATGTTGGAATTTAGAATCACTATTGGAAGAGATCAATAACTGATGGAATATCTCCCAAAATTAATTCTTGTCGATTGGTAAATACATTATCCTTCTAGGGTATTTATTTTTTTAATACCAAAAATTCTTATCCATAGATTATCTTCAGAATCATCGCTGAATAGATCTTAAGGAAACTAACAGATATTTCAAAGCTCTTTATTTCATTTTCACGCTTCCACGATATCATGAAATGCTGACGTACTTGATTTATAGTATATGTCCTATAAGAACATTACATCATGTATGTTCATTAACATTTCTAGACCCATTCAAATAACTTATTTAATCCTCAGTCCTTGAGGTTACTTAATATATTTAGCAGTCAAGTGTAACCCAGTTACTTCAGAGTTTTTCTGTAACACCCCAATTTAGGGGCTAAATTTTAAAAAATTATAATGTGGTAAATTTAATTGGTATTTTGGAAGAAAATGAGGATTAAATTGCAAAATTTCAAAGTTGAAAGACCGTGTCATAAAGTGCAGAAAATTCAGTGGCTAAACTCATGGTTTACCCATTTTTCTTTTTGAGATATTATAAACCCTCATCAGACGCATATTTTTCTGGAAAATTCCAGTTTTCCTCTTCCCCTCAACCCCTTTTTCAACTCCGATCTACTCGCCGTCCGACCTCCAAATGACGAGCCGAAACAACCATCGTGTTCGTTGTCAACCGAGGAACAAAACCCCTCAAACCTTTCGTCGTGAATCATCGCCGTTCGTCGTGAATTTCAGTCGGAAGTATCATCGGTAATAACTCGGTTTTAGTTGGTTTTTCATCGATTCACAAGGATCGGGTCATCCGTTTACGACACCTCCCGCACCATCGTGTTCCTTGTGCCGTTCCGAGTCCACCGGTGTTCTCCTTTTTCTCCGACGGCGGCGGCGCGTTGGGAGGTGAACCGGTCAAACTTCCCGATTTGTTGAAATCGAGCTCTCCGCCGTTCAAAATTGTGAACCGAGCTTTGTAAGTATCTCGAAATCGCTCAAAATAATTTTTAGAAATTTTTCCGGGATTTTATCACTGTTCACGCGCCCCCACGCGCCGCCACTGCGCGTGGGGAAGGGAAAAGTGACCGGTTTGACCGGTTTTGGAACTGTTTTGACCGGTTTGACCAGTCACAACCCGACCCGACCCGTTGACCCGACCCGACCCGTTTACCCGACCCGTTGACCCGACCCGACCCGTTGACCCGACCCGTTGACCGTTGACCCGTTGACCGTTGACCGGAGTTGACCACTGTTGACCAAAACTTTGACTGGCTTTGATCGGGCATTAAACGACCTTTGACTTCAACCGAGTATACCTATCCTGACATTTTTCGACGTTCCAAATCCGATTCCGCTGTCCGTTTTTCGAAATTCGAACCCGAAGGCCTCGAAATTGTCAGTCAAACCCGTTGACTTTGATTTTGACCAAAAATTCCAAATTTCCGAAAAGTCATATTTTATGCTTTCGACGTCCTGAATCCGAATCCGAAGTCCGTTTCGCCAAATTCGAACTCGGTAAGCCGTCTTTCACTGATTTATCACCCGATTCGATCCGTTTATCGTAATTAAGCTCCGTTTCTGATATAATTTATGTTGATATGTATCTGAGGAATTATTGGAAGTTGAATTGAAGATCAAAGGCGTTCGAATGGAATTTTTATGGTCGATCAGTATTGCACGGAAATCGAGGTAATACTTTACTACCTCTTTATGCTTTATAGAACATGTTGGTATTGGTAAATGCATGAATGGAAATGTTTGGTCTCATATGTGTAATTAATGAAGTTCTACACTCGATCTGAATACGGTAAAAAGGTTCAGTAATTGATTATGGTTCAGATGACTTTTATAAGAAATTAAGGGATTGCTAGAATTAAATTACAAGTTATGTGCTTAGTGGTAAAGAAATCAACCTGGATCTGTAACTTATAATTTATTTTATAAAAGGTTAAATGTTAAAGGCATTTGGATGTGAATTTATGAAAATACTCCGGTAGGGTAAAATTACGAAAATACCCTTGTGTTATAAAAAGACAAGATTGGAATATGGAAGTTAGATAAGAGGATTTTACAGACATATTGATCTGATAAAAATATTGATGTGCATAAGAAATGATAGTTATACGTAGACATTATGGATAACCGGTTTTTAACCCCAAGAGGGTTTATGCAAGATACTAGAAGTGTGTTAAGGGAATTATTTCAAGATCAGAGATTGTTCAAGAAAGCAATTAATCATAGGATCTCTAAATTATATTATTTTCGTTAAGAGCTAATATCGAACTTATCTGGTTAAGAAATTACGGAAATGCCCTTAAGAGGTAGAATAGTCTGAGATGACTCTGAATGAGAAAATACTTAGAGGATTCGTACTTAACTCGATTAAGTACGGATTTAATTGTTAAGATCCCGACTTAGTGCAGGAAAATTTATGATATTCCGTTTGTAAAGTCTGAGAAGACACTTGACCTGAAAATATTCGAATAATGAGTAAATACTGGAAGAGTAATTTATCGGGGGTATTCTGCTGTCAGAATTGTTCGAAAGGACTGAAGTAAATGATAAGATTGAATTAAATAATAAGATCGGATGAAAGGAAAAGATTGAAATACCGTGAATCTGTAAAATGACCAAAATACCCCTGTAATAGAAATGACCCAAGAATATCACCAAGCTCAGGAATGATTGAATATCCTCGAGCTCTTAAATGAATGGAATAAAACTGAACATCAAAATTACCAAAATACCCTTATGGCCTAAATTAAGTAAATGTCTTGGATTAATTAAGGAATCCAAGTAAGATAAGTATTGGACTACCTTTAAAGGTAATGGAAAACAATTTAAGTGAGTAGATCAACCCTAAATCTATGTCAATACCTGAATGATATAGATATTACTGGAATGCGTGTTCGTCTTCTTAAGTTTGGCTCGATGATAATTTTGGAAGTATTCAACTCAACTCAACTCTAGATCGCATTCAGTACTATGAATTGGACGTTTGTTAGTCAAATCAACCATGAAGACCAAATCGAATGGAATGGAAGTACAACATGTATCTAAAATTCAGTAACGTCTAAATTACTCTGAAAAACCCCGAAGTAACTGGAATGGATTTGACTGCTAAATAAGCTAAGTGACCTCAATGATCGAGGATTAAGTAAGTGAATTGGATAAGTCTGGAAATTCTGATGAGTTTATAAGATGTACTGTCCTTATGGAACATGAACTACAAATCAAGCACGTCAGTATTTCATGATATCGTGGAAGCTTGGAAATGAAATAAAGATCATTGGAAGATCTATTCAGCGATGATTCTGAAGGTGATCTATGAACAAGAATTTGTGGTATAAAAAAATAACTACCCTGGAAGGGAAATGAATTGACCAGTGGATATAAATTGTTAAGGTTCTGAATCTTCGTTATCAAGTTGTTCGATTATCCGATCAATTGACATGGATACAAAGGATTCTGAATACCCTTCTGATTACGTACAACTTCTGAAAACTGTCCGAATAAGATATGATCCTGATAATTCACATTCTGAATAACTGATGATTCTGTCAGTTAATGAACTCTTCCAATAGTGATTCTAAATTTCAACATTCTATCGGTAAACTAAAGATTTGTGTTTCTATGCCCGATAAGATTATCCTGTATCTCTAAATAATATTTGGAAACTCTAGTGTGTCCCTTACTTATATGAATATTTTATCTGATTTCTGATTTGAATTATGTTTTGACATCTGATCTGAAATCTGTTCTGATTCCTAACCTGGATTCTGTTATGATATCTGATCTGAATTATATTTTGATTTCTGATATCTCCGTTTACCGACGGAGAAATGTTTTATCTGGGGGTTTATTGTTGGAGGAAGATTATCTGCAGACTCCTCGGCTTTGTGCTCAGGGTCTAAATGGCATGTGCGGTTGGGTGTATAGTTCTGGGGAACCTACACATTTATGATGTGAACGGATGGGGGTATATATATATATATGTTTTAAAAGATCTGTATCTTTTTACTGAATTTTTCGGGAACACACTAGAAAACCTATTCTGAACTCCTGAACTCAATCATCCGAATTATTTATCTGAACTGAAAGCTCATTGTCCGTTAGCACCTGAAATATCAGTAGGATTCCTGCTCAGTATAAAAATCTGTAAATATCTGAATCAATAAGGAAAATATGTTTATCTGTATCTGCACGTTTTCCAGCATCATATGGTAGTTCTGTATTACTGAGCTTTTCGAAGCTCATTCTATTACTCACCTTTTCAGGTTAAAAGAATTGTACCAGTGCATCTATCGACTTCAGTAAGGGAGTTTTTCCGGCGTTGTAGCAGAGTATGGTACATGTGATTAGGGGGCATGTAATTGTATTTTGATTTATATTAGTGACAAATGATTTTATAAGTTTACATGTTCGGATTAAAAAATTTAAATTTTCCGCTATTTTTACAGTGGGTCGCTCCGGTGGCCCTAATGTGACTTCCTGGATCAGATCGGGCTACCTGCATCGGTCTGGGGGGTTACATTTAGTGGTATCATAGCTATGGTTTTAGTCAAAAAAATTTCAAGTTAGACCGGCCGGTCGAATGCCAAAATATGTCTGATCAGTACATGCCCCTAGACTGCAATCGTACCTCTCTGAGCCGGAACTCCAGGGCTGAGTCCCTATCTGTATTGAGTAAACCAAAGTTTCTATCTGCTAAGGCTATACTTGTACAAAAAGGAATACCAGTAACATCTGTCTAAACGTTGTAAAGTATCTCATGAGCCGTGTGTGAGTTATTCATCTGAGAAATTCTGACTCGACTCCAGAAATAAAATTGAGATATGTTGCTGCTCTACGAGCCTATTCACGTAACCAAGGCTGAATTGATTTCACAAGGATAAAGTTGTTTTGATTATTTACTTGGACTGAGGGAGAATTCTGAAGAGATTGATTACTCGAGAAAATTTTAGTTCAGATTCTTTTATTGAAATGAGGAAAAGTTCTGATAAGAATGTATACTCAACTGGTTTAGGATTAGTGAAGGATTTGTGTTTCTATAAAAGCTATATGAAAGAACTGATGGAAGTTTCATTTCTGCAATTATGTGACATTAATGAATTTCGAGGACGAAATTCTTTTAAGGAGGGGATAATTGTAACACCCCAATTTAGGGGCTAAATTTTAAAAAATTATAATGTGGTAAATTTAATTGGTATTTTGGAAGAAAATGAGGATTAAATTGCAAAATTTCAAAGTTGAAAGACCGTGTCATAAAGTGCAGAAAATTCAGTGGCTAAACTCATGGTTTACCCATTTTTCTTTTTGAGATATTATAAACCCTCATCAGACGCATATTTTTCTGGAAAATTCCAGTTTTCCTCTTCCCCTCAACCCCTTTTTCAACTCCGATCTACTCGCCGTCCGACCTCCAAATGACGAGCCGAAACAACCATCGTGTTCGTTGTCAACCGAGGAACAAAACCCCTCAAACCTTTCGTCGTGAATCATCGCCGTTCGTCGTGAATTTCAGTCGGAAGTATCATCGGTAATAACTCGGTTTTAGTTGGTTTTTCATCGATTCACAAGGATCGGGTCATCCGTTTACGACACCTCCCGCACCATCGTGTTCCTTGTGCCGTTCCGAGTCCACCGGTGTTCTCCTTTTTCTCCGACGGCGGCGGCGCGTTGGGAGGTGAACCGGTCAAACTTCCCGATTTGTTGAAATCGAGCTCTCCGCCGTTCAAAATTGTGAACCGAGCTTTGTAAGTATCTCGAAATCGCTCAAAATAATTTTTAGAAATTTTTCCGGGATTTTATCACTGTTCACGCGCCCCCACGCGCCGCCACTGCGCGTGGGGAAGGGAAAAGTGACCGGTTTGACCGGTTTTGGAACTGTTTTGACCGGTTTGACCAGTCACAACCCGACCCGACCCGTTGACCCGACCCGACCCGTTTACCCGACCCGTTGACCCGACCCGACCCGTTGACCCGACCCGTTGACCGTTGACCCGTTGACCGTTGACCGGAGTTGACCACTGTTGACCAAAACTTTGACTGGCTTTGATCGGGCATTAAACGACCTTTGACTTCAACCGAGTATACCTATCCTGACATTTTTCGACGTTCCAAATCCGATTCCGCTGTCCGTTTTTCGAAATTCGAACCCGAAGGCCTCGAAATTGTCAGTCAAACCCGTTGACTTTGATTTTGACCAAAAATTCCAAATTTCCGAAAAGTCATATTTTATGCTTTCGACGTCCTGAATCCGAATCCGAAGTCCGTTTCGCCAAATTCGAACTCGGTAAGCCGTCTTTCACTGATTTATCACCCGATTCGATCCGTTTATCGTAATTAAGCTCCGTTTCTGATATAATTTATGTTGATATGTATCTGAGGAATTATTGGAAGTTGAATTGAAGATCAAAGGCGTTCGAATGGAATTTTTATGGTCGATCAGTATTGCACGGAAATCGAGGTAATACTTTACTACCTCTTTATGCTTTATAGAACATGTTGGTATTGGTAAATGCATGAATGGAAATGTTTGGTCTCATATGTGTAATTAATGAAGTTCTACACTCGATCTGAATACGGTAAAAAGGTTCAGTAATTGATTATGGTTCAGATGACTTTTATAAGAAATTAAGGGATTGCTAGAATTAAATTACAAGTTATGTGCTTAGTGGTAAAGAAATCAACCTGGATCTGTAACTTATAATTTATTTTATAAAAGGTTAAATGTTAAAGGCATTTGGATGTGAATTTATGAAAATACTCCGGTAGGGTAAAATTACGAAAATACCCTTGTGTTATAAAAAGACAAGATTGGAATATGGAAGTTAGATAAGAGGATTTTACAGACATATTGATCTGATAAAAATATTGATGTGCATAAGAAATGATAGTTATACGTAGACATTATGGATAACCGGTTTTTAACCCCAAGAGGGTTTATGCAAGATACTAGAAGTGTGTTAAGGGAATTATTTCAAGATCAGAGATTGTTCAAGAAAGCAATTAATCATATGATCTCTAAATTATATTATTTTCGTTAAGAGCTAATATCGAACTTATCTGGTTAAGAAATTACGGAAATGCCCTTAAGAGGTAGAATAGTCTGAGATGACTCTGAATGAGAAAATACTTAGAGGATTCGTACTTAACTCGATTAAGTACGGATTTAATTGTTAAGATCCCGACTTAGTGCAGGAAAATTTATGATATTCCGTTTGTAAAGTCTGAGAAGACACTTGACCTGAAAATATTCGAATAATGAGTAAATACTGGAAGAGTAATTTATCGGGGGTATTCTGCTGTCAGAATTGTTCGAAAGGACTGAAGTAAATGATAAGATTGAATTAAATAATAAGATCGGATGAAAGGAAAAGATTGAAATACCGTGAATCTGTAAAATGACCAAAATACCCCTGTAATAGAAATGACCCAAGAATATCACCAAGCTCAGGAATGATTGAATATCCTCGAGCTCTTAAATGAATGGAATAAAACTGAACATCAAAATTACCAAAATACCCTTATGGCCTAAATTAAGTAAATGTCTTGGATTAATTAAGGAATCCAAGTAAGATAAGTATTGGACTACCTTTAAAGGTAATGGAAAACAATTTAAGTGAGTAGATCAACCCTAAATCTATGTCAATACCTGAATGATATAGATATTACTGGAATGCGTGTTCGTCTTCTTAAGTTTGGCTCGATGATAATTTTGGAAGTATTCAACTCAACTCAACTCTAGATCGCATTCAGTACTATGAATTGGACGTTTGTTAGTCAAATCAACCATGAAGACCAAATCGAATGGAATGGAAGTACAACATGTATCTAAAATTCAGTAACGTCTAAATTACTCTGAAAAACCCCGAAGTAACTGGAATGGATTTGACTGCTAAATAAGCTAAGTGACCTCAATGATCGAGGATTAAGTAAGTGAATTGGATAAGTCTGGAAATTCTGATGAGTTTATAAGATGTACTGTCCTTATGGAACATGAACTACAAATCAAGCACGTCAGTATTTCATGATATCGTGGAAGCTTGGAAATGAAATAAAGATCATTGGAAGATCTATTCAGCGATGATTCTGAAGGTGATCTATGAACAAGAATTTGTGGTATAAAAAAATAACTACCCTGGAAGGGAAATGAATTGACCAGTGGATATAAATTGTTAAGGTTCTGAATCTTCGTTATCAAGTTGTTCGATTATCCGATCAATTGACATGGATACAAAGGATTCTGAATACCCTTCTGATTACGTACAACTTCTGAAAACTGTCCGAATAAGATATGATCCTGATAATTCACATTCTGAATAACTGATGATTCTGTCAGTTAATGAACTCTTCCAATAGTGATTCTAAATTTCAACATTCTATCGGTAAACTAAAGATTTGTGTTTCTATGCCCGATAAGATTATCCTGTATCTCTAAATAATATTTGGAAACTCTAGTGTGTCCCTTACTTATATGAATATTTTATCTGATTTCTGATTTGAATTATGTTTTGACATCTGATCTGAAATCTGTTCTGATTCCTAACCTGGATTCTGTTATGATATCTGATCTGAATTATATTTTGATTTCTGATATCTCCGTTTACCGACGGAGAAATGTTTTATCTGGGGGTTTATTGTTGGAGGAAGATTATCTGCAGACTCCTCGGCTTTGTGCTCAGGGTCTAAATGGCATGTGCGGTTGGGTGTATAGTTCTGGGGAACCTACACATTTATGATGTGAACGGATGGGGGTATATATATATATATGTTTTAAAAGATCTGTATCTTTTTACTGAATTTTTCGGGAACACACTAGAAAACCTATTCTGAACTCCTGAACTCAATCATCCGAATTATTTATCTGAACTGAAAGCTCATTGTCCGTTAGCACCTGAAATATCAGTAGGATTCCTGCTCAGTATAAAAATCTGTAAATATCTGAATCAATAAGGAAAATATGTTTATCTGTATCTGCACGTTTTCCAGCATCATATGGTAGTTCTGTATTACTGAGCTTTTCGAAGCTCATTCTATTACTCACCTTTTCAGGTTAAAAGAATTGTACCAGTGCATCTATCGACTTCAGTAAGGGAGTTTTTCCGGCGTTGTAGCAGAGTATGGTACATGTGATTAGGGGGCATGTAATTGTATTTTGATTTATATTAGTGACAAATGATTTTATAAGTTTACATGTTCGGATTAAAAAATTTAAATTTTCCGCTATTTTTACAGTGGGTCGCTCCGGTGGCCCTAATGTGACTTCCTGGATCAGATCGGGCTACCTGCATCGGTCTGGGGGGTTACATTTTCAAAGTAATTCAGACGTTTCTGAATTTCGGATAAGTATTGTACTTCTGTTCAGTTCAATTTGGTCTTCTCGGTTGATTTGTCTATCGAATATCCACTTCTGAGTACCGAATGCGATACAAAGTTGAGTTGAGCTGGTTACTTCCAAAATTATCATCAATCCAAACTTAATGAGACGAACCAACATTCAAGTGATACTTATACATCCAGATAATGATATAGCAATCGCATTGATTAACCACTTAAGCTTCGTTCCATAACTTTTAAGAGCAGTACAACATCCGTGTTTATTTGTATTTCTAAATTAATCCAAGACATTTACTTATTCTAGGCCATAAGGGTATTTTGGTCATTTTGGTGCTCAGTTATATTTTATTCATTTCAGAGCTCGAGGATATCCAATCATTCTTGAGCTTGGTGATATTCTTGGTCATTTGCATTCTAAGGGTATTCTGGTTATTTTACAGATCCATTGTAGTCCAATGATTCATTCCGTCCGATCTTATTATTAAATTCAAACTTATCATTTATGTCATTTTCCAGTCCTTTCGAACAATTCTGACAAAAGAGCACCCTCGATAATTTATTCTTAACTCAGAGATTTTTAGGTCAATAGCATTCTCAAAAATTACAAACAGGTTATCAGGAATTTTTCTGTACAAAGATAGGATCTTAGCAATTAAATCCTTAATTTATCAGGTTAGGTACGAAATCTCAGGGTACATTATCATTCAGGGTCAACTCAGACTATTTTTACCTTTCAAGGGAATTTTTGTAATTTCTTAACCAAATAATTTCGGTATTAACTTTTAACGAAAATAATTATAATTTAGAGATCATATGGTCAATTGCTTTCCCGAACATTCTTTTATCTTGAAATGATTCCTTAACAGACTTCTAGTATCTTACACAAACCCTCTTGGGGTTAAAAACCAATTTTCCAAATTTTCCAAGAAAAACTAGCATTTCTTATTCACATCTAAAATTTTACCAGATCAATATGTCTTTTCAGAGTTATTAACCAACTTCCAAGGATAATTCTTGTCATCTTACAACATAAGGGTATTTTCATAATTTTACTCTACCAGAATATTCTCATAATTTCCCATCCAAATACCTTTGATGAAATATATTATATGTTACAGATCCAAGCTGATTCCTTTATCACTAAACATAGAACTTGTAATTTTAATTCTAACAATCCCTCAATTTCTTATAAAAGTCATCTGAACCATAATCAGTTACTGAATTTTTATCGTATTCAGATCGAGTGTAGAAATTAATTAACTACACATATGAGACCAATATTATCTTATTCATGCATTTACTAATATCAACATATTCCAATAAGCATAAAGAGGTAGTAAAGTATTACCTCGATTTTCATGCAATACCGATCGATCATTTAAAAATCTATTCGAACGCCCTCGATCTTGAAATCAACTTTCAATAATCCCTCAGATACAAAGCAAACAAATTTACGTCAAAAACTGAACTTAATTGCAAAGCTAACTTGAATCCGAAGGTAAAATATGGAAAAACGGCTTACCTTTGCGAATTTGGCAAAACGAACTTCGGATTAGAACCCAGGACGTCGAAGAGAATCCAAAATATGCCTTTTTCAGGTATAATCAAATACGCTGCCAGAACCTCATTTTTCTTAAATTTGAACTCATTATATTTGATTTCGAGCTTTCAATTTTTCTCTCACGTACCTGGACCATCAAATATACGAACTCGATTCCAAATAATTTCCTCGCCATAAAAATAATTTATTAGAATCTAAATAATAATAATTTCAGGACACAATTAGTAAATCTAAAAACTTGTGGAGCCAATATAATATCTAATTACTAAAATTAGGGACTAAATTGATTTAACTTAAATTATCATGGTTTGATCAAGACTACATCATAACTAGAGGACAAGTTCAGAACTTTACCAAAAATGGATGACTGAAATTGTGGTTTGCCCATTTTCCTTTCATTATCTACCACCACGTGATCCTTACCCTTATTATAATTCAAGTAGCATTTTTTAAGCACTCTTCATCCTGTGATTTGAAAATGGGACAAAAATGGCGGACTGAATAACAAAATACCGGTGACCACCATGACGCTTAAAGCCATCGATCGCCGTTCGTGACCCAAAGTACACCATCAAACTCGGCTCGCTCTCCTCGTAACAGATCCGACTTTAGTTCATAAAGACTCACGATGAACGATTGTATATATAACAAAAATCATTCAATTTTTTTGAAATAAAGCTCATTAGTTTACCTCTGATGACCGTCCAATGGAGTCAAGACGAGCTATGTTGTCCCTCGCTGCCAACCCGACCTTCCTACCACGTAGATCTTCTAAACACATCCAAGTCACCGGAAGATAAACACCTACCATTACCGATTATTTTTTTTCTTTTGAATCTTCTTTCTATTTCCTTCAAATACCCAACGATTCCACACCAGAGCTGTTTGTATTTCTTCTTAGTGGTTGTGTTTCTTCTTGAAAATGAGTCACAGACTTATCACACCTAGAGACCAAGCCATCACGTTGCAAGCGAGAGTATCTCTATTCAGCATCGAAAGGAATCAATCTGGATGTTATAATTGAAAAAATTTGGAAAATTATGGTTCTCAATTTTCCATACTATAATAATAATATAATAATAATCAACTTCACATTTGCAGGACCCACTAGACCACTATGATACAATCAGATATGATTTATTATTGGGTAGTTGAAATTATACTTCATTGATTTGGGGTGTTACAAATTCCAAAACATTTCATGTCAAGTACTTCGAAAAATATCAATAATCCCTTAAACTAGCCTTTTAAATATAACGTAAATTTGGGGAATTATTCTCGCAAATTAAGAATCTTGACTAGTTATTGTTACTATTATTGTTTGTTTATTATTATGATTAAAATATGCTCTATTTACTAAAATTGTTTTACCAAAACAACTTGAAGTCAACTAAACATTTTGATTCAATGATGCTTTTGTTATAAAAGGCAAAGACTCAATTTTTAATTTATAGTACTTGTGCTCCATAGTAAGCAAGAATTATTTGAAATACAAAAAAATATGAAAGAATGTTGATTATAACATTTTTCCCATATTATTTAACTAACTCGATGTTTGTAGTTTGATTTGTTTTAATAAAAACAATTTTATTTGTGATACAACGATTTATACAAAATACGTTAACTTTTTGTTCACCAATAGTTTCTTGTTTTACTTTTCGTACTTATTAAAAACATATATGGTTAGTGTTTATTATTTTAAAAATATTTTTAAGTTGATTAAACAATATCAGACCAATGAAAAACCTAATAAAGTATCCCTGAAACACTTCAATATAAAAAAAATGTGTAAAATAATTATTTCAATTCGCATTATTCAAATTTAGCGTAATGTATTAAAAAAAATGGAAATTTTAAAAACTAAAAAGTTATTGGCTGCTTTAAGCTTTTCTAATATTTAAATTAATTTGCTTCCTATACGGTAAAATCGTAATAATCTTTCTTGATATGACTGATATAACATACATCTCAACTTGTCCTGATAATAAAAAGTTAAGTTAAGCGAAAACAGAGGTTACTGATATAACAAGTTCCAATAATAATACATATAGAAATGCAATATCTTATTTAGAACTGCTAAATTGACAATGTAAATAAGTTCATCTTATATTCAAGTTTCCTTTACTATATAAGATGAACTGGTTCCAAATTTTAAAGCTCAAATTATAATTTTAATGAAGAAGATATGTTAAATTCTACAATTAGTTCAAAAAATAACCAAACATACATGATTTTATGCTTCACATTGTTTTTTAACATTATGTTGCATATTTTAAAGAAAATAGGACCCTAAAGAGACTATTTCTGTTTGGCGATATATATACATTACTATTTCCGATAAGAAGTAGAAAATTTGTAGATTTGTTTTCTACTCAAATTGCTTCAAAAATATTATTAGAAATCCAAAATCCATAACCAAAACTATGTGGTATTAAATAAAGATTAATAATGTTTTCTTTTTTACTTATTGTATTCCCTTTTTATAGTGTTTGTGGTTTGTCGTTAACATAATTGTACTTAACACATTTTTGTAGAGAATTACATTGCTGGACCAAATTTCATGATTGAATTAATTAATATAATAACAATAAAAAGAAGACGAATAAACGTATGTTGTTAAATTATTATTATCATGCAATAAATAATATTAAATGCATTTAACATGAAATGTATAACGTTTCCTTTATTGCAAAGCCTCTCATTACCATGCCTTTTTAGCTCTACCTATAAATGATATTTTTCAAGATAACAAATCTCGTTCGAAATTAATCTTACGAGCCAAATTGAAGGAACGACAACACTCCTAGACAACATGGCAAGCCTCAATACTTTTTTCTTTCCTAGTGGTTTTATTCAAAACAATGGGTGCAGTGATAATTATAACAGAGAATGATCGGATAATTAAGGAGAAAAATTGTGAAGTTAAAATGGGGAAGCCTTGTGTCATGGAAGTTTTCTACAATATATTTAAAAAAGGGAGTGTTTCTAATAAGTGTTGTGGTGAACTCCTTGCATTAGGAAAAGTGTGCCACTTGGCATTGGTAAAGTGGACCCTTGAAAATCATTTAATCAAACATGTGAACTCGAAGATAATTATGGAAAATAGTGTTAGGACATGGAACGATTGCCTCATATTGATCCATTCACCCTCACCATTAGCTTAAAGATATTGATTTGCTTCAGTTAACAAAGGATTATAAGACATAATGTCACACCCCAATTTAGGAAAGTATTGAATTAAAGTTGTATTTTGGAAGAAATTGAGGATTAAAGAGTAAAATCATAAAGTTGGCAGATCATTTTAGGAAATATAGGAAAATTTAGGGTCTTGAACCTGAATTTGTCCATTTTGTGTCGGCGGAGAAAAAAAATTAAATGTTTAAAGTTTGGTATTTGGCTACAAACCAGAAACAAAGCCCCCAAATTTCCCCAATTTCCTTTTTCGTTAACCCTTTTTATAGCCCTGATTATCCATCATCCGACCACCGTTCGTAGCTCCGAGACCACCAATAGATTCACCATCGAACAGTGAACAAAAACTGACCTCTATTTTGTCGTGAATCGACACCGTTCGTCATAAAACTCAACCGGAAGCTTCGTCGATTTTAACTTAAACGATGTTTGTTTTCATCGATTTCAGTCGATTCATCCACCCATTCATCACACCTCTTGCACCATCAGACTCATTGTCATAGTGTGCTCAAACCCCAACCGAAATCGTTGAGTTATTATTGCTCCATCGTTGTCACTCATCGACCACCGTTGGAGAAATTCGTAAGTTTTAAAATTTTGCAATCCATTATGTTTCTTCAAAAAATAAAACTTGCATGAGATTCTCGGGGTATTGACATACAAATCTGGAAAATTTCACTCCAAATCGACGACCGGAGCCGCCGCACGCGCCACCACTTGCGTGTTGGCGTCGTTTGCCAATGTGTTGAATTGATTAGACCATTCTGAACTGGCTGGACCAGTCTAAGCCGAGTCGAGCTGAGCCAAGGCGAGCTGCTAAGCCGTTGACCGAGCAGTTGACTACTGTGAACTGTTGACTACCGTTGATCGATCGTTGACTTTTTTTAGAACACCTATCCAAATGTTTTTTGACATCCTGAGTCCGTTTTTGAGAAATGTTTTTTTAGAACACTGATTAATCACCCGATTCAATTTGTTTTTCGTAATTAAGCTCTATTTATGTTGATATTTCTATTGTTATGTATCAGAGGAATTATTAGACGTTGAATTCAAGTTGCAGGTGATGAAATGGAGATTAAATGTTCAATCGGTATGGTATGAAAACCGAGGTAATACTCTAATACCTTTCGTATTCTTTTCAAAAATCATGGATATATAGTTATTATTTGATTAGAATAATTGGTTCGTTAGAGTAGTTAACTATATTTAGAATCAGAAGGAAATTAGATTAAGGATGTAGCAATGTATAAGACTCTTACAACTCGAAAAGGAAATTGGTATATTGATTGGAAACAAATCTCAGTTCAATGAATAAATCAGTGAATCAATCAATCTCAGAACGCGTAAATTCTGATTAATCTCGTTAAGGATTAAATTTAGGAAATATTTGGATATAAAATTACCGAAAAGAGAACCATGGATAAATTATGAAAATGCCCTTATACTTAAAAAGGACCAAGACTTCCCCTATTGGTGAAATTAACCTCAGTGAGCAAATGAGCAAAATACTCTAAATTTTAATTAAACTAGAACACATTTAAGATTAATTTACCCAAAGTGATGCCATTGACAGAATTAAATAAAATGATGACAATACCTTCAGCTCTGAAACGAAATAGTAACCTCAATGATTGAGGTTTAAGTAAGTGATTTTGATAAGTCTAGAAACTCTGATGAATTTACATGGTTTACTATCCTTATGGGTTATTAAGCACAAATCAAGTATGTCGGCATTTCTTGATATCATTGAAATGTAGAAATGAAATAAAGACCATTGGAATATATGTTTGTCTTCTTAAGTTACATTCAACTATGATTCTGAAGGTGATCAATGGGCAAGAATTATTGGTACTTGGTAACTCCGTAAAAAGACTTAATTCCTAGTCTTTTCACTTAAGTTATTACTCGTCTAAACAAAGTATGCACTGCATTTTTAGTTGCATTTAGTTGCATATAGGCTATATTAGCCTATGGTGGATAAGTTTTGCTTAGGTAAGATTTATTTGGTTTGACTGATGCTGCTGAAGAAAAAGGGTTGTTTGGGTTGTGTTTGTGCAGAAATCCTACAGAGGAAGAATATTTCAGTCGTGACAATGAAAAAAGTGCAAAGGCCAGCAGAACAGATGAGAACGTGAAGAGCAGATTTATCTCACTAAGGCAAGATTTATTTGAAGAAGTCTGAAGCAGGTGTGGCGAAACCGCCTATGTCACTTGCTAGTTGGATGACCTACTTCACGTGCAAGCAAGCCCCAATAATTCTTACAGCCGTCAGCCACTTTTCGTTTTTAAGTCTGGGCAATTAATAACGGCTAGTAAAGGAAACTCCAAAAGTAGACAAAGACCTAGGAGATCTTTCCTTATAAATAACCAGCCGTAGCCGCTAAAAAGAAGGGGAAGGAAGAAGAGAGAAGAGTTTTACCTAAGTCGTGAGGAAGCAACTGCAGTGTTTTCCCATCGTCTACCGACCAACCTTCCTTGGTGTCCTCCATAGCCAGATGATAGCAGAGCGGTGATCAGGCCTCGAGAGAGGGTGATCACCAAGGCAAGCGCAGTGATGATTAGGATTGTCACGACAGAGCCTCCAATTTTGGGAGTCATTCTTCCTTTGTTTTTAACTCTTATTTTATTTGGGGTTGTATTAAACGTTGAAATCTTGAATGATATTTGATACCACCATGAATGCTTTACTTGGTTTTAAAATTTGTTTTACCTGAACAATTTTTTTATGTTTATGAATGACGAATTATGTTTTGCTTATGACTGTTTTGCTCATAGTTTAAATATTTTACCTTAGTATTGTAAGAGCACCGAGAGATAGCCTTGGGTTTTGGTAAAACATATATTGGCATTGTAAGAGCATCGAGAGATAGCCTTTTGTCTAGATAATTGATTCTTAAGAGAGAATTAAGATAGATCAACGTGAGCAATGAAATGAATCCGAGATGGTGAAGTTCTAACTTGTCTACCTTAGAGATAAGGAGTGAGTTTCAAACGACTAAAAGGGATAGAGGCTAGAGTAGGAGAGACTACGTCTATAGTTAATGCCGAGAGGTATTACAGTAGCAACCGTCTAAGAATACCTAGTAATCCTGACGGGCAGCTTTAGCGATTCATAATAATTCATTCTAAACTGAGAATAATTGTTGTCAAGACAATAGTTTAGCATAAGTGCTCTGTAACACGTCTGAATATGTGAGGTTGTTTTCATTATATTTAAACCGTCACTTGTTTTGTTTTATCAGTTTACATATTAATTTTGCATCGACCAAACTTTTCTAAAATCATTGAATCATTTTTCTTAGTTCATTAATATTAGTTCTTGGGATAATACTTAGTAGGACTTTTCTTGTGACATTAGTTCTAGTTGTGGTGAAAACATATTTCTCATCCAATCCCTGTGGAGACGATACTCACTCAGTACTATATTACTTGCATCGATTGTGTATACTTTCACAGATTTGCTTGCCTTAGCATATACATTTACAAGAGATCAAGTTTTTGGCATCGTTGCCGGGGATTGGCAACTGACGAAATTTTTAGCCATAACTAGTTCTTTTTGGTCATTTTATATTTACTTAGTCTAACGTAATTTTTATTTTCTTTTATAGGTTTTTATTATTGCATGACCCTGAGATCTTCTGGTAAGCCTTTGGAACCATTCGACCCTGTAATTGAGCAATCACTCAGACAAAGGTTACGCACGCAAAGAACCAGAGAACAATCAAATCAACTCCAAATGCAACACAACATGGGAGATCTAGGAGATCCAGATGTAGCAATTAATCTTCAAGTTGCAAGACCAAGAGCGATACAAGAATATTTGAACCCTATTCTTGATGACCTCAATCCAGGCATAGTGGCACCGGAGATACAAGCCACTCATTTTGAACTTAAACCGATGATGTTTAATATGTTGAACTCTATGGGTCAATTTGGTGGTACACTCGATGAAGATGGTAGGCAGCTTGTGCGTGCTTTCCTTGAAGTATGCGATTTATTTCGACAACAAGGAGTTTATGAAGATGTGCTCAAACTGAAGCTTTTTCCTTACTCCTTACACGATAGAGAAAGAGTTCGGCTCAGCGGAGTTCCTTCTGGGTCAATGGAGTCATGGGTAGATTTATGCAAGAGTTTCCTACTCCGATATAATCCGCCCAATATGAATACACATCTTCGGAACGACATCGCGAGTTTCTGCCAAGGAGATGATGAATCAATGTACGAATGTTGGGATAGGTACAAAAGTCTACTTCGCAAATATGTTAACCATGGATTTCACGATTGGACGCAAGTGGTGATGTTTTACAATGGAGTCAACATACCAACTCGAATGATGCTAGATGCCTCAGCGAATGGCACCTTACTAGACAAATTACCCGAGGAAGCTTTTGACATCCTCAACAGGATAGCAAATAATGATTATCAATTTCCAAGTGCAAGATTGGGAACTGCAGAAAAACATCAGGAGCATATGAATTAGAAGGTAAGGATTCGGTAGCAGCTCAACTTTCGGCCATAACCAATATGTTGAAAAATTTGCAACGTCCTAATGAGGTAGGAGAAGTTAAGGTGACCAATAATGTATAGCTATTTTGTCACAACCATCATCATGAGAGTGAATGTCCTGAAAACCATGAGTCAACCAATTTTATGGGCAACTACAATCGGAATAATAACCCCTATTCGAACATGTACAATCCTAGTTGGAGATAACACCCAAATGTTTCATGGAGTAATAAAGGGAATAGTAACAATCAAGCCATAAATTACAGGCCACAACAAACTAATTCTGATCATCAACATTTTCAGAATCAGCATCATCAACAATCCTGGAAGAACAATAAAGGTATAGCTTCTTCCTCTAACACTAATTCAAATACTAATTCCTTGGAGTTATCATTACAGAAATTCATGGCTTCCACAAAACCTTGATGCACAAACATTTTGCAACAATTAAAAATCAAGGAAATTTGGTACAAAGCCAAGCAACGCTTTTACAAAGCCATAGTTCATCTCTCAGAGCGTTGGAGAATCAAGTGGGATAAATTGCTATGACATTACATTCTCACCCACATGGAAATCTCCCTAGTGATACTGAAGTCACTAAGCATCATGGGAAGGAGAAATGCAATGTACTTACACTAAGGAGTGGAAAATAAGTCGACCAAGATGATAAGTTTGGGGGAGAACACCTGAATAATCCTCGCCAAGGCGTAACACAACTAGATGATCAATCCGAGAATGTTGATCGAGAGGAAGTGCCTCAAGAGAAGGAAAGAAGTGAAGGCTCATAAGAGCATCAACCGGATAACAAAAAAATCATGGTCAAGACCAGCGATTACTCAACACCATCAGCAATCGATGTGAGACCTGCACTACCGTTCCCTCAACGGTTGAAGAAGCATGATGATAAAATCCAGTTCAAGAAATTTGTTGATCTTCTGGATCAGTTGTATATTAATGTGCCCTTACTTGAAGCCATAGAGAAAATGCCTTCCTACGCCAAGTATCTTAAGGAAATTGTTACAAGGAAAAGGAAGGTAGAACGTGTCACCACGGCAACAGAAATCTGTTCAGCAGTAAGCAAACTCCCACTAAAACAAAAAGATCCTGACAGTTTTATAATACCATGTTCCATTGGTAATGACTTCATAGGACGAGCTCTTATTGATTTAGGATCAAGTGTAAACTTGATACCAAAAACCATATTTTTGAAGCTGGACGGGTATCACACCCATCCCACCTCGGTCATCCTACAGTTGACTGATCAGTCTTATGTGCGACCCGACGGCAGAATAGAAGACGTCATAGTAAATGTGGATAAATTCATATTTCCAGTTGATTTTCTCATCATGGATTGCGAATCCGATGAAAACACACCAATCATTCTGGGACGCCCCTTCTTAGCCACCGTGAGAATTCTCATAGATTGTGAAAAGGGAGAATTCACCATGACAGTAGGCGAGCAAAGCATCACTATCAATGTATTCAAATCTATGAAATACGTGGACGATTCAGAGGAATGCCAATGTATGAACAAGATTGAAGAAAAGGTAATCCTTGGACGAGGTGAATCCCTAAGGCTCGATGAATACAGTACTTTGTACGATTAACTCACAACCGAGATACATGACGCAGAAAACTTTGCCCCAGATGAACTATTTTCAGAAGACGATCCTGAAAATCATTTCCTTGACCACATAAATCTGAGCAATGAACACCCAGAAAATGGTACAAATGCAAGATGCAGAGGAAAGAAATGGACCAATCGAGAATTCTTCATAACAGATCAGGTATGAAATTTGAACCCTCAGAATATGAGGAAGTTAAATCTCATGAGTCATCTTCACAACATGCACTAAAATTGGAACTTAAAACTTTGCCATCACATTTGAAATATGATTATCTAAGAGTTAATGAAACCTTACCAGTGATAATTTCTGCCAACCTAATATCCGAACATGAGAGTAGTTTGTTGAATGTTTTGTCACAGCACAGGAAAGCTATAGGATGGACGATGAGAGACTTAAAAGGAATCAGTCTGACCATATGAATGCACAAAATCAATCTTGAAGATAGCCATAGCACCTCGGTGGAATCCCAAAGACAGCTCAACCCGATAGTGAAGAAGGTAGTCATGAAGAAAACTATAAAATGGCTGGATGCAGGAGTAATTTATCCTATATCCGATAGTTCATGGGTTAGCCCAGTGCAATGCGTACCAAAGAAAGGTGGTGTGACCGTGGTTAAAAGCGAGCATGACTAGCTCCTTACCACAAGAACAATCACGGGATGGCGCATATGCATGGATTACAGGAAGCTCAACAAAGCCACAAAGAATGATCATTTTCCCATCCCTTTTATCAACCAAATGTTGGATAGATTAGCGGGAAAAGTATTTTACTGCTTCTTCGATGGATACTCGGGGTATAACCAAATTGCCATAGCACCCGAGGACCAAGAAAAAACAACTTTCACGTGCCCGTATGGTGCCTATGCATTTAGACGAATGCCATTTGGACAGTGTAACGCTCCCGCTACATTCCAAAGATGCATGATGGCAATCTTTTCTGATATGGTGGAAGAGTGCATAGAAATATTTATGGACGACTTCTCCATCTCGGGTGATGATTTTGACCGATGTCTTGGTATTTTATCCAAGGTGTTAAAACGCTGTGAAGAAGCCAACCTAGTACTGAACTGGGAAAAATGCCATTTTATGGTAACAGAAGGAATAGTGTTGGGTCACAAAATTTCATGCCATGGCATCGAAATCGACAAAGCCAAGGTGGATGTAATTGCAAATCTTCTCCCACCTATTAATGTGCGAGGTGTACGCAGTTTTCTTGGACATGCAAGCTTCTATAGGCGGTTCATAAAAAACTTTTCACAAATTTCTAAACCCTTATATCTTTTGCTTCAACAAAATCATCTATTTGAATTTACTAATGATTGTTTGCATGCCTTCATAGATTTGAAGAAGAAGCTTTCGGAAGCACCAATTGTTATCCCACCAGACTGGAATAAACCATTTGAGCTCATGTGCAACGCTAGTGACTATGCAGTCGAAGCGGTGCTAGGGCAACGAAAAAGTAAAATCTTTCATGTTATCTACTATGCGAGCCGAACTCTTAATGATGCACATGTTAACTATACCACCACTGAAAAATAACTCTTAGCAGTAGTATTTGCATTCGATAAGTTTAGGCCATATCTAATAGGCACTAAGGTAATTGTGCACACATATCACTCTGCCATTAAATATATGATTAATAAAAAAGATGAAAAGCCTAGACTAATTTGGTGAATATTACTACTGCAAGAATTTTATTTAGAGATCAAGGATAGAAAAGGTATAGAAAATCAAGTGGCAGAGTGATATGTGTGCTGTGGTATGCTGACATTGTTAACTTTCTTGTTAGTGGTATTGTTCCTCTTGATTTATCTAGCCAAGACAGAAAGAAGTTTCGACGTGATGTGCGACATTACTACTGGGATGAACTGTTTCTATTTAAGCAATGCGGAGACCAAATAATCCAAAGATGCATTCCAGAAGAAGAGCAGCAAGATATCCTACACCAATGCCACTCGTATCCATATGGAGGGCGTTTCGGTGGAATGAGAATAGCAGCAAAAGTTCTTCAGTCTGGATTTTATTGGCCAACCCTGTTCAAAGATGTGCATGAATTCTACAAGTCATGCGATAGATGTCAACGAACAGAAAACATCTCGAAATGACATAAGATGCCATGGCAAAATATTATGGAAATCGAACTATTTGACGTATGGGGAATAGACTTCATGAGACCATTTCCCACATCTTTTGGGGATTTGTACATCCTATTGGCAGTAGAATATGTATCAAAGTGGGTTGAAGTCATTGCTACACCTAAAAATGATTCCAAGAAGGTGTTAAAATTTTTGCACAAAAATATATTCACCCGATTTGGAGCACCACGATCTATCATCAACGATGAAGGTACTCATTTCGATAATAAATTGATTGCCAAGGCACTAAAGTGATATGGAGTACGACATAGGATTGCTATGGCATATCACCCTCAAATAAATGGACAAGCCGAAGTGTCTAACCAGGAAATTAAACAGATATTTGAGAAAATGGTCAACCCAAGTCGAAAAGACTGGTCGCCAAAGCTAGATGAAGCACTATGGGCTTATCGCACAACATTCAAGACACCGTTGGGAATGTCACCATTCAAACTGGTGTATGGAAAGGAATTCCATCTACCGAATAAACTCGAACATAAAGCCTATTGGGCCATCAAGAAGCTAAACATGGATGCTCAGCTTGCTGGAGAAAGAAGACTTTTAGAGCTTAACGAGTTGGATGAATTAAGAGCATATGCATACGAGAATGCCCGCCTATACAAGGAGAAAACAAAATGATGGCATGACAAAAAAATATTACCGAGGTTATTTTATTATGGACAACAAGTACTGCTCTACAATTCACACCTTAAGTTATTCTCATGCAAGCTGAAATCAAGATGGTCAGGACCGTTTATCATTCACCAAGTCTATGACAATAGAGCAATTGAAATTCAAAACCAAAACGATGGTTCCATCTTTAAGGTGAATGGATAGAGTCTCAAGGAGTAAAAATGAGCCCCAGTCATATGTGACAAACCGGCATCGTTGGCACATGATGCCCAAGAGTTTGCTCTACTTTTTTGAACAAAATTTCGTTGCCTAGGCAACGAAAATTTGAATTATATACATAAATAAGTTAAGTTATTTTCTTCTTTAATCCATTTTATTTTATTATTTTCTTCTTTTTTATTGTAGGCAAGCAAGGAACACATGGCAGCATGGGGAGTTGAAGCATACATGAAAGAAAAAGCCATAGGGTACATGGTTTTGGCGGCAGAATAAGGAGGGAAAGAAATCTTTTCTCCCCCTTTATGTCCAATCGTATATTTCTCATTTAATGAGAAATCTTTTCCCCACCATGAAATGATTAAATTACCCCGAAACCACCCATTACTTTCCAAATAAACAAACCGTTCAATAACTTCTTCTTCATCATTGTGCCTCAACCTCTCATCACTAAGAAAGAAAAAAATTTATTCTCTCCCCATTTTCACCATTGATGTCAACCAAGAAAAATGGTAAAAACAAGGAAAGCCCCAGCCCCAACACAGAGTTTCGAACGTTTCCAAACAGCCGAAGCAGAAGCACGCTTCAAAATTTTTAGAAACGTCAAGTCTATTTAGAAGATGGATTTATCTTTCCCGCCGAGGAAGATGAGTCGTTTGGACCGGAGGTGATGGATGATAAAGAAACACAACTGGGAGAAGTTTGCTCACAATCCCAAAGCCGTAGCACCAGCGATGGTACGAGAATTCTATGCCCATCTCGAAGATCTGTCTAACTACACAGTTTATGTTCAAGGAAAGCTCATTCTATTTTCCCCCTCTGCACTCAACCGATACTTTAAGTTGGGAAAAGTGGAAAAGCATCACAAGCAATTTATGGCAGAGGTCGATCAAGAAATATACATCGGCGTACTATAGGATCTATTCTTCGGGTGGGCCAAGTTTGAAGGAAAGACCCGCAGGAGGAAGAGAGTTGATCATCGAGCCCTAAAACCATATGTGAAGTTGTGGAACCACTTCCTCAAGGGTAAGCTCATGCCTACATCTCATAACACCACTGTCCTCATGAAGAGATTGATGCTCTTGCACTCGATCATTTACGGGAGGAAGATCAACGTGGGTGAAATCATCTTCGACCAGATCCATGAATGTGCCAAGAGGAGCCGAGGCAATCTATTGTTTCCAAATCTGATAACCGCATTGTGCAAGAAGAAGAAGGTTCATGAGGATCACTTCAAGGATTACATTAAACCAAAACAGGGTATTACCAAGAAAAAAGTCCCCGAGCTGATGAGTTTCAATTACGATGACCCACAGGAAGGTTTGGAGCGAGGAGCAAAATCGGTTGTCACGGCTAGAATTACCGTAGTGGTCACGCACACTCAAGAAACACGTGAAAAGATCGGTCGCCTATAGGACCACATGGAAATTTACTTTGAGTATGTCAAGGCTAGGGACATTCAACTCAACGCCTTCTTCAAGGAGATGCTCCCAAACACAAACATCAGACTACCGACCTTCCCCACTGTTATCCTCAAATACAATGTGAGAGGGAGCACATTCCATGCCTTGACATCATATGCACCTCCAGACGTTCCTCCAGACGTACCCGTTGATGTGACACCACTAGCAACTCAAGCACCACCTGTACCAGAGAAAGGCCAAGGCGACACAGAAGAATTCCTCAGCTCCTCATCCTTCTCGACCACTGAAAGTAGTGATGATACTCCACCCCACTTATTCACTGATGAAGATTTCACACCAGCACCGAAGTAACCCGAGCATGATCCTAGCCAGTCCCCTATTCGACCAACATCGCTAGTCCCAGCAGCAGCTACTAGTCCAACACTAGTTGTATACTTTAGTCGTATACTTCAGCCATCTCCCTTGCCAGCAGTAGTAGACTCTAGATCTGAGAGTCCCTCTCCTCCCAAACGACGCCGAACGAGGGAATCCAGTCAAGCCACCCCATTACAGTAAGTCTTTACTTTAGTTCTTTTTTATTTTTATTTTTCTTTTTCATATGCACATAACATCATGTAGTTTTAATTTCATGCATTGAGGATAATGCATCCTTCAAGTTTGGGGGAGCTATGGTACCATATTCTGCCATACTTTGTTAGAAAGTAGTTGATGATAATTGGTTGAAAATTTTGGTTGTCGTGACATAAACAAGTTGATATTATTGCTAGGAATGAATTAGGGATGCCCAATGATGAATGCAGAATTTTATTGCCTAGGCCAGAATTATTGTTAAGATTGTCTAAAGAAGAGAACCAACCCTAGGCTTGATTCTTTGAAATGTATAAACATGATTGTAGGTTGTTTTTACTCTAGGTAATCTGTTAATTTTTTAGGAAAAAACTTTCTATTTGCCGAGACTTCAAAAATATTCTAAGGGTAAAGTGGAAACTCTCTAGTGTTTAAAAACTTGAAAAACTCAAAAATACAAAGGGACACTCCTCTGTGCAAAGGCATGAACAAGAAAAACTCCAAAAGAAATTAAGAGTAGCCAAGGCATATGAGTGAAAGAAAGTAGTCACAGAATGACCCTGCCCGACTAGCTTGGGGGTGGAATGTATGCTCTCTTTTACTTAGAGTGTGGAACAGTAGGTGTGATGAGCTGACTCCCTATAAAAAATTAATAAAGAGAATAAAAGTTTATAAATAACTAGGAGTATAAACTAAGCATGATGAATAATTTGTTGCCTTGACAAACCAGGAGTTCTTACTTTAAGTTTTTTAATTACCTCTATGCATAGACTGGTTACAATCACGCACACATAATAGCAAGGGATCCTGACTAGGGAAGGAACTTGACTGATATGACTGTTAACATATTGAGGCCAAACAATATTTGCTGAGGGCTGAAATCTCAAACCATATGATTTTCTTAATACTGCTTTGCCATGACAATTTTAATTCTCTTCTAGCTATTATCCATTGCTTGAGAACAATAAATAGCTTAAGTTTGGGGGTGTGATAACTCCGTAAAAAGACTTAATTCCTAGTCTTTTCACTTAAGTTATTGCTCGTCTAAACAAAGTATGCACTGCATTCTTAGTTGCATTTAGTTGCATATATGTTATATTAGCCTGTGGTGGATAAGTTTTGCTTAGGCAAGATTTATTTGGTTTGACTGATGCTGCTGAAGAGAAAGGGTTGTTTGGGTTGTGTTTGTGCAGAAATCCTACAGAGGAAGAAAATTTCAGTCGTGACAATGAAAAAAGTGCAAAGGCCAGCAGAACAGATGAGAACGTGAAGAGCAGATTTATCTCACCGAGGTAAGATTTATTTGAAGAAGTCTGAAGCAGGTGTGGCGAAACCACCTATATCACTCGCTAGCTGGATGACCTACTTCACGTGCAAGTAAACCCCAATAATTCTGACAGCCGTCAGCCGCTTTTCATTTTTAAGTCTGGGCAATTAATAATGGATAGTTAAGGAAACTCCAAAAGTAGACAAAGACCTCGGAGATCTTTCCTTATAAATAACCAGCCGTAGTCGCCAAAAAGAAGGAGAAGGAAAAAGAGAGAAGAGTTTTACCTAAGTCGTGAGGAAGCAACTACAGTGCTTTCCCACCGTCTACCCACCAACCTTCCTTGGTGTCCTCCTTAGCCAGACGATAGCAAAGCGATGATCAGGCCTCGAGAGAGGGTGATCACCAAGGCAGGCACGATGCTGAACAGGATTGTCGCGACAGAGCCACCGATTTTGGGAGTCATTATTCCTTTAATTTAACTCTTATTTTATTTGGGGTTGTATTAAACGTTGAATCTTGGATGATCTTTGATAGCACCATGAAAGCTTTACTTGGTATTAAACTTTGTTTTGCATGAACAATAATTTTATGTTTATGAATGACGAATTATGTTTCGCTTATGACTGTTTTGCTCATAGTTTAAATATTTTACCTTAGTACTGTAAGAGCATCGAGAGATAGCCTTTTGTCTAGATAAGTGATTCTTAAATTTGAGATAATTAAGATAGGTCAACGTGAGCAATGGAATGAATCCGGGATGGTGAAGTTCTAACTTGTCTACCTTAGAGATAAGGAGTGAGTTTCAAACGACTAAAAGGGATAGATGCTAGAGTAGGAGAGACTACATCTATAGTTAACGCCGAAAAGTATTGTCGTAGCAACAGTCTAAGAATACCTAGTAATCCTGTCGGGCAGCTTTAGTGAGTCATAATAATTCATTCTAAATTTAGAATAATTGTTGTCAAGACAATAGTTTAGCATAAGTGCTCTGTAACACGTCTGAATTTGTGAGGTTGTTTGCATTATATTTAAACCATCACTTGTTTTGTTTTATCAGTTTGCATATTAATTTTGCCTCGACCAAACATTTCTGAAATCATTGAATCATTTTTCTTAGTTCATTAATATTAGTTCTTGGGATAATACTTAGTAGGACTTAGCTTGTGACTTTAGTTCTAGTTGTGGTGAAAATATATTTCTCATCTAATCCCTGTGGAGACGATACTCACTCACTACTATATTACTTGCATCGATTGTGTATAGTTGCACAGATTTGCTTGCCTTAGCATATACATTTACAAGCAATCAGTACTAAAGAGTGAATACCTGGAAAGGCAACGAATGGACCGCTTTACATGTATTAGTTTTGGGAGTTGTTCAGCTTGAGTTATTTTGATATTCCGATAGATCGACACAAATCATAAATGCTCTGAATATTCGTTTCTCTCCTATCAGCTCAAATCACTATGAATTCTCCAAGAATCTAATATCCAAAATGCTTCTGATTTTCTTAAATAATAGAATCAATCTGGTTATATCTGAAAACACAAGTAACTCAAATGCAAAGGACTCTGAATACCCTTCTGATTACTTAGTGCCTCTGAAAAATGTTCGAACACAATATGATAATGATAAATCACTTTCTGAATAACTAATAATTCCATCAGCTAATGAACTCTTCCGATAGTGATTCTAATTTCTGACATTCTATCGGTATACTAAAGATCCCTGTTTCTCTGTCCGATAAGATCATCCAGTACCTCAGAACCATATATGTAACGTCTAGTGTGTTCCCTGATCATATGATTATTTTATCTGATTTCTGTTATGATTTTTTCTTTGAATTCTGTTATGATTTCTGATATCTTCATTTACTGATGGAAAATGTTTTATTTGGGGTATTCTGGGTTCTAGTATAAAGACTCTGGAAGGTACAGTCGCTACGGTTAATTCCTTTTATAGGTTCTGCACCGACTGGTAATTCCTTACGGACCTAAGGCGACCCTTGGGTAGGCTCTGCGGTCCTGAGATTTTTCTTGGGTAGGCCTCTGTGGCCCCGAGAATTTTCTTGGGGTAGGCTCACAGGCCCCAAGGTACTTCCTTAGGTTATGTAGCTCTAGGGAACTGCATATGGCGTTCGGTTGGAGGGACTACTATGGTTTTGAAAACATGTTTTAAATGTTTTTTCGGGAACACAATATATAACCTATCCTGATCTCATGAACTCAACCATTCGAAATATTTCCATCTAAACTGAAAGCTTATTGTCTGTTACTGCCTGAAATATTAGTAGGACCTCAACTCAGCCTAAAAATCTATAGATGTCTGAACCAATAAGCAAACATATGATTATCAGTTATCTACATGTTCTTCAATATCATCTGGTAGTTCAGTATTACTGAGCTTCCTAAAGCTGACTCTGTTACTCACCCTTTTCAGGCTAAAAGGATTGAACCAAAACAGCTATCGACATCAAGAAGGGAGTTCTTCCGGTGTTGTTTATAGAGTATGGTACATGTGATTAGGGGGCATATATGTTGTATTTTGTTTTATATAGGAGTCTGAAAATCTGTTTTATTTCTAAAATACTGATAAATTTTATTTTGTATTCATAAATCATTTTATAGGTTTACATTTTTTAATAAAAGTTTTAAATTTTCTGAGATTTTTACGGCGGATCGCTCCGGTGGCCCTAATGTGACACCTCGAATCGGATCGGGTCCCCCGCATCGGTCTAAGGGGGTCATATTTACTAGTATCAGAGCTTAGGTTGAGTCAGGTTTTTGGATAGATCGACCGGTCGAATGTCAAAAGATGTCTAATCAGTACGTGCCCCTAGACTATAATCGTACCTCTCAAAACCGGAACATCAAGGTGGAGTCCATCCATGTAACGAGTTAACTTATGTTTTGTATTCGTTAGGGCTTGATCTATATAGAAAAGAATATGAGTAATATGTGTCCAAATTCTATAAAGTACCTCACGATCCATGTGAGAGTTACTCATCCGAGAAATTTTAATCCAACTCCCGAAAGGAAACTGAGATATGTTATTGCTCTATGAACCTATTCTCGTAACCAAGGTTGAATTGATTCAAAAATGATACACCCATTCTGATTCTTTTTATTGGAGTAAGGGAGAGTTCTGATGAAAATGTATACTCAACTAGTTAAGGATTAATAGATAACTTGTACATCTGCTAAAGCTACTTGAATATATGGTGGAAGCTTCATTTCTGTAATTCTGTGACTTGAATTAATTTCGAGGACAAAATTCTTTTAAGGAGGGGAGAATTGTCACACCCCAATTTAGGGGCTAAGTTTTAGAAATTTTAAAGTATCGAATTAAAGTGGTATTTTGGAAGAAATTGAGGATTAAAGAGTAAAATCGTAAAGTTGGCATACAATTTTAGGAAGTGCATGAAAATTCATGGACTTGAACCCGAATTTGCCCATTTTGTGTCGGCAGAGAAAAAAATTGAAATTTTTTAAGTTTTGTTTCAGGTTACAAACCATAAACAAAGCCCCCAATTTTCCCCAATTTTCTTTTCCGTTGACACTCTTTTTTTCACACCCCAATTTAGGGGCTAAAAATTAAGAAATTATAAAGTATTGAATTTAATTGGTATTTTGGAAGAAAATGAGGATTAAATTGTAAAATTTCAAAGTTGACATGCCATTTTAGGAAGTGTAAGAAATTTAGTGACTAAACTCATAGTTTAACTATATTTACTTTGGAGAGAATTATAAACCCTCATTTCTCGTATATTTCTGCAGAATTATCCCCTATTTCCCTCCTCCGTTGACCCTCCTTTCCACTCTGATATACTCACCGTTCGACCACCGTTTGACGAACCGAAACCACCATCGTGTTCTTTGTTGACCGATGAACAAAACCTCTCAAGCCTCTCATCTTGAATCGGCATCGTTCGTCGTTAATTTCAATAGGAAGTATCGTCGGTTTTAACTTGATTTTCGTTAGTTTTCGTTGATTCACGTCAATCCGGCTACCCGTTTTCAACACCTCCCGCACCATCGTGTTCCTTGCATCATTCTTAGTTCACTGGTGTCTTCCGTGTCTCAGTCGTCGTTGGTGCGTGGAGGGGTGAAAAGTCTAAGTTTTCAATGTTTCGGAATCGAGCTCTCCACCGTTGAAAATTTTGAACCGAGCATGGTAAGTGTCTCAAAATGCCTTAAAATAATTTTTAGAATTTTTTCAGGAATTTTTCAGACATTGTAACACTGTTCACGCGCCCCACGCGCTACCTCTTGAGAGTGGGCTTCGTCTGACAGCAGAAAAAAAGAAGAAAGAAAACTGGTTTGACCGGTCCGACCCGACCTGTTGACCAGAGTTGACCGTTGACTGACGTTGACCGTTAACCAACATTGACCGGGCATTGAAGGACCGTTGACTTTTTACGGGTATACCTATCCTGATGTTTTTCGACGTCCTGAGTCTGTTTTACCAAATTCGAACCTAGTAAGCTGTTTTTCAATGATTTATCATCCAACTCGATCCGTTTTTCGGAATAAAACTCCGGTTTTGATGAAATTTTTATTATTATATATTTGAGGAATTATTGGAAGTTGAATTAAAGATCGAGGGCATTCGAATGGAATTTATTTGGTCGATCAGTATGGCACAAAAATTGAGGTAATTCTTGACTACCTCTTTGTGCTTATTGGAATATATTGATATTGGTAAATGCATGAATAAGATGATATTGGTCTCATATGTGTAGTTAATTAATTTCTACATCGATCTGAATACGATAAAAACTCGGTAACTGATTATGGTTAGATGACTTCTATAAGAAATTGAGGGATTGTTAGAATTAAAATTACAAGTTTTGTGTTTAGTGATAAAGGAATCAGCTTGGATCTGGAGCATATATTTATTTCATCAAAGGTACTTAGATGGGAAATTATGAGAATACTCCTGTAGGGTAAAATTACAGATGTGCATAAGAAATGCTAGTTTTGCTTAGAAGATTTGGATAACTGGTTTTTAACACCATGAGGGTTTATGCAAGATGCTAAAAGTCTGTTAATGGAATCATTTCAAGATCAGAGAATATTCGGGAAAGCAATTAACCATAGGATCTTTAAATTATAATTATTTTCGTTAAGAGTTAATACCGAAGTTATCTGGTTAAAAATTATGAAAATGCCCTTGAGAAGTAAAAATAGTCTAAGTTGACCCTGAATGAGAAAGTACTTTGAGGATTCATACTTAACTCGATAAATTACGGATTTAATTATTAAGATCATGTCTTTGTACAGAAAACTTCTGATAACCTATTGGTAACTTCTGAGAAGATAATTAACCTGAAAATCTCTGAGTTAAGAATAAATTATCGGGGGTACTTTTTTGTCAGAATTATTCGAAAGGTCTGGCAAATATGATACGTTTGAATTAAATAATAAGATTATATGGAAGAAAATGATTGAAATACACCAGATCTATAAAATGACCAAAATGCCCCAGTAATATAAATAACCCAAGAATATCACAAAGCTCAGGAATGATGAGATATCCTCGAGCTCTGTAATGAATGGAATAAAACTGAACACCAAAATAGCCAAAATACCCTTATGGCCTATACTAAGTAAATGTATTGGATTAATTAAGGAATCCAAATAAACATAGGTGTTGGAC
This sequence comes from Hibiscus syriacus, assembly GCF_006381635.1. NCBI lineage: Eukaryota > Viridiplantae > Streptophyta > Magnoliopsida > Malvales > Malvaceae > Hibiscus > Hibiscus syriacus. The sequence goes on from NW_024062379.1 coordinate 1,458,760, forward strand.
TACCTTTAAAAGTTATGAAACACAACTTAAGTGAGCCGATAAACCTTAATGATATGTCAGTACCTGAACGGTATAGATATTACTTGAATGCGTGTTCATCTTCTCAAGTTTGGCTCAATGATAATTTTGGAAGTATTCAACTCAACTCAACTCTAGATCGCATTCAGTACTAATAATTGGATATTTGTTCGACAAATCAACCACGAAGACTGAACGAAAGTACAATATGTATCCGAAATTAAAAAAAATGTTTGAATTACTCTTGAAAACTCTGAAGTAACCGGGATAGACTTGACTACTAAGTGAACTAAGTAAGCTCAATGATTGATGATTAAATAAGTGATTTGGATGAGTATGGAAATGCTAATGAACTTACATGATGTATTGTCTTTTGGGTCATGAATTATAAATCAAGCACGTCAGCATTTCATGATATCGTGGAAGCGTGGAAATTAAATAAAGAATATTGGAAGATCTATTCAACAATGATTCTGAAGATGATCTACGGATAAGAATTGTAGGTATTAAAGAATAAATAGCCTGGAAGGACAATGAATTGACCAGTTGACAAGTATAAATTCTGGGAGTTGTTCGATAATCCGTCAATAGACATGGATTGAATCTTCATTTATTCCTTATCAACTCAAATCACATTCTGCATAACTGATGATTCTGTTAGTTAATGAACTCTTTCAATAGTGATTCTAACTTCTGACATTCTATCATTACACTGAAGATCCTTGTTTCTCTGCCTGATAAGATTATCAAGTATCTCTAATAATATCTGTAAACACTAGTATATTCCCTAATTACATGAATGTTTTATCTGATTTCCGATTTGAATTCTGTTTTGATTTTTGATTTGAATTTTGTTATGATTTCTGATCTGAAGTGTGTTTTGATTTCTGATCTGGATTCTGTTATGATATATGATATGAATTCTGTTTTGATTTAAGATATCTCCGTTTATTGATGGAATAATGTTTTATTTGGGGATATCATTGGAGGAAGTATATATGCAGGCTCCTCGGCTTTGTGCTCAGGGCTTAACTGTTGTGCCAAGGTTGTATGGTTCTGGGGAACCTACACATCATGTTGTGTTCGGTTGAAGGGATTAATATGATTTTTGATAAATAAAAATATGTTTTTTAAAAAAAGATTTGTATCTTTTCACTGGTTTTGAGGGAACTCACTAGATAACCTATTTTGATCTCTTTAACTCAGTCATCTGAAATATTTCTCTGAACTGAAAGCTCACTTTCTGTTACTACCTGAAATATCAGTAAGATCTCCACTCAACATAAAGATTTGTAGATGCCTGAACCGATAAGGAAATATATGTTTATTTGTATCTGCACATTCTTCAGTATCATCTGGTAGTTTTGTATTACTGAGCTTTCAAAAGCCCACTCTGTTACTCACCTTTTCAGGTTAAAAGAATCGTACCAGTGCATCTATCGACATCAGTAAAGAAGTTCTTCTGGTGTTGGTTGCAGAGTATGGTACATATGATTAAGGGGCATGTAATTGTAATTTATTTTATATACAAGTCTGAAAATATGTTTTATTAATGCATACTGATAAATCATTTCATAAGTTACATGTTTTAATAAAAATTTTAAATTTTATGCTATTTTTACAGTGGGTCACTCCGGTGGCCCTAATGTGACAACCCAGATTGGATCGGGTTACCCGCATCGGTTTGAGGGGGTTACATTTAGTGGTATCAGAGCTATGGTTAAGTCAAATTTTTCAAGATAGACCGGCCAGTTGAATTTAAAAAAAAGATGTTTGATCAGTACATGCCCTTAGACTACAATCGTACTTCTCTGAGCCAGAACTACAAGGTTGAGTCCGTATCTGTAACGAGCAAACCAAAGTTTTTATCCGTTAAGACTCTATCGTTTTATAAAGGAATACCAGTAACGTCTGTCTAAATTCTGTAAAGTACCACTCGAGCCATGTGAGAATTACTCATCTGAGAAATTCTTATCCGACTCCAGAATTGAAATTGTGATATGTTACCTCTCTATGAGCCTATTCTCGTAAACAAGGCAGAATTGTTTCTGCAAGGATAAATTTGTTCTGATTATTTTATTAGACTGAGGGAGAGTTCTAATAATAATGTAAAATCAACTAGTAAAGGATTGTAGTGGACTTGTACTTCTGTAAAAGTTATTTGAAAATATGAAAGAACTGATGGAATTTTCATTTCTGCAATTCTGTGACATGAATAAATTTCGAGGATGAAATTCTTTCAAGCATGGGAGAATTGTCACACCCCAATTTAGGGGCTAAAACTTAAAAAATTATAAAGTATTGGATTTAATTGGTATTTTGGAAGAAAATGAGGATTAAATTGTAAAATTTCAAAGTTGACAGACTATTTTAAGAAGTGTAAGAAATTCAGTGACTAAACTCATAGTTTAACCATTTTTGTTTTAGAGAGAATTATAAACCCCCATTTCCCGTATGTTTCTACATAATTATCCCCCATTTCCCGTATGTTTCTACATAATTATCCCCCATTTCCCTCCCCCGTTAACCCTTATTTCCACTTCAATCTACTCACCGTTTGGCCACCGTTTGACGAACCGAAACCACCATCGTGTCCGTTATCGATCTATGAACAAAACCCCTCAAGCCTCTCATCTTAAATTAGCGTCGTTCATCGTTAATTTCAATTGGAAGTATCATCGGTTTTAACTCAATCTCCGTTGGTTTTTTGTTGATTCACGTCAATCCAGCTACCCGTTTTCAACACCTCCCGCACCATTGTGTTCCTTGCATCGTTCTGAGTCCACATATGTCCTCCGTGTCTCCGTCGTCTTCGGTATGTGGAGGGGGTGAAAAAGTCAGAGTTTTTGATGTTTCAGAATCTAGCTCTCCACCGTTTAAAATTTTCTCAAAATGCCTTAAAATAATTGTTAGAAATTTTTCGAACACCGTAACACTGTTCACGCACCACCCCTAAGAGTGGGCTTCGTCTGTCAGCAGAAAAGAAAGAAAAAAAGAAAACTGGTTTGACCGGTCCGACCCGACACGACCAGACTGACTGACCCGACATGTTGACCAAAGTTGATCGTTGACTGGCGTTGACCAGAACTTTGACCGACATTGAACGGCCGTTTACTATTTTTGGGTATACCAATCCTGACGTTTTTCGACATCTTGAGTCCATTTTTGGGGTCTATTTCTCCAAATTTGGACCCAATAAGTTGTTTTCACTAATTTATCATCCGATTCAATCCGTTTTTCAGAATTAAGCCCTGTTTTTTATGAATTTTTTTTTGTTATGTATTTGAGGAATTATTGGAAGTTGAATTAAAGATTGAGGGAATTCGAATGGAATTTATTTGGTCGATCAGTATGGCATGAAAATCAAGGTAATACTTTACTACCTCTTTATGCTTATTGGAATATATTGATATTGGTAAATGCATGAATAAGATAATATTGGTCTCATATGTGTAGTTAATTAATTTCTACACTTGATCTGAATACGATAAAAATTCGATAATTGATTATGGTTCAGATGACTTCTATAAGAAATTGAGGGATTGTTAGAATTAAAATTACGAGTTTTGTGTTTAGTGATAAAGGAATCAGCTTGGATCTATAACATATAATTTATTTCATCAAAAGTACTTGGATGGGAAATTATGAGAATACTCCAGTAGGGTAAAATTACAAAAATACCCTTATGTTGTAAGATGACAATAATTATCTCTGGAAGCTAGTTAATAACTCTGAAAAGGCATATTGATCCGGTAAAATTACAGATGTGCATAAGAAATGCTAGTTTTGCTTTGAAGATTTGGATAACTGGTTTTTAACACCATGAGGGTTTATGCAAGATGCTAGAAGTATATTAATGGAATCATTTCAAGATCAAAGAATGTCCAGGAAAACAATTAACCATAGGATCTCTAAATTACAATTATTTCGTTAAGAGTTAATACCGAAGTTATCTGGTTAAGAAATTATGAAAATACCCTTGAGAAGTAAAAATAGTCTGAGTTGACCCTGAATGATAAAGTACTTTGAGGATTCGTACTTAACTCCATAAATTACAGATTTAATTGCTAAGATCATGTCTTTGTACAGAAAATTCTTGATAACCTGTTGGTAACTTCTGAGAAGACAATTGACCTGAAAATCTCCTAGTTAAGAATAAATTATCGAGGGTACTTTTTTGTCAGAATTATTCGAAAGGTCTGGAAAAGATGATACGTTTGAATTAAATAATAAGATCATATGGAATAAAATGATTGAAATATACCAGATATGTAAAATGACCAAAATACCCCTATAATGAAAATAACCCAAGAATATCACCAAGCTCAGGAATTATGGGATATCCTCGAGCTATGTAATGAATGGAAAAAAACTGAACACCAAAATGACCAAAATACCCTTATGTCCTATACTAAGTAAATGTCTTGGATTAATTAAGGAATCCAAATAAGCATATGTGTTGGACTACCTTTAAAAGTTATGAAACACAATTTAAGTGAGCCGATCAACCTTAGTGATATGTCAGTTGTAACCCCCTAGACCCGGCCTATGCGTTTCGACTAAGTCTAGTGGATCACATTATGATTATTAAATACATTTTTCGAAACCGTTATTTCATCAATATAAAATCTTATTATAAATAACCTGAAATTATAAACAAATTATACTATCAAAATCTAACTCGTAAATATAGTACCAATAAATAATAATGTAATTTAAAACATGTCTTCAAATTCAATATCACAATAAACCGAGCAGTATTAGCAAAAGAGTTATCATTATAAAATCCGATATTTTAAAATAAGGTCCATGTCACCAAAATAAAGTCAACTTGCCAGAGAAAAACATTACAATCTGAGCTAGGCTCAGTGTGTCCCAACATTTCCATAAAATCACAATAGGTACAAATCATAGTCCAGTAATCTCACAAATTCGTAAAAGAGTTTAACTTTTTGAAAATCATAGTTTAAACCCTTTTCCGGTACACCATCAGTAGTTCCCAAAATTATTTTCCATATAGCTTACTTTATGCACATAGCAAAAAGAAAGCCGACTTAAGGATAGGCTCTGAAGCTTGTATCCTTAAGCCCAAGTCAATAAGTCCATATAGCTTACCCTAAGCACACAGCAAAGGAAAGCCGACCTAATGAAACATCTTGGGGCCCTCAAGAGTCACATTAGGCCCAGTTAGCTTGATCAGAGCTATTCCATCGTAATTCAATTCCAAAGTTCAATTTCACCGTGACACAAATTCCATAAATCCAAAAATATGGTAATCATATACCAGTTCAAAAAAAAAAATTAGATAGCAGCCATATTCCATGAATTGTCACATTAAATTGGTGCATCAATAAAACAATAACCAATGAATTCGGTGTACCACATATTAAAACCAATAAAACAGTTCAGTAATAAGTAGGGAACACACCTCGACAATAGATTCAAATAACAAATCTACTGATTACTGGTTTCACCACGCTCTGCTATAGTTTTTGAACGGGTGAATACTGGTACACGTGGTTTAACTGATCTAGAAGAGCTGGGTCGAGCTGTCGAACGATCCGGAGAGTCTCTTGTACCTTCAAACAATAATATTTATCAGTCCCAAATCCTATTTAATTGTTCAAAGCTAAACTTCTTAAGTATATAAGCATTTTTTGGGTTTGACTATCAATTTGAGGTATTTCGAGTCTGAATTTGGCCAAACGGATTGCGGAATCGGAATCAGAGAGTCGAAAAACATAAAGTATGACTTTTCGAAAATTCAAATTCTTGGTCAAAGTCAAAGTCAACCACTTTGACCGTAGATTTGGAGACCTTCGGATTCGAATTTGACAAAACGGACCACGGAAACGGATTCGGCACGTCGAAAACTATCAGGATAGGTATACTCGGAAAAGATTAACGGTCGTTTAATGCTCGATCAAAGCCATTTTAAGTTTTGGTCAAAGAAAGTCAACGGTCAACGGTCAACGGTCGGGTCGGGTCGGGTCAACGGTCGGATCGGGTCAGACCGGTCGGATCGGGTCAGACCGGTCAAACCGGTTCGAACCAATTGAAACCGGTCAGAACCGGTTGAAAACCGGTTAAACCGGTTTCCAGCAGCCACTCGCCCTGCGGCGGCGCGTGAGGCGTCCTCCGGGGCCCTAAAAATCCCGGAAAAATTTCTAAAAATTATTTTGAGCGATTTCGAGATACTTACAACGATCGGTTCAAATTTTTGAACGGCGGAGAGCTCGATTTCAAATCGGCCGAATCTTTGACTGCACCACCTCCTCACGCGCCGCCGTCTACGGCGGACAAGGTTGACACCGGTGAACTCGGAATGGCACAAGGAACACGATGGTGCGGGAGGTGTCGTAAACGGAGCAACGATCAGCGGTGAATTTAAGATTTCCTCGGCGATAGAGCTAACAAAACCGTCGCTACTTTGACTGGAAATTCCCGACGTTTGGCCGCGTTTCGCTTCAATTAATTTGAAGGGTTTGTTCCTCGCTCGATGATGAACACAACGGTGGTTTTAAAATGATGATCGGAATTTGGACGGCGTCGGAATCGGAGTTGGAAACTGCGTATGGGAAAGGAAAATTGGGAGCATTTTGGTTCTGAAAATCAGAACCAAATGTACGCTTATAATCAAAGCTGCCGACAGTTTTAGGGTAAATTCAAGGATTGGTCCTTGGATTTCCTTCACTTCTAAAATGGCCTATAAACTCTCATAAATTTTGATTTAGCCACCAACAATTTACCAATTTTCACAATTAACCTCCAATTTCAATTAAATATTATTTTGTAAATATTCGGGTTGTTACAATTCTCCCCCTCTACAAGAAATTTCGTCCTCGAAATTTACCTTATGAGAATAGTTGAGGAAACTGAGCCTCCATTGACTCCAATGTCTCCCAAGTAGCTTCTGAGGGGCCTCGATTACTCCACTGAACTTTGACCATTGGAATTCGTCTATTCCGAAGAACTCGTTCATCTCTCTCCAAGATCTGAATGGCCTCCTCTTCATATGACAAATCAGGTCTCAACTCTACTTCTTCAACTTGAATAATGTGACCTGGATCTGGACGGTATCTCCTCAACATTGATACATGAAAGACATCATGAATACGACTTAGCTCAGAAGGCAACTCAAGCTGATATGCAACAGGTCCTACCCTCTTCAAGATACGAAATGGTCCAATAAATCTTGGACTCAATTTACCCTTACGCCCGAATCTCAATACTTTCTTCCAGGGTGAAACTTTCAAAAAGACCCGATCTCCCACTTCAAACTGTATATCCTTCCTTCTTTGATCTGCATAAGATTTCTGCCTATCAAATGCCTCTTTCAGACGGTCACGGATTAATCTGACTGTGTCCTCCGTCTCTCGCACTAACTCAGGTCCCAACGTTTTCCTATCACGCAACTCAGTCCAACAGATCAGAGTGCGACATTTACGCCCATAGAGCGCTTCATAGGGTGCCATACGAATGCTGGTCTGATAACTGTTATTGTAAGCAAATTCAGCCAACGGCAAAAATTTCTCCCAACTACCATGAAAATCGATTACGCAACCCCGCAACATATCCTCCAGAATCTGAATTACTCTCTCAGATTGACCATCAGTTTGTGGATGAAAGGATGTACTATAATCCAATCTTGTTCCCAAAGCCGTATGTAACGCCTTCCAAAATCTCGAAGTAAATCTCGAATCTCGATCAGAAATAATAGATAATGGAACACCATGCAATCTGACAATCTCTGAAATATACAATCTTGCCAGCTTATCCAAAGTATAATTTACTCGCACAGGAATGAAGTGAGATGACTTTGTAAGTCTGTCAACAATCACCCAAACTGAATCTTTTTTCGAAGGAGTCATAGACAAGCCAGTAACAAAATCCATAGTAATACGCTCTCATTTCCATTCAGGAATCTTGATAGGCTGTAACAAACCTGATGGATGTTGATGTTCTGCCTTAACTTGCTGACAAGTCAAACACCTAGCCACAAAGTCAGATGTCTTTCTTCATACCAATCCAATAATACCTCTCTCTCAAATTTCGGTACATCTTATCTCCTCCGGGGTGCATAGCATATGGACTACTATGAGCCTCAGTAAGGATAGTCTGCCTCAACTCAGCATCATCAGGCACACAATATCTACCTTTAAAGCATAAAACTTCATCCTGATCAATTGCGTAATCTGAGTTTGTCCCCTGCTCTACTTGCTCAAAGATGGAAAGTAAGGAGCTATCAAGGGGCTGCTTAGCTTTGATATCATCAACCAAGGTCGGCTTAACTTGCAATTCTGCTAACAAAGTGCCATCGTCATATAAATTCATCTTGGCCATTAAAGACCTCAACTCCGATACCGTCTTTCGACTCAAAGCATCTGCTACAATGTTAGCTTTACCAGGGTGGTAATCAATCACGCAATCATAATCCTTTAGAAGCTCTAACCAGCGACGCTGTCTCAAATTAAGTTCCTTCTGGGTCAGAAGATACTTTAAGCTCTTATGATCTGTGAAAATGTAACACTTCTCTCCATAAAGATAGTGTCTCCAAATCTTCAAGGCAAAAATTACTGCTGCCAACTCTAAATCATGAGTAGGATAGTTACTCTCATGCGGCCGCAGCTGACGGGATGCATAAGCCACCACCTTACTTTCCTACATTAAAACACAACCAAGTCCTGAATGTGAAGCATCACTATACACTGTAAAATCGTTCCCGGACTCTGGTTGAATCAACACCGGTGCTTGAGTCAAAACCGCCTTTAATTTCTCAAAGCTCTCCTATTGTGCCTCGCCCCTGTCAAACAGCACATTCTTCCTTAACAACTTTGTCAAATGAGAAGCAATGATCGAGAAGCCCTCAACAAAACGTCGATAATAACCAGCCAAGCCCAAGAAACTGCGGATCTCAGATACGTTCTTAGGTCATTTCCAATTCATAATAGCCTCTATCTTGCTGGGATCCACCTGAACACCTCGCGCAGAAATAATATGCCCCAGAAATGACACTTCTTGAAGCCAAAATTCACACTTGCTTAGTTTGGCATATAGACGATGCTCTCTCAAAGTCCGCAGAACGATCTTCAAATGCTCGTCATGCTCTGCCTCAGTACTAGAATAGATCAGAATATCATCAATGAAGACCACCACAAATTGATCCAAATATGGTCGGACCACCCGATTCATCAAATCCATAAAAGCTGCAGGAGCGTTCGTCAAACCAAAAGGCATCACTAAAAATTCATAATGACCATATCTAGTGCGAATGGTTGTTTTTGCAACATTAGATCCTTTAACTTTCAATTAATAATACCCCGAACGAAGATCAATCTTAGAGAATACAGTAGCTCCTCGCAATTGATCAAATAAGTCATCAATCCTGGGTAATGGGTATTTATTCTTGACCGTCATCTTGTTCAATTTCCGATAGTCAATACATAATCTTAGCGACCCATCCTTCTTTTTCACGAATAGAACTGGAGCTCCCCATGGTGAAGTACTATGTCGGATAAATCCTCGATCGAATAATTCTTACAATTGGACTTTCAACTCCTTAAGTTCCTTTGGAGCCATACGATAAAGTGCCATAGAAATAGGTGAAGATCCCGGATAAGTCTCAATCTCGAACTCTACCTCTCTATCAGGAGGTAACCCAGGCAACTCCTCCGGAAAAACATCAGGAAACTCGCTAACTGTATGAATCTCCTCGATCGTGGCCAATGCACCTTTGGTGTTCAAAATACAAGCAATGAAGGTCTCATATCCCTTCCGGATCATATGATCAATTTCCATCGCTGAAACTATATTGGAGAGATAACCACGCCGTTCACCAATTAACACAACAGTCCGACCATCTGAAGTCTTCAGAGTATCCCGCTTGTATTCACAATCCAGCTTTACCTTGTGTTTATTCAACCAATCCATTCCAAGAATTAGATCGAACTCCCCTAAAGGAAGTTCCATAAGATCAGCGAGAAAAATTTCTCCCTGAACCTCGAGAGGACAACGCCGAAATACTTTATTCACTAATACCGCTTGTCCTACTGGACTTGTAACTGTAATAGTATTTTCAGTGTTCTCGATCGGAATCTGAAGGTTTCGAGATACTGAGCTCGATACATAGGAGTGAGTGGAGCCATTGTCCAATAATGCAAAGTATGGGGTAGAATTGATAGTAAATGTACCTGCAATAACCTCAGGCTCATCTCTGTCATCACGACGTCTAGTTGCATAAACTAAAGCTGACTGTCTAGCCTCAGAAGCTGTTGGCCCTCTATTTTGCTGAGGTCGGGCTCTACTGTCTGTCCTGGACGCTGATCCTCGAGTCTTTCCTTGACTATGATCTCTAATTGGGGTCTGTACTGTAGTCTACGAACGCACAGGAGTTTGGGTAGTGGTCTGCTCAAACGAAACTAACTGAGGACAATTCCTCAGATAATGACCACTAGATCCACACTGATAGCAAAGACCCATCTTCTTACGACACTCTCCTGAGTGCTGTTTACCACAATACTCACAAAGGGGCCCATTATAATACGACGAGGAACCGCCTCGACTGACAGCTAAAGGTGAGGATGCTGCAGGCCTAAAACGTGTATTGCTTCTCTGAGGGGCTGAAGTACGAGTCCTCTTTCCGGACTGTGCTGATGACTCCATCGGGCCTGAAAATTTCTTAGATCGATCTTGATCAACACGCTCTCTACCAGAAGCTAAAACCTCCACCTCTTCCGCATCTTTGGCTCTGCCCACCAGCACATCAAATATCTCATCCTGATAGGTTACAACTTGCCTACGCAGCTCGTATCTGAGTCCAAGGGCAAATTTACGACATCGATCTCTCTCCGTAGGTACCATACTGAATCCATACTTCATCAACTTCAGGAACTCGATCTCATATTCAGAAACAGTCATGTCTCCCTGAACCAGATCTTGAAACTGTTTTCGTCTCTGAGCTAAGTAGCGCTCTCCCAGAAAACGGCTCCGAAAGCGATCCTTAAAGAAATTCCAGGTCAAACGATCGGTAGGAACACTACTGGTCACTGACTCCCACCAAGTGTAGGCATTGCCATCTAACATCGCCACAGCACCCTGATATCTCTTAGTTGAGTCCAAACCCAACTGATCCATACGTCTCACTGTATCCTGGAGCCAATCTTCAGCTTCAGTAGGAGATCCACCTATTTGTCCCCCAAAAGTTCTAACTCCATTGGCAATCAAAGTCTGCGAAATAGGAACCTCAGCTACAACACCAGTAGCTCTGACTGCTCCCTGTATTAACTGCAGAAATTGTCTACCAAAATTCTCATCCAAAGCAACTCTGGTAGACTCTGACTCAATATCGGTCGCTCCTATTATCGGTGTAGTCATGCCAATACCAGCGGCAGGAGGCAGATCCGTTGGGGTCGTAGGAGCATGATCACCTATCGGAGGTGGGGGATCTACCCGTATCTCATCGATCGGATCTGCGAATCTAGCCACTCGACCTCATCCACGGCTAGTTCGACGACCACGTCTAGCACTCATTTTGATGGATCTCAAGTTTACTACAGAAGATAAACTTAGGGTTAGATAAGCACTTGGAGTCTCAAACATAGTTAAAATCTTAATAACTTTGTGACATGGCCTTAGTAACTCGTTTTGTAAATATTTCAAAACCGTATTTTCAATGTGTACTCATATACAGTCCGAGGGTTAAAAACCAAAAGCTCTGATACCAATAAATGTAACCCCCTAGACCCGGCCTATGCGTTTCGACTAAGTCTAGTGGATCACATTATGATTATTAAATACATTTTTCGAAACCGTTATTTCATCAATATAAAATCACATTATAAATAACCTGAAATTATAAACAAATTATACTATCAAAATCCAACTCGTAAATATAGTACCAATAAATAATAATGTAATTTAAAACATGTCTTCAAATTCAATATCACAATAAACCGAGCAGTATTAGCAAAAGAGTTATCATTATAAAATCCGATATTTTAAAATAAGGTCCATGTCACCAAAATAAAGTCAACTTGCCAGATAAAAACATTACAATCTGATATACTTCAAGAGATATGTTGATCCTCCAAGTGCTCGAACCAAGGTATCTAACCAACAGTATCTGAAATGGGAAAACATTTTCAAAAGGTGAGCTAGGCTCATTGTGTCCCAACATTTCCATAAAATCACAATAGGTACAAATCATAGTCCAGTAATCTCACAAATTCGTAAAAGAGTTTAACTTTTTGAAAATCATAGTTTAAACCCTTTTCCGGTACACCATCAGTAGTTCCCAAAATTATTTTTCATATAGCTTACTTTATGCACATAGCAAAAAGAAAGCCGACTTAAGGATAGGCTCTGAAGCTTGTATCCTTAAGCCCAAGTCAATAAGTCCATATAGCTTACCCTAAGCACACAGCAAAGGAAAGCCGACCTAATGAAACATCTTGGGGCCCTCAAGAGTCACATTAGGCCCATTTAGCTTGATCAGAGCTATTCCATCGTAATTCAATTCCAAAGTTCAATTTCACCGTGACACAAATTCCATAAATCCAAAAACATGGTAATCATATACCAGTTCAAAACAAAAATTAGATAGCAGCCATATTCCATGAATTGTCACATTAAATTGGTGCATCAATAAAACAATAACCAATGAATTCGGTGTACCACATATTAAAACCAATAAAACAGTTCAGTAATAAGTAGGGAACACACCTCGACAATAGATTCAAATAACAAATCTACTGATTGCTGGTTTCACCACGCTCTGCTATAGTTTTTGAACGGGTGAATACTGGTACACGTGGTTTAACTGATCTAGAAGAGCTGGGTCGAGCTGTCGAACAATCCGGAGAGTCTCTTGTACCTTCAAACAATAATATTTATCAGTCCCAAATCCTATTTAATTGTTCAAAGCTAAACTTCTTAAGTATATAAGCATTTTTTGGGTTTGACTATCAATTTGAGGTATTTCGAGTCTGAATTTGGCCAAACGGATTGCGGAATCGGAATCAGGGAGTCGAAAAACATAAAGTATGACTTTTCGAAAATTCAAATTCTTGGTCAAAGTCAAAGTCAACCACTTTGACTGTAGATTTGGAGACCTTCGGATTCGAATTTGACAAAACGGACCACGGAAACGGATTCGGCACGTCGAAAACTATCAGGATAGGTATACTCGGAAAAGATTAACGGTCGTTTAATGCTCGATCAAAGCCATTTTAAGTTTTGGTCAAAGAAAGTCAACGGTCAACGGTCAACGGTCAACGGTCGGGTCGGGTCAACGGTCGGGTCGGGTCGGGTCAACGGTCGGGTCGGGTCAACGGTCGGATCGGGTCAACGGTCGGATCGGGTCAGACCGGTCAAACCGATTCAGACCGGTCAAACCGGTTCGAACCGGTTGAAACCGGTCAAACCGGTCAGAACCGGTTGAAAACTGGTTAAACCAGTATCCAGCAGCCACTCGCCCTGCGGCGGCGCATGTGGCGCGTGAGGCGTCCTCCGGGGCCCTAAAAATCCCGGAAAAATTTCTAAAAATTATTTTGAGCGATTTCGAGATACTTACAACGATCGGTTCAAATTTTTGAACGGCGGAGAGCTCGATTTCAAATCGGCCGAATCTTTGACTGCACCACCTCATCACGCGCCGCCGTCTACGGCGGACAAGGTTGACACCGGTGAACTCGGAACGGCACAAGGAACACGATGGTACGGGAGGTGTCGTAAACGGAGCAACGATCAGCGGTGAATTTAAGATTTCCTCGGCGATAGAGCTAACAAAACCGACGCTACTTTGACTGGAAATTCCCGACGTTTGGCCGCGTTTCGCTTCAATTAATTTGAAGGGTTTGTTCCTCGCTCGATGATGAACACAACGGTGGTTTTAAAATGATGATCGGAATTTGGACGGCGTCGGAATCGGAGTTGGAAACTGCGTATGGGAAAGGAAAATTGGGAGCATTTTGGTTCTGAAAATCAGAACCAAATTTACGCTTATAATCAAAGCTGCCGACAGTTTTAGGGTAAATTCAAGGCTTGGTCCTTGGATTTCCTTCACTTCTAAAATGGCCTATAAACTCTCATAAATTTTGATTTAGTCACCAACAATTTACCAATTTTCACAATTAACCTCCAATTTCAATTAAATATTATTTTGTAAATATTCGGGTTGTTACATCAGTACCTGAACGGTATATATATTACTTGAATATGTGTTCATCTTCTGAAGTTTGGCTCGATGATAATTTTGGAAGTATTCAGCTCAGCTTAACTCTAGATCACATTCAGTACTAAGAATTGGATATTAGTTTGACGAATCAACCACGAAGACCGAACTGAACTGAACAAAAGTACAATATATATATGAAATTCAAAAAAATGTTCGAATTACTCTTGAAACTCTGAAGGAACCGAGATAGACTTGACTACTAAGTGAACTAAGTAAGCTCAATGATTGATGATTAAATAAGTGATTTGGATGATTATGGAAATGCTAATGAACTTACATGATGTATTGTTCTTCCGGTCATGAATTATAAATCAAGCACGTCAGTATTTCATGATATCATGGAAGCGTGGAAATTAAATAAAGAATATTGGAAGATCTATTGAACGATGATTATGAAGATGATTTATGGATAAGAATTGTAGGTATTAAAGAATAAATACCCTGGAAGGACAATGAATTGACCAATTGACAAGTATAAATTCTGGGAGTTGTTAGATAATTTGATCAATCGACATGGATGAAATCTTCATTTATTCCTTATCAACTCATATCACATTCTGCATAACTGATGATTCTGTCAGTTAATGAACTCTTCCAATAGTGATTCTAACTTCTGGCATTCTATCGGTACACTGAAGATCCTTGTTTCTCTACCTGATAAGATTATCCAATATCTCTAATAATATCTGTAAACACTAGTGTGTTCCCTAATTACATGAATGTTTTATCTAATTTCTGATTTGAATTCTGTTCTGATTATTGATATGAATTTTGTTCTGATTTCTGATCTAAATTCTGTTCTGATTTCTGATCTGAATTATGTTCTAATTTCTGATATGGATTCTATTATGATATATGATATGAATTCTGTTTTGATTTCTGATATCTCCGTTTATTGACGAAAAATGTTTTATTTGGGGGGTATTATTGGAGGAAGAATATATTTAGGCTCCTCGTCTTTGTGCTCAGGGCCTAATTGTTTTGTTGGAGTTGTATGGTTCTAGGGAACGTACACATCATGTTGTGTTCGGTGGAAGGGATTACTATGATTTTTGATAAATAAAAATATGTTTTAAAAAATATTTGTATCTTTTCACTGGTTTTGAGGGAACAAACTAGATAACCTATTTTGTTCTCCTGAAACAGTCATCCAAAATATTTGTCTGAACTGAAAGCTCACTATCTGTTACTACCTGAAATATCATTAGGATCTCCACTCAACATAAAGATTTGTAGATGCCTAAACCGATAAGGAAATATGTTTATTTATATCTGCACGTTCTTCAGCATCATTTGGTAGTTCTGTATTACTGAGATTTCCAAAGCTCACTCTGTTACTCACCTTTTCAGGTTAAAAGAATCGTACCAGTGTATCTATCGACATCAGTAAGGAAGTTCTTCTAGTATTTCTTACAGAGTATGGTACATGTGATTAGGGGGCATGTAATTGTAATTTGTTTTATATACGAGTATGAAAATCTATTTTATTTATGTATATAGATAAATCATTTTATAAGTTACATGTTTTAATAAATTTTTTAAATTTTCCACTATTTTTACAATGGGTTGCTCCAGTAGCCCTAATGTGACAACCCATATCGAATCGGGTTACCCGTATCGGCCTAAGGGGTTACACTTTTATAGCCCCAATTCTCCACTATCCGACCACTATTTGTAGCTCCGACACCACCAATCGATTCACCATCAAACGGTGAACAAAATCTGACCTCTATTCCGTCGTGAATCGGCACCGTTTGTCGTAAAACTCAACCAGAAGTTTCATCAATTTTAACTCGAGCGCTGTTTATTTTCGTCGATTTCGATCGATCCAGCCACTCATTCATCACACTTCCTTTACCATCAGACTCACTATCACCGTGCGCTCAAACCCTGACTGAAATCATTGAGTTATTGTTTC
Source organism: Hibiscus syriacus (assembly GCF_006381635.1). NCBI lineage: Eukaryota > Viridiplantae > Streptophyta > Magnoliopsida > Malvales > Malvaceae > Hibiscus > Hibiscus syriacus. The sequence goes on from NW_024062379.1 coordinate 1,474,929, forward strand.
TCCATCGTCGTCACTTGTTGACCACCATTTGAGAAATTCGTAATTTTTAAAATTTTACAATCCATTATGTTTCGTCGAAATATAACACTTGAACGAGACTCTCGGGGAGTTGATCTACAAATACAGAAAATTTCACGCTGAACCAATGACCAGAGCTGTCGTACATGCCACCTCTTGCGGGTAGGTGTCGTTTGCCAGCCAGAAAAAGTGTTGAACTAACTGGACTGGTCTGAACTGGCTGGACCAGTCTGAGCCGAGCCTATCAGAGACTCTAACCCATTAACCGATCCATTGACCGTCGATGACTGCCGTTGACCGTTGACTACCGTTTATCATTGTTGATTGGCCATTGATCGACTGTTGACTTTTTCCAAGAACACCTATCCTAATATTTTTTATCATCTTGAGTCCATTTTTTAGGTCTATTTAGCCAAATTCGAACCCGAAAAGCTGTTTTTCACTGATTAACCACCAGATTCGACCTATTTTTCACAATTAAGCTTTGTTTCTAATGTAATTTATGTTGTTATGTATCTGAGGAATTATTAGACGTTGAATTCAAGTTGAAGGTGATGGAATGGAGATTAAATGATCAATCGATATGGTACGAAAACCAAGGTAATACTCTACTACCTTTTGTATGCTTTTCGGAACTCATGGATATATGGTAATTGCTTGATTGTAATAATTAGTTTGTTAGAGTAGTTAACTATATTTGGACTCATAAGGAAATTAGATTAAGTTCGTAACAATGTATAAGACTCTTACGGCTCGAAAAGGAAATTGGTATATTGATCGGAAAGAAATCTCAGTTCAATGAATCAATCATTCTCATAACGTGCAAATTCTGATTAATCTCGTTAAGGATTAAATGTAGGAAATATTTGGATATGAAATTATTGAAAAGAGTGCCATGGATAAATTATAAAAATGCCCTTGTACTGAAAAAGGACCAAGACTTCCCTTATTGGTGAAATTAACCTCCAGTAAGCAAATGAGCAAAATACTCTAAATTTTAATGGAACTGGCATACTTTTAAGATTAATTTACCTGAAGTAATGCCATTGATGAAATTGAATAAAATTACGATAATACCTTCAGCTCTGAAATGAACTAGTAACCTCAATGATATAGGTTTAAGTAAGTGATTTTGATAAGTCTAGAAACTCTGATGAATTTACATGGTGTACCATCCTTATGGGTTATGAATCACAAATCAAGTATGTCGGCATTTCTTGATATAGTTGAAATGTAGAAATGAAATAAAGACCAGTGGAATATTTGTTCGTCTTCTTAAGTTACATTCAGCTATGATTCTAAAGGTGATCAATGGACAAGAATTATTCGTACTAAAGAGTGAATACCATGGAAAGCAACGTATGGACCGGTTGACATGCATTAGTTTTGGGAGTTATTCATCTTGAGTTTTTTTCGATATTTCGATATATTGACGCAAATCGTAAATTCCCTGAATCTTCGTTTCTCTCTAGTGTGTTCCCAGATCATATGAATGTTTTATCTTATTCATGTTCTGATTTCTACTCTAAATTCTGTTATGATTTATGATATCTTCATTTCTTGACAGAAAATGTTTTATTTGGGGTATTATGGGATATGGTATGAAGACTCTGGTAGGTTCAACTGCTGCGGTTAATTTCTTTTATAGGTTATGCATCGATTGGTAATTCCTTACAGACCTAAGGCGTCCCTTGGGTAGGCTCTGCAGCCCTGAGATTTTTCTTGGGTAGGCCGCCTCAGTGGCTCCGAGAATTTTCTTGGGTAGGCTCGCAGGCCCCAAGGTACTCCCTTAGGTTATACAGTTCTGGGGAACTGTATATGGCGTTCGAATGAAGGGACTCCTATAGTTTTGAAAACATGTTTTAAATGGTTTTGCGGGAACACACTAGATAACCTATCTTGATCTCCTGAACTCAGACATCCGAAATATTTCCATTTGATTTGAAAGATTATTGTCTGTTACTATATGAGATATCAGTAGGACCTCAGCTCAGCCTAAAAATCTATAGGTGTATGAACCGATATGGAAACATATGATTATATGTTATCTCCATGTTCTTCAGCATCATCTGGTAGTTCTATATTACTGAGCTTTCCAAAGCTTACTGTGTCACTCACCCTTTTCAGGTTAAAAGGATTGAACCAGCATAGCTATCGACATCATTAAGGGAGTTCTTCCGGCGTTGTTTACAGAGTATGGTACATGTGATTAGGGGCCATTATGTTGTATTTTATTTTATATACGAGTATGAAAATCTATTTTATTTCTGAATACTGATAAATTTTATTTTGTATTCGTAAATCATTTTATTAGTTTACATGTTTTAATAAAAGTTTTAAATTTTATGAAATTGTTACGGTGGATCACTCCAGTGGCCCTAATGTGACACCTTGGATTGGATCGGGTCCCCTGCATCGATCTAAGGGGGTCACATTTACTGGTATCAGAGCTAGGTTGAGTCGAGTTTTATGGATAGACCGGCCGGTCAAATGTCAAAAGATGTCTGAACAATTAGTGCCCCTAGACTTCAATTGTACCTCTCAAAGCCGGAACTCCAAGGTCAAGTCCCTCCCTGTAACGAGTTAACTTATGTTTTGTATTCGTTAGGGCTTGTCCTATACAAAAAAGGATATCAGTAATGTGTGTCCAAATTCTGTAAAGTACCTCACGATCCATGTGAGAGTTACTCATCTGAGAAATTTTGTTTCTACTCTTGAAAGGAAACTAAGATATGTTATCGCTCTATGAACCTATTCTCATAACCAAGGTCGAATTGATTCCAAAAGGATAAACCCGTTCTTATTCTTTTATTTGAATAAGGGAGAGTTCTGAAGAAAATGTATACTAGTTAAGGATTAGTGAATAAGAAAGCTTCATTTCTGTATTTCTGTGACTTGAATGAATTTCAAGGACAAAATTCTTTTAAGGAGGGGAGAATTATCACACCCCAAATTAGCGGCTAAGTTTTATAAATTTTAAAGTATCGAATTAAAGTGGTATTTTGGAATAAAATAAGGATTAAAGAGTAAAATCGTAAAGTTGGTAGACCATTTTAGGAAGTGCATGAATATTCAGGGACTTGAACCCGAATTTGCCCATTTTGTCTCGGCAGAGAAAAAAATTGAAATGTTTAAAGTTTGCTTTCTGGTTACAAACCAGAAACAAAACCCCTAATTTCCTTTTCTATTGACCCTCTTTTATAGGCCCGATTCTCCGCTATCTAGCCACTGTTTGTAGCTCTGACACCACTAATAGATTCACCATCAAACGGTGAACAAAACCTGACCCCTATTTCGTTGTGAATCGGCACCATTCGTCGTAAAACTCAACCGGAAGCTACATCGATTTTAACTCGACCACCATTTATTTTCATCGATTTCGATTGATCCAACCACTCGTTCATCGTACCTCCTGCAACATCGGACTCACTGTCACCATGCACTCAAACCTCGACCAAAATCGTTGAGTTATTGTTGCTCCATCGTCGTCACTCACCGACCCTCGTTGGGGAAGTTCGTAAGTTTTAAAATTTTGCATTCTGTTATGTTTCATTGAAAAATAACACTTGCATGAGACTCCCGGGGTGTTGATCTACAAATCTGGAAAATTTCACGCCGAACCGACGAGTGGAGCAGCTGCACGCGCCACCCCTTGCGCGTCGACTGTTGGCTTTTTTTGAGAACACCTATCATAACGTTTTTTGATATCCTAAGTCTGTTTTTGAGGTCTGTTTAGCCAAATTCGAACCCAGTAATCTATTTTTCACTGATTAACCACCCGATTCGATTTTTTTTTCGCAATTAAGCTCTGTTCTTAATGAAATTTCTGTTGTTATTTATCTGAGGAATTATTGGATGTTGAATTCAAGTTGAAGGTGATGGAATAGAGATTAAATGTTCAAATGGAATGGTAAGAAAATCGAGGTAATACTCTACTACCTTTTGTATGCTTTTCAGAACTTATGGATAAATAGTAATTACTTGATTGGAGTAATTGGTCTGTTAGAGTAGTTAACTATATTTGGACTCAAAAGGAAATTAGATTAAGGGCGTAACACTGTATAAGACTCTTACAGCTGGAAAAGGAAATTGGTATACTGATCGGAAACAAATCTAAGTTCAATGAATAAATTAGTGAATCAATCAATCTCAGAATGTGTAAATTCTGATTAATCTTGTTAAGGATTAAATGTAGGAAATATTTTGATATGAAATTACCGAAAAGTCCGCCATGGATAAATTATGAAAATGCCCTTGTAATGAAAAAGGACCAAGACTTCCCCTATTGGTGAAATTAACCTCCAGTGAGTAAATGAGCAAAATACTCTGAATTTTAATGTAACTGGAATACTTTTAAGATTAATTTACTTGAAGTAATGCCATTTACGGAATTGAATAAAATTACGATAATAAATTATGGTCTGAAATGAACTAGTAACTTCAATGATTGAGGTTTAAGTAAATGATTTTTATAAGTCTTGAAACTTTGATGAATTTACATGGTGTACCATCCTTATAGGTTATGAACCATAAATCAAGTATGTCAACATTTCTTAATATCGTTGAAACGTAGAAATGAAATAAAGGCCATTGGAATATATGTTCGTCTTCTTAAGGTGTTACATTCAGCTATGATTCAGAAGGTGATCAATGGACAAGAATTGTTGGTACTAAAGAGTGAATACCCTGGAAAGGCAACGAATGGACCGATTGACATGCATTAGTTTTGGGAGTTGTTCAGCTTGAGTTATTTCAATATTTCGATAGATCGACATAAATCGTAAATGCCCTGAATCTTCGTTTCTCTCTTACAGCTCAAATCACTATGAATTCTCCAAGAATCTAATACCCAAAATGCTTCTGATTTTCCTGAATAATAGAATCACTCCTGTTATATCTGAAAACATATGTAACTCATATGAAAAGGACTCTGAATACCCTTCTGATTACTTAATACCTCCGAAAAATATTTGAATACAATATGATCACGATAAATCTCATTCTAAATAACTGATTATTCTGTCAACTAATGAACTCTTCTGATAGTGATTCTAATTTCTGACATTCTATCGGTATACTAAAGATCCCTGTTTCTCTATCTGATAAGATTATCCAGTACCTCCGAACCATATCTGTAACCTCTAATGTGTTCCCTGATCATGTGAATGTTTTATCTGATTTATATTCTAATTTATGCTCTTAATTCTATTCTAATTTCTCATATATATGTTTACTGATGGAAAATGTTTTATTTTGGGTATTATGGGATCTGGTATAAAGACTCTGACAGGTTCAGTCGCTGTGGTTAATTCCTTTTATAGGTTCTACACCGACTGGTAATTCCTTACGGACCTAAGGCGACCCTTGGGTAGGCTCTATAGCCTTGAGAATTTTCTTGGGTAGGCCTCTGTTGCCCCAAGAATTTTCTTGGGTAGGCTAGCAGGTCCCAAAGTACTCTCTTAGGTTATGTAGTTCTGGGAACTACATATAGTTCCGTATCACCGAGCTTCCCAAAGCTCAGTCTATTACTCACCCTTTTGAGGTTAAAAGGATTGAACCAGTAAAACTATCGACATCAGTAAGGGAGTTCTTCTGGCGTTATTTTCAGAGTATGGTACATATAATTAGGGGGCATGTAGGTTGTAATTTGTTTTATATATGAGTCTGAAAAATATGTTTTATTTATGAATACTGATAAATTTTATTTTGCATTCATAAATCATTTTATGATTTTACATGTTTTAATTAAAGTTTTAAATTTTCTGAGATTTTTACGATGGGTCGCTCCGGTAACCCTAATGTGACACCCGATATCAGATCGAGTCTACCGCATCGGTCTGAAGGGGTTACACATAACAACCTCAAATATGTAATTTTTATTTTCGATATTGTTCCATGAACTTTCAAGGTAACATTTAATTTAATTCGTGCCAAGTTGAATCATATTTCAAACTGTAAGAAATAATAAAATGATTCTAGCAGAACTTTTGTCTAATAAAATAATATTTTCTATTGGTTTTTACTTCAAAAAATATCAATATTGTATGTATTTAGATTATTCTTATAAAAAGAAATTAGTAATTCGATGGAACGGTGATTAATTTAAATAATCCCCTAAACTAGCATTTTAAATATAAAGTAAATTTGGGGAATTATTCTCACATATTAAGAATCTTGACTAGTTATTATTACTATTATTGTTTAATTATTATTATCACTAAAATATGCTCTATTTACTAAAATTGTTTTACCAAAACAACTTGAAGCCAACTAAACATTTTGATTCAATGATGCTTTTGTTATAAAAGGCAAAGACTCAATTTTCAATTTATAGTACTTGTGTTCCATAGTAAGCAAGAATTATTTGAAATACAAAAAAAATATGAAAGAATGTTGATCATAACATTTTTTTCCCATATTATTTAACTAACTCGATGTTTGTAGTTTGATTTGTTTTAATAAACACATTTTTTAACTAATAAATTATGTTTGTGATACAACGATTTATACAAAATAAGTTAACTTTTTTCTTCACCAATAGTTTCTAGTTTTACTTTCCGTACTTATTAAAAACATATATGGTCAGTGTTTATTATTTTAAAAATATTTTTAAGTTGATTAAACAATATCAGACCAATGAAAAACCTATTAAAGGATCATTGAAACACGTCAAAATAAAAAAATATTGTGTAAAATAACTATTTCAATTTGCATTATTCAAATTGAGCGTAATGTATTAAAAAAATGGAAATTTTAAAAACTAAAAAGTTATTGACTTCTTTAAGCTTTTCTAATATTTAAATTAATTTGCTTCCTATACGATAAAATCTTAATAATCATTCTCGATATGACTGAAGGTTAAGATTAGTAAAGCACGTTGGAATGAAAAGATAACATACATCTCAACTTGTCATGATAATAAAAAGTTAAGTTAAGCAAAAATAAAGTTTACTGATATAACGAGTTCCAATAACAATATTTATAGGAATGCAATATCTTATTTAGAACAGTTAAATTAACAATGCAAGCAAGTTAAACTTATATTCAAGTTTCTTTTACTATGTAAGATGAATTGGTTAAATTTTAAAGATCAAATTATATAAAGATTAATATTGTTTTCTTTTTTACTTATTGTATTCCCTTTTTATAGTGTTTGTCGTTAATATAATTATAATTAACACATTTTTATAGAGAATGACATTGCTGGACCTAATTTCATGATTCAGTTAATTAATAACATAACAATAAAAAGATGATGGATAAACGTATGTTGTTAAATTATTATTATCAATCAATAAATAACATTAAATGCATGTAACATGAAATGTATAATGTTTCCTTTATTGCAACACCTCTAATTACCATGCCTTTTAGCTCTACCTTTAAATGATATTTTTCTTGATAAAAAATCTCATTCGAAATTAGTCTTACGAGCCAAATTGAAGGAATGACACCACTCCTAAACAACATGGCAAGCCTCAATACTTTTTCTTTTCTACTGGTTTTATTCATAACGATGAGCGTTGTGATAGCCTCAATTTGAATAATTATGAAGTTAAAATGGGGAAGCCTTTTGTCATGGGAGAGTTCGACAGTATATTCAAAAAAGAGAGTGTTTTTAATAAGTGTTGTGGTGAACTCCTTGCATTAGGAAAAGTGTGCCACTTGGCATTGGTAAAGTGGACCCTTGAAAATCATGTAATCAAAAACGTGATCTCGAAGACAATTTGTCATACCCTAAAAATTTCTTTAAAAATAATTAATTATTTTTTTGACTAAACTGCAAATTTTTAAAAACCTCTGTGCGAAATTTTATTTTTTTTGAAATTTAGGGACTAACCTCATAATTTACCAGTAATCCAATTGACACCAAAATAAAAAATGAGGTGGTTGGGGAGGATTAAGCCCGTGTTCCCTAGGGTAAGGCTGCCCACACCTATACTATTTAGGCTAGGCTCGTGTTTATGTTATTAATTAATGGATATATATAATATATGCTTAAAAATGAATACTCAAAAACCCTGATTCAAATCCTAAGTTCTTAACCCCTTAGATGTTGCAGCCTTCCTCCATCGAGCAGTGCCATTCGACCATGTTTAGAGCACGGTGCCACCACCAATGGACTCGTCAAGTTGCGCTGATCAAAACCCTAGACTCACCCGACGCTAATAATTCGCCAAATCTCACAGGAAAGCCGATGAATTTCTGTCGAAATCCCTAGCCTTTCCATTTGGTTCTACACAAAATCCAGCCACCGTGCTCATCCTTCGCCTCAGCGCCCCTAAATAACCGTCTACACTCGTTTGGGTAAGTTATTATCTAAATTTTGGTTGTTTATTTCAGTTTTTACTTGATTGTTGAGTTAATTGATGTTTTTTGTGTGTTTGATGTGCTCGGGAGTAATCGGTCGCCGACCTGACCCCTGTTGCCAGTATCACACGTCACCGCTTGCTCGTGAGGCTTGTCCCCACTTTAGTTCCTTCTAGAAATCAATCCAGGCCTGAACCTACCTAACCCAACCTGAACCTTGACTCGACCCAAACTATTTGGCCGGACCCGACCCAAACTGTTTGGCCGGACCCGACCTGTTGACTTTGACCAAAGTTGATTTTGACATAAGTTGGCTTTGACCCAAAAATTCAAATTTTTTAAAAAGTCATATTTTATGTTTTTTGATGTCCTGAGTCCGAATCTAAAGTTTGTTTTTCCAAATTCAAATCTGAAAGCCTCCGAATTAACCTGTAACCTGAAAAATGCATATTTATTTTAGTGTTTTAATTCAGTTAATTTAATCGAAGGGTCGAGGACTAATTAATGTTATCATATGTTAAAGGTACTCGGGAATCTCCTGATTGTTTCACTACTCAACCCAGTTCTTCCCAATCTGTTCGTACTCGAGAGGCCGTGAATACCCATATAGTTCTATAACCCTGTTAGATATTCTGTTTAGAATATTATTCTGAATATGACCTTGTTTTGATATAGCTTAGGTTCCCATTCAGTCGAAGAGCCTAGTGAAGCTGATGCTTGATAGATCTTCAGTACTGATCCATTTTGCGAGGTGTGTTCCTTATGTGCAATATAACTGTTTAAAATATTTGTTTGAAAGCTCATGTGCACATGATTATTTTCTCTAATTTGAAATATAATGTTTGATATGATTTGGCTACTGTATAAACTAACTGATTTGAAACATGATTCATGATTTACTGAAATGTAAAGCATGATGGCCTGAATTATGATTTTTGGTTACTGTTTTACTGAATATATTATCTGTCTGAACTCTAGGATCTGGTATAAAGACTCTGGCAGGTTCAGTCAGTGTTGGTAATACCATAGATAGGTTCAACATCGACTGGTAATTCCTTATGGACCTAAGGAGACCCTTGGGTAGGTTCTGCGGCCCCGAGATTTTTCTTGGGTAAGCTTCTGTGGCCCTGAGAATTATCCTGGGTAAGCTCTTAGGCCCCAATGTACTCCCTTAGGTTATGTAGTTATGGGGAGCTGCATATGGCATTCGGTTGAAGGACGATTATGAGTTTTGAAACTAAAAACTCTACTGATATTTTAATTACTGAAACCTGAACTGATTTTAAAACCATAACTGTATGTTTTTATTATTGTACTGTGGGGACACACTGAGCCTCTAGCTCACTTTTCAAACTATTTTACCCCCTTTCAAATACTCTTGGATAGGCACTTCGTATCAGGCACTTGGAGGATTGGCACATTTAGTACATATCTTTTTGTTGTAATGTTTCAATCATCTGAACTGCTTATAATTAAGGTGACATGTGCCTTATTTTTTAAGTACTTATCTTTTTATGATGTTTACGCTTTTGCTACTGATATTTGATTTATTGTTCTCTAGAATTATTACATGTTTTATTTTACCTGGTCACTTTTAGTTTTATACTTATGAGTTGAGTTTTATCGTTATTTATTATACTTTTATAAATGTCATTTGTAATATGATTTAAATTATCGAATAACATTTTTTGAAAATGCATTTAAGAATCTTTAGTGTAATCTGCTAGACTTAGTCGAAACGTATAAGTTGGGTATAGGGGGTTACATTTAATTGGTATCAAAGCTTTTGGTTTTTAAACCCCGGACTGCGAATGGGTCGAAACTGAAAATGCGATTTTGAAATGTTTTACAAAACAAGTCACTAAGGCTATATCATAAAGTTTTTACGAGTTTAATTGTGTTCGAGACTCCAAGTGCCAATCTATCCCTAGGCTTTATCTTTTGTAGTAAACTCGAGATCCACCAAGATGAGTGTTAGACGTAGTCGTCGATCTAGCCTTGGGCGAGGTCGAGCGTCTAGATTTGTAGACCCAGTAGATAAGATACATATAGATCCCCCGCCTTCGATAGATGATCCTGCTCCTGCGACCCCGGCAGATCTACCTCCTGCCTCTTGTATTTGCTTGACTACTCTGATTAGAGGAGCGACCATTACTATGCCCGAGTTTACTAGAGTTGTATTATAAGAGAATCTTGGTAGAAAGTTTCTTCATTTGATTTAGGGAGCGGTCAGAGCTACTGGTGTTGTACCCGAGGTTCATATTTCTCAGACTCTGATTATTAATGAAGTTAGGACGTTTAGTGGCCTTATGAGTGGTGCCCCTACTGAGGTCGAGGATTGGCTCAGTGATACCAAGCGATGCATGAATCAGTTAAGTTTAGATCCTCAGTGATGTTATTTAGGAGCAATTTCTATGTCGGACGAGAATGCACACACCTGGTGGGAGTCTGTGGTCAGCAGTGTTCTGACTGATCGTTTGACCTGGGATTTCTTCAGAGAACGCTTTAAGAGTTGTTTTCTGGGAGAGCATTATCTAGCTCAAAGACGAAAATAGTTTCAGGACCTGGTTAAGGGAGATATGACCGTTTCTAAGTACGAGATTGAGTTCTTGAAATTGTTGAAGTATGAATTCAGTCTGGTACCTACCGAGAGAGATAGGTGTCGAAAGTTTGCTCAGGGACATCGATATGAGTTGCTTCATCAGGTAGTTACTCATCAGGATGAGATATTCGATATTGTAGTCAGGAGAGAAAAAGACGTGGAGGAAGTCGAGGCTTCTACACCTGATAGTGATAAGGTAGATCGAGAACGATCTAGGAGGCCTTCTGGTCAGTCTGCACATTCCACACGCTCTGATAAAAGAACAAATACTGTTGCTTATTAGATGAGTCATTTTGATTTGAGGACCGCATCTCATCCACTTAGTGTAGCTAGTCGAGGTGATTCTACATATTCCACTCCGAAATCTAGTTGCGAGTTTTGTGAAAATCGACACAGGGAAGAGTTTCGTAAGAAGATGGGTACCTGTTTTCATTGTGGATCCAGTAAGCACTTCATGAGGAATTGTCCATATCTAGCTCCTATTGATTAGACACCAGCTCATACTCCTATACGTTCTCAGGCCTCTGTTCAGACTCCAGCTAGGAGTCATAGTCAGGGTAGGACTTCCGGATCTATTTCTAGGGTCGACAGTAGAGCCCGATTACAGAGTAGAGGACCAACTACTTCTTAGGATTGATAACCTTCTCTTATTTATGCTACCCGACGTTCCAGTTGTCACACCCTAATTTAGGGGTCAAATTATAAGTTTCTGAAACTTATAGTCAGTTTTTGAAGTTAAAGGAAATTCAGGAACCTAATCCTGAATTTACCCAATTTTCCCCTATTTTCTTCCCCGTTGGTCCATCTTTATAACCCCGATTCTCCACCATCCGGCCACCATTCGTCACTTCAACACCACCGATAGACTCACCATTGAATGGTGAACAAAAATCGACCTTTATCCCGTCGTCAATCGGCGTCGTTCGCTATAAAACTCAACCAGAAGCTTCATCGATTTTAACTCGACTTCCATTGGTTTTTCATCGATTCTGGTCGATCCGACCACCTATTCATTGTACCGCCTGCGCCATTGGACTCATCATCGATTCTGGTCGATCCAACCACTAAAATCATCTTGCTGTTGTTGCTCTGGCATCATCACTCACCGACCATCGTTGGGGAAGTTGGTACGTTTTAAAATATTGTAATCCATTAAGTTTCGTTAAAAAATAACACTTGTACGAGACTTCTGGGGTCACGATCTATAAATTTGAAAAATTTCACATCAAAGTGACGACCAGAGCTGTCGCACGTGCCACCCCCTGCGTGTGGGCTTCGTCTGACAGCCTGGGGAGTAGGTTGGCCGGCTAGACCGGTTTGGATTGATTCGATCGAGCCGATCGAGCAAACCGATTGAGCTGAGTCGAGCCACCGAGCTGAGCCACGTTGACCGGCGTTGACTGACTATTGACTTTTTCTAGGAACACCTATCCTGTCGTTTTTCGACGTTCTGAGTCCGTTTTTTAGGTTTGTTTCACCAAATTCGAACATGGTAAGCTGTTTTTCACTGATTAACTACCTGATTCGATTCATTTTTTGCAATTAAGCTTTGTTTCAGATGAAATTTCTGTTATTGTGTATCTGAGAAATTATTGGACATTGAATTCAAGTTAAGGGCGATGGAATTGAATTTAAAATTGTCGATCAGTATGGCACAGAAATCGAGGTAATACTCTACTACCTTTTGTATACTTTTTAAAACTCATGGATAGGTGGTAAATGTTTGATTGGAATGATTGGTCCATTAAGTGGATCTAACTATCATCGAACTTAGACATAAATTGGAATAAAGACAGATAATTATATAAGACTCAGGCGATTCGAATAAGAGAAATTGTAGACCGATTGAAAACAATTTAAGTTCAATGAGTTAATCAATCAATCTCAGGATTCGTAAACTATGATTAATATAGTTAAAGGTTAAATGTCAGGAATTATGTGGATAAGAAATTATCTAAAACAGTCATAAGAGGTGAAATTACGAAAATGCCCTTGTACTGGAAATAACCAAGGCTTCTCTGGAAGGTAAATAATAAACTCTGAAAGGATATATTGGTTCAATTATTAGAAATATTATATATGATTCAATGAAAATAAATTAATGAAATGATGATGATACGTTTAAGGTATTAGCATAATAGATGATTATGTTAAGGAGACTACTTGAGAACTCATATACTGATACACTTTAGCCTTGGAATCATTGAATTAAATTCATGATCTATATTGGAATTATATTTTACATTTGAAGTATAAAATGACCAAAATACACCTGGAATGCAAATGACCCTAGAATATCACTAAGCCCAAGAATGATTAGATATCCTCAAGCTCTGAAATGACTGGAATAACGTTGAGCACCACAATAACCTAAGTACCCACAATGACCAAGGGTTAAGCGAGTGATTTGGATAACCTTATAATCACTGACGAACTTACATGATGTACCTTCCCTAAGATCCTTTACGCGATGATTCTGAAGATGATCAAATTGACAAGATCATTCCCTCTAGAAGTACAATGATTTGATCGGTTGATAAGTATCATTGATGGGACTTGTATAGTTCGGGTTAACTTGATATTTTGATAGGTCGACACAAATCGTAAATGCCATTAATCTTCATTCTCCCTTATCAACTTAAATCATTCTGGTCATATCTGAAACATAAGTAACTCAGATGTAAAGGATTTTGAAAACCCTTATGATTACTTAGTGCCTTCGAAAAACATCCGAATACTAAATGATCTTGATAAATCACATCCTGAATAACTGATGATTCCCTCAGCTAATAAACTCTTCCGATAGTGATTCTAACTTCCAGTATTCTATTGGTATACTCATGATCAGTGTTTCTCTGCTCAATAAGATTATCCAGTATCTCCGAACCATATCTGGAACCTCCAGTGTGTTCCTTGATCACATGGATATTTTCTCTTATTTCTGTTTTGATTTCTGCTCTGATTTCTATTCTGATTTTTGCTCTAATTTCTAATATCTCTGTTTACGGAAAATGTTTTATTTGGGATACTGTGGGATCTGGTATGAAGACTCTAACAGGTTCAGTCATTGTAGCTAATTCCTTTTATAGGTTCTACACCGACTAGTAATTCCTTATGGGCCTAAGTCAACCCTAGAGGTAGGCTCTACGGGCCTGTGATTTTTCTTGGGCAAGCCTCCGTGGCCCGAGAATTATCTTGGGTAGGCTCTCAGGCCCTAAAGGTACTTCCTTAGGTTATGTAGTTCTGGGGAACTGCATTGGCATTCGGTTGGAGGGACTACTATGGTTTTAAAAACATGTTTTAAATGGTTTTACAGGAATACACTAGATAACCTATCCTGATCTTCTAAACTCAGTCATCCGAAATATTTCCATCTGAACTGAAAGTTTACTATCTGTTACTACCTTAAATATCAGTAGGATCTCCGCTTAACATAAAGATCTGTAGATGTCTAAACCAATAAGAAAAATTATGCGTATCTATTATTTGCATGTTCCTAAGCATCTTCTGGTAGTTCTGTATTACTGAGCCTTCCAAAGCTCACTCAGTTACTCACATTTTTAGGTTAAAAGGATTGAACCAGTACAACTATCGACATCAGTAAGGGAATTCTTTCGGCGTTGTTTACAAAGTATGGTACATGTAATTAGGGGGTATGTAGGTTGTATTTTGTTTTTATATCCGAGTCTAAAATCTGTTTTATTTCTGAATATGGTTTAATTTTACTTTTGTATTTATAAATTGTTTTATGATTTTAAGTGTTTTAAGAAAAATGTTAATTTCCCACTATTTTTACGGTGGCCCTAATGTGACACCTCGGATCAGATCGATCACTCGTATTAGTTTGGGGGTATTACAACGGTGATCAAGTTGAGCCTGGGACTTATGCAGGTAAATTTATTATTATTTGTGTTTCATGCCATGCATTTCTAACAACACCCTTTCTATACCCAAATTTCGTATCTTAAGATTCACATACTTTTGATTAAGGCATTGAGACCCTATTTTTGATCAGAGTCTAGGGAGATTCTTCGTGATTGCCAACAGTGTAATTATCCTTGTCCTATATAAGAGCCTTTAGAGACCTAGTTTCGATTTCTATTCGATTCTGGTGAATTTTGAGGAAGAAATTCTTTTAAGGGGAGAATTGTCATACCCCAAAAATTTCTTTAAAATTAATTAATTATTTTTTGGAGAACGACACTACCACCGATGGACACGTCGACTTACGATGATGAAAACCGTAGCATCACCCGACGTTAATCGGCCGCCAAACGTCACGGGAAAGCCGATAAATTTCCACTGAAATCCCTAGCCTTGTCGTTCTCTTCTTCATGAAATCCATCCACAATGCTCATCCGTTCACCTCACCGTCCCTAATTAACCATTCCTCATCGATGTTCATTCAAAACCCGACCGATGCCACTATGTACAGTCACTGTTTTCCTCATCGTCGGTGTGGGTAAGCTATTATCTAAATTTCGGTTGTTTATTACTGTTTTTCATTGATTGTTGAGTTAATTCATGTTGTTTGGTGTGTTTGATGTGCTTGGGAGTAATCGGCCGCCAACCTGACCCCTGTCACCGACATCACGCACTCCTACGAGCCTTCACGTGCACATGGGGCTTGTCCCTACTCTGGTTCCTTTTAGAAACTAGTCTAGCCAGTCTGGACCGTCCTGAACTGGCCCAACCCAACCCGAGCCCTTGACCTGACCCGACTCACTGACTTTGACCCGAGCTGACCCATTGCCTTTGACCAGAGTTGACTTTGACCCGAAAAGTCAAATTTTTTGAAAAGTCATATTTTATGTTTTTCGACATCCTAAGTCCAAATTCGAAGTCTGTTTTGCCAAATTCAAACCTGAAAGCCTCTGAATTGGCTCGTAACCCAAAAAATACATTTAAGTATTTTAATACAGTTAATTTAATCGAATGGTCAAGGACTAATTAATGTTATCGTATTTTAAAGGTACTCGGGGATCTCCTGACTGATACACTACTCGACCCGATTCCTCCCGATTTGCTCATCCTCGAGAGGTCATGAATACCCGTGTAGTTTTGTAACCCTGTTAGATATTCTATTTAGAATATTATTTCAAATATGACCCTGTTCTGATATGGCTTAGGTTCCGGTTCATTCGAAGAGCCTAGTGAAGCTGGTGCTCGATAGATCTTCTGGACTAATCCATTTTGCGAGGTGTGTTCCTTATGTGCAATATAAATGTCTTAAATATTTTTTTAAAGCTCATGTGCACAAGATTGTTTTCTCTGATTTGAAATATAATGTTTGATCTGATTTGACTATTGTATAAACTAACTGATTTGAAACATGATTCCTGATTTACTAAATGTAAAGCATGATGTCCTGAATTATGATTTCTGGTTACTGTTTTACTGAATTGATTATCTGTTTAGACTATGATTTAATGTTACCACTAGTTACTATCTAAAAAATGTTTTATTTAGGGTACTCTGGGATCTGGTATGAAGACTCTGGAAAGTTTAGTCGATGTTGCTAATTTATTAGATAGGTTTAGCATCGACTGGTAATTTCGTATGGACCTAAGACAACCCTTGGGTAGGCTTTGTGGCCCCGAGAATTATCTTGGGTAGGTTCTCAGGCCCCAATGTACTCCCTTAGGTTATATAGTTATGGGCACTGCATATGGCATTCGGTTGGAGGACGATTCTGTGTTTTTAAACTAAAAACTCTACTGATATTTTAATTACTGTGGCATGAACTAATTTTAAAAACATAACTGTATGTTTTTATTTCTGCAATGTGGGGGCACACTGAGCCTCTAGCTCACTTTTCAAACTATTTTACCCCATTTCAGATACTCTTAGATAGGCACTCTGTATAAGGCACTTGGTGGATTGACACATTTACTACATATTTTATTGTCGTAATGTTTTTATCTTTTGAACTGCTTTTATTTATGGTGACATGTGCCTTATTTTTTAAGTACATATCTTTTTATGATGTTTACTGCTTTTGCTGCTGATATTTGATTTACTGTTCTCTAGAATTATTACATATTTTATTTTACCTGGTCACTTTTAGTTTTATACTTATGAGTTGGGTTTTATCGTTATTTATTATACTTTTATAAATGTCATTTGTAATACGATTTAAATTATCGAATAAAGTTTTTGGAAAATATCTTTAAGAATATTTAGTGTAATCCACTAGACTTAGTTGAAACACAAAGCTGGGTCTAGAGGGTTACATTTAATTGGTTTCAAAGCTTTTGGTTTTTAAACCCCAGACTGTGAATGGGTCCAAACTAAAAAATACGATTTTGAAATGTTTTACAAAACAAGTCACTAAGGCCATGTCATAAAGTTTTTACGAGTTTAATTGTGTTTGGGTCTCTAAGTGACAATATAACCCTTGGATTTATCTTCTGTAGTAAACTCGAGATCTACCAAGATGAGTGCTAGATGTGGTCATCGATCTAGTCATGGGCGAGGTCGAGTGACTAGATTTTCAGACCCGGTATATGAGATACATGTAGATCCCCCGCCTCCGATAGAAGATCCTGCTCCTGTGCCTCTGATATTGGCTTGACTACTCTAATTAGAGGGGAAACCGTTACTGAGCCCGAGTCTACTAAAGTTGGATTATATGATAATCTTGGTAGACAGCTTCTTCAGTTGATTCAAGGAGCGGTTAGAGATGTTGGTGTTGAATCTGAGGTTCTTATTTCTCATACTATGATTGTTAATGGAGTTAGGACGTTTAGTGGCCTTACTGGTGGAACACCTACTAAGACTGAGGATTGGCTCAGTGATACCGAGTGACGCATGGATCAGTTAGGTTTAGATCTTCATCGACGTTATTTAGGAGCAATTTCTATGTTGGACGGGAATGCACACACATGGTGAGAGTCTGTGGTCAGCAGTGTTCTAACCGATCTTTGGACCTGGGATTTCTTTAAAGAACGCTTTAAGAGTCGTTTTTTGGGAGAGCATTATCTAGCTCAGAGACGATAATAGTTTCAAGACATGGTTCAGGGAGATATGACTGTTTCTGAGTACGAGATTGAGTTCTTAAAATTGTTAAAGTATGGATTCAGTCTGGTACCTACCGAGAGAGATATGTGCCAAAAGTTTCCTTAGGGACTCCGATATGAGTTACATCATCGGGTAATTACTCATCATGATGAGGCATTCGATATTGTAGTTGAGAGAGAAAAATATATGGAGAAAGTTGAGGCTTCTGCACCTGATAGTGACAGGGTAGATCGAGATCGATCTAGGAGGCTTTCTGGTCAGTCTGCACCTTCCGCAAGCTCTGATAAAAGAACTTGTACTGTTGCTCATCAGATAAGTCATTATAGTTTGAGGTCTATGTCTCCTCCACCTACTATAGTTATTCGAGGTGATTCTGCATATTCCACTCCGAAATCAAGTTACGAGTTCTGTGGAAATCGACATGGGGGAGAGTGTAGTAAGAACATGGGTACTTGTTTTCATTGTGGATCTAGTAAGCACTTCCTAAGGAATTTTCCATATCCAGCTCCTATCAATCAGACACCTGCTCACACTCCTATGCATTCTCAGGCCTCTGTTCAGATTCTAGCTAGGAGTCATAGTCAGGGTAGGACTTTCGGATCTGTTTCTAGGGTCGATAATAGAGCCCGATTATAAAGTATAGGACCAGCTACTTTTGAGGATCGACAGCTTGCTCTTGTTTACACTACCCGACATTCTGGTGATCGAGTTAAGCCTAAGAGTTTTGCAGGTATATTTATTAATATTTCTATTTCATGCCAAGAATTTCTAACAACACCCTTTCTATACCCGAATTTCATATCTTAAGATTCATAGACTTTTGATTAAGGCATTGAGACCCTGTTTTCATTCCTAGTCTTGTGAGATTCTATGTGATTGTCAATAGAGTAATTAGCCTTGTCTTATATAAGAGCCTTCGGAGACCTAGTTTCTCTTTCTGTTCAACTCTGGTGAATTTCGAGGACGAAATTCTTTTAAGAGGAGGAGAATTGTCGTACCCCAAAAATTTCTTTAAAATTAATTAATTATTTTTTCAGACTAAGCTGTAAATTTTTAAAAACCTCTATGCTAAATTAAAAAAATTTGAAAATTCAGGGACTAACCTCGTAATTCACCCATAAATCACCTAACACCAAAATAAAAAATAAGGTGGCTGGGGAGGCTTGAACCCATGTCCCCCAAGGTAAGGCTGCCCACACCTCTACCATTTAGGCTAGGCTCGTGTTTATGTTATTAATTGATGAATATATATAATATATGCTTAAAACTGAATACCCAAAACTCCCAAATCAAATCCCAAGTTTTTAACCCCTTAGCTGTTGTTTTCTTTCTCCATAGAGTAGCGCCGTTCGACCACGATGCCACCACCAACAGACTCGTCGACTCACCCGACGCTAATCAGTCGCTAAATGTCACGGGAAAGCTGATGAATTTCCATCGAAATCCCTAGCGTCACCATTCGGTTCTTCACGAAATCTGGCCACCGTGCTCATCCGTTTGCCTCACCACCCCTAAATAACAATTCCTCATCGCCGTGTGTTCAAAACCCGACCAAAGCCACCATCTACCATTTCCATTTTCCTCATCATCGGCGTGGGTAAGCTATTATCTAAATTCCAGTTGTTTATTTCAGTTTTTGGTTAATTGTTGAGTTAATTGGTGTTATTTGGTGTGTTTGATGTGCTCGGGAGTAATCGACCGCCGACCTGACCCCTGTAGCTGACATCGCGTGCCCATACGTACCGTCGCGTATGCGTGGGGCTTGTCCCCACTTTAGTTCCTTCTAGAAACTGATCCAGCCGGTCTGGACCAACCTGAATTGGCCCAACCCAACCTGAACCCTTGACCTAGCCTGACTTGAATTATTTGACCCGACCCGTTGACTTTGACCTGACATGACCCGTTGACTTTGATCAGAGTTGACATTGACCAGAGTTGACTTTGATATGAAAAGTTAGATTTTTTAAAAAGCCATATTTTATGTTTTTCGACGTCCTAAGTCTGAATCCGAAGTCCATTTTGCCAAATTCAAACCCAAAATCCTCCGAATTGACCCGTGAATCAAAAATTGCATATTTATTTAAGTGTTTTGAATCAGTTAATTTTATCGAAGGGTCAAGGACTAATTAATGTTATCGTATGTTAAAGGTACTTGGGGATCTCCTGACTATTTCATTACTCGACCCAGTTACTCCCGATCAGCTCATCCTCTAGAGGCCGTGAATACCCGCATAGTTCTATAACTCTGTTAGATTTTTGTTTAGAATATTATTCTGAACATGACCCTGTTCTGATATGGCTTAGGTTCCCGTTCAGTCCAAGAGCCTAGTAAACCTGGGCTCGATAGATCTTTCGGACTAATCCATTTTATGAGGTGTGTTCCTTATGTGCAATATAACTATTTTAAATATCTGTTTGAAAGCTCATGTGCACATGATTGTTTTCTCTGATTTGAAATATAACGTTTGATCTGATTTGACTACTGTATAAACTAACTGATTTGAAACCTGATTCCTGATTTACTGAAATGTAAAGCATAATGACCTGAATTATGATTTCTGGTTACTATTTTACTGAATTGATTATCTTTCTGAACTTTGATTTACTATTACAATTAGTTACTATATGAAAAATATTTTATTCAGGGCACTTTGGGATCTGATATGAAGAATCTGGTAGGTTCATTCGCTGTTGGTAATTCCTTAGATAGGTTCAGCACCGACTGGTAATTCCTTATGGACCTAAAGCGAACCTTGGGTAGGCTCTACGGCCCCAAGAATTTTCTTGGGTAAGCCTCCGTGGTCCTGAGAATTGTCTTGGGTAGGCTCCTAGACCCCAATGTACTCCCTTAAGTTATGTAGTTATGAGGAACTGCATATGGCATTCAGTTGGAGGACGATTATGAGTTTTTAAACTAAAAACTCTATTGATATTTTAATTATTGTGACCTGAACTGATTTTAAAAACATAATTGTATGTTTTTATTTCTTCACTATGAGCACACACTAAGCCTCTAGCTCACTTTTCAAACTATTTTACCCCCTTTCAGATACTCTTGGATAGGCACTCTGTATCAGACACTTAGAGGATTGACACATTTAGTACATATCTTTTTGTTGTAATGTTTCTACCTTTTGAACTGCTTTTAATTATGGTGACATGTGCCTTATTTTTTAAGTACTTATCTTTCTATGATGTTTACTGCTTTTTCTATTGATTTTGATTTATTGTGCTATGGAATTATTACATGTTTTATTTTACCTGGTCACTTTTAGTTTTATATTTATGAGTTGGGTTTTATCTTTATTTATTATACTTTTATAAATGTCATTTGTAATATGATTTAAATTATCGAATAATATTTTTGGAAAATGCCTTTAAGAATCTTTAGTGTAATCCGCTAGACTTAGTCGAACGCATAAGCTGGGTCTAGGAAAATAGTATTAGGATTTGGAACGATTACCTCATATTGACCCATTCACCCTCACCATCAGCTTAAAGATATTGATTTGCTTCAGTTAGCAAAGGATTATAAGACATAACAACCTCAAATATGTAATTTTTGTTTTCAATATTGTTCCATGAACTTTCAAGGTGATGTTTAATTTAATTTGTGCCAGGTTGAAGCATATTTCGAACCATAAGAAATAATAAAATGATTCTAGCGGAACTTTTGTGTAATAAAATAATATTTTCTATGTCAACAACCTCTCTTAGTTGCAACAAACTATATATTATACTTTTGCATTACAAATTGCAAAACATTTCATGTCAAGTATTACACTTTTTCCTGTGGTTTTTACTTCGAAAAATATCAATATTGTATGTATTTAGATTATTCTTATAAAAAGAAATTAGTAATTCAATGAAACGGTGAGTAATTTAAATAATCCCCTAAACTAGCATTTTAAATATAACATAAATTTGGGAAATTATTCTCACAAATTAAGAATCTTGACTAGTTATTGTAACTATTATTGTTTGATTATTATTAAGATTAAAATATGCTCTATTTACTAAAATTGTTTTACCAAAACAACTTGAAGTCAACTAAACATTTTGATTCAATGATGCTTTTGTTATAAAAGGCAAAGACTCAATTTTCAATTTATAGTACTTGTGTTCCATAGTAAGCAGGAATTATTTGAAAAATCAAATATGAAATAATGTTGATCATAACATTTTCCCCATATTATTTAACTAACTCGACGTTTATAGTTTGATTTGTTTTAATAAACACATTTTTAACAAATAAATTATGTTTGTGATACAATGACTTATACAAAATATGTTAACATTTTTGTTCGCCAATAGTTTCTAGTTTTACTTTCCGTACTTATTAAAAACATATATGGTTAGTGTTTATTATTTTTAAAATATTTTAAGTTGATTAATCAATATCAGACCAATGAAAAACCTATTAAAGGATCATTGAAACAATTCAAAATAAAAAACAAATTGTGTAAAATAACTATTTCAATAAGCATTATTCAAATTAAGCGTAAAGTCTTAAAAAATGGAAATTTTAAAAACTAAAAAGTTATTGACGCTTTAAGGTTTTCTAATATTTAAATTAATTTGCTTCCTATACAATAAAATCGTAATAATCTTTCTCGTTATGACTAAAGGTCAAGATTAGTAAAGCACGTTGGAATGAAAAGATAACATACATCTCAACTTGTATTGATAATAAAAAGTTAAGTTAAGCGAAAACAAAATTTACTAATATAACGAGTTCCAATAACAATATATATACGAATGTAATATCTTATTTAGAACTGCTAAATTGACAATGCAAGTAAGTTTATCTTATATTCAAGTTTCCTTTACAATTAGTTCTAAAAATAATTAAACATACATGATTTTATGCTTCACATTGTTTTTGAACATTATGTGGCATATTTTAAAGAAAATAGGACCCTAAAGAGACTATTTCTATTTGGCGAGATATATATGCATTACTATTTCCGATAAGAACTAAAAAATTTGTAGCTTTGTTTTTTACTCAAATTGCTTCAAAAATATTATTAGAAATCCAAAATCCATAACCAAAGCTATGTGGTATTAAATAAAGATTAATATTGTTTTCTTTTTTACTTATTATATTCCCTTTTTATAGTGTTTGTGGTTTATCGTTAACATAATTGGACTTAACCCATTTTTATAGAGAATGACATTGTTGTACCTAATTTAATGATTCAATTAATTAATATCATAAAAATAAAAAGATGATGGATAAACGTATGATGTTAAATTATTATTATCATACAATAAATAATATTAAATGCATTTAACATGAAATGTATAACGTTTCCTTTATTGCAAAGCCTCTCATTACCATGCCTTTTAGCTCTACCTATAAATGATATTTTTTCTTGATAACAAATCTCGTTCAAAATTAATCTTACGAGCCAAATTGAAGAAACAACACCACTCCTAAACAACATGGCAAGCTTCAATACTTTTTCTTTCCTAGTGGTTTTATTCATAACGATGGGTGCGGTGATAGCTATATCGAGAATGGTTGGAAAATTAAGGAGAATAATTATGAAATTAAAATGGGGAAGCCTTGTGTCATGGAAGTTTTCGATAATATATTAAAAAAGGGAGCGTTTCTAATATCTGTTGTGGTGAACTCCTTGCATTAGGAAAAGTGTGCCACTTGAAATTGGTAAAGTGGACCATAGAAAATCATGTAATCAAACACGTGAACTCGAAGACAATTATGGAAACTAGTGTTAGGACTTGGAACGATTGCCTCATATTGACTTATTCACCCTCACCATCAGCTTAAAGATATTGATTTGCTTCAGTTAACAAAGCATTATAAGACATAACAACCTCAAATATGTAATTTTTGTTTTTGATATTGTTCCATGAACTTTCAAGGTAACGTTTAATTTAATTCGTGTCATGTTGAAGCATATTTCTAACCTTGAGAAATAATAAAATGATTCCAGCCGAACATTTGTGTAATAAAATAATATTTTCTATGTCAACAACATCTCTTTGTTGCAAAAAATATATCTTATACTTTTGCTTTTGAAATTGCAAAACATTTCATGTCAAGTATTACACTTTTTTTCTGTGGTTTTTACTTCAAAAAAATCCATATTGTATGTTTTTAGATTATCCTTATAAACAGAAATTAGTAATTGATGGAACGGTAAGTAATTTAAATAATCCACTAAACTAGACTTTTAAATATAACGTAAATTTGGACAATTATTCTCAGAAATTAAGAATCTTGACTAGTTATTATTAGCATTGTTGTTTGATTATTATTAAGATTAAAATATGCTCTATTTACTAAAATTGATTTACAAAAACAACTTGAAGTCAACTAAACATTTTGATTCAATGATGCTTTTGTTATAAAAGGCAAACTCAAATTTCAATTTATAGTGCTTGTGTTCCATGTAAGCAAGAATTATTTGAAATACAAAAAAATATGAAATAATGTTGATCATAACATTTTTCCCATATTATTTAACTAACTCAACGTTTTTAGTTTGATTTGCTTTAATAAACACATTTTTAAACAAACAAATTATGTTTGTGATACAATGATTTATACAAAATACATTAACTTTTTTGTTCACTAATAGTTTCTAGTTTTACTTTCCGTACTTATTAAAAAATATATGGTTAGTTTTTATTATTTTAAAAATATTTTTAAGTTTATTAATCTATACCAGACCAATGAAAAACCTATTAAAGGATCATTGAAACACTTCAAAATAATAAATATTGTGTAAAATAACTTTTTCATTTCGTATTATTCAAATTGAGCATAATGTATTAAAAAATGGAAATTTTAAAAACTAAAAAGTTATTGACTGTTTAAGCCTTTCTAATATTTAAATTAATTTGCCTCCAATACGATAAAATCGTAATAATCTTTCTCGATATGACTGAAGGTCAAGATTAGTAAAGGACGTTGGAATGAAAAGATAACATACATCTCAACTTGTCCAGATAATAAAAAGTTAAGTTAAGCGAAAACAAAGTTTACTGATATAACGAATTCCACTAACAATATAAATAGGAATGCAATATCTTATTTAGAATTGCTAAATTGACAATGCAAGTAAACTCATCTTATATTCAAGTTTCCTTTACTATTTAAGATGAATTGGTTTCAAATTTTAAAGCTCAAATTATAATTTTAATGAGAAAGATATGTTAATTTTACAATTAGTTCTAAAAATAACTAAACATACATGATTTTATTTTTCACATTGTTTTTTAACATTATGTGGCATATTTTTAAGAAAATAGGACCCTAAAGAGACTATTTCTATTTGGCAATATATATGCATTACTATTTTCGATAAGAAGTAGAAAATTTGTAGATTTGTTTTTTACTCAAATTGCTTCAAAAATATTATTAGAAATCCAAAATCCAAAATCCATAACCAAAGCTATGTGGTATTAAATAAAGATTAATATTGTTTTCTTTTTTACTTATTGTATACCTCTTTTATAGTGTTTCTGGTTTGTCGTTAACATAATTGTACTTAACACATTTTTATAGAGAATGACATTGCTGGATCTAATTTCATGATTCAGTTAATTAATATCTTATCAATAAAAAGATGATGGATAAACATATGTTGTTAAATTATTATTATCATACAATAAATAATATTAAATGAATTTAACATGAAATGTATAATGTTTCCTTTACTGCAACGCCTCTCATTACCATGCCTTTTAGCTCTACCTATAAATGATATTTTTCTTGATAACAAATCTCGTTCGAAATTAATCTTACTAGCCAAATTGAAGGAATGACACCACTCCTAGACAACATGGCAAGCCTCAATACTTTTTCTTTCCTAGTGGTTTTATTCATAACGATGGGTGCGCTGATAGCTATACCGAGAATGGTTGGATAATTAAGGAGAATAATTATGAAATTAAAATGGGGAAGCCTTGTGTCATGGAAGTTTTCGACAGTATATTAAAAAAAGGGAGCGTTTCTAATAACTATTGTGGTGAACTCCTTGCATTAGGAAAAGTGTGCCACTTGGCATTGGTAAAGTGGACCCTAGAAAATCATGTAATCAAACACGTGAACTCAAAGACAATTATGGAAACTAGTGTTAGGACTTGGAACGACTGCCTCATATTGACTCATTCACCCTCACCATCAGCTTAAAGATATTGATTTTCTTCAATTAACAAAGCATTATAAGACATAACAACCTCAAATATGTAATTTTTATTTTTGATATTGTTCCATGAACTTTCAAGGTAACGTTTAATTTAATTTGAACCATGTTGAAGCATATTTCGAACCATAAGAAATAATAAAATGATTCTAGCCGAACATTTGTGTAATAAAATAATATTTTCTATGTCAAGAATATCTCTTTGTTGCAACAAAATATATCTTATACTTTTGCATTTGAAATTGCAAAAACATTTCATGTCAAGTATTACACTTTTGTTTTGTAGTTTTTACTTCAAAAAATATCCATATTGTATGTATTTAGATTATCCTTATAAAAAGAAACTAGTAATTCGATGGAACGGTGAGTAATTTAATTAATCCCTAAACTAGCTTTTTAAATATAACATAAATTCTGACAATTATTGTCATAAATTAAGAATCTTGACTAGTTATTGTTACTATTGTTGTTTGATTATTATTAAGATTAAAATATGCTATATTTACTAAAATTAATTTACCAAAACAACTTGAAGTCAACTATACATTTTGATTCAATGATGCTTTTGTTATAAAATGCAAAGACTCAATTTTCAATTTATAGTACTTGTGTTCCATGTAAGCAATAATGATTTGAAATACAAACAAATATGAAATAATGTTGATCATAACATTTTCCCATATTATTTAACTAACTCGACGTTTTTAGTTTGATTTGCTTTAATAAACACATTTTTAAACAAATAAATTATGTTTGTGATACAACGCTTTATATAAAATACGTTAACTTTTTTGTTCACCAATAGTTTCTAGTTTTACTTTCCGTACTTATTAAAAACATATATGGTTAGTTTTTATTATTTTAAAAATATTTTTAAGTTTATTAATCAATACCAGACCAATGAAAAACCTATTAAAGGATCATTGAAACACTTCAAAATAAAAAATAATGTGTAAAATAACTATTTCAATTCGCATTATTCAAATTGAGCATAATGTATTAAAAAAATGGAAATTTTAAAAACTAAAAAGTTATTGATTGTTTAAGCCTTTCTTATATTTAAATTAATTTGCCTCCTATGCGATAAAATCGTAATAATCTTTCTCGAAATGACTGAAGGTCAAGATTAGTAAAGCACGTTGGAATGAAAAGATAACATACATCTCAATTTTTCCAGATAATAAAAAGTTAAGTTAAGCAAAAACAAAGTTTACTGATATAGCTGTAGCACCCCAATTTAGGGGTTAAAATTTAAGAAATTTTAAAGTGGTGGATTTAATTGGTATTTTAGAAGAAAATTGAGGTTTAAATTGTAAGATTTCAATGTTGGCAGATCGTTTTAAGAAATACAGGAAATACAGTGGGTAAACTAATGATTTGACCATTTTTCTTTAAGAGATAATATAAACCCCCATTTCCCCGTGTATTTTTGCAGAAAAATGCTCATAATTCCTCTCCAGTCAACAACTTTCAACTTCGATCTACTCGTCGTCCGACCTCCGATTGACAAATCGAAACCACCATCGTGTTCATTGTCGACCGAGGAACAAAACCCCTTAAACCTTTCATCGTGAATCATCACCGTTCGTCGTTAATTTCAGTCGGAAGTATCGTTAATAACTCGATTTCAGTTGTTTTTTCGTCGATTCACGACGATCCGACAATCCGTTTACGACACCTCCCGTACCATCATGTTCCTTGCATCGTTGCGAGTCCATCGGTGTTCTCCGTTTCTCCACCGTCGCCGACGTGTGGAGGGGTGAGACCGTCAAAGTTTTTGACATTTTGTAATCGAGCACTCCACCGTTCAAAATTGTGAACCGAGCTTTGTAAGTGACTCAAAATCGCTTAAAATAATTTTTAGGAATTTTTCCAGGAATTTTTCCGGGAATTTTTGGACACCGAGTTATTGTTCACACGCCGTACGTGCCACCCCCGAGATTGGGCATCGTCTGGGCGATAATTTTGTAATTAATTTATGTTTGGGTGCTATTTGTGTAAAATCCATGTGTTAGTTTAGTAAATATTTGCAAAATGTGGTTAATTTGGTAATTAATTTCTGTTAGGGTGATATTTGTGTAAAATGATCGACTCTTGACCGTTGACCATAGTTGACCAAAACTTTGACCGGCTTTGACCGGGCATTAAACGACCTTTGACTTTGACCAAAAATTCAAGATTTTCGAAAAGTCATATTTTATGCTTTCGACGTCCTGAATCTGAATCCGAAGTCAGTTTTGCCAAATTCGAACCCGATAAGCTGTGTTTTACTGATTTATCATCCAATTCAATCCGTTTTTCAGAATTAAGCTCCGTTTTTTATGTAATTTCTGTTGATATGGATCCGAGGAAATATTGGAAGATGATTTAAAGATCAAAGACGTTCGAATAGAATTTATATGGTCGATCAGTATTGCACGAAAATCAAGGTAATACTTTACTAGCTCTTTATGCTTTAAGGAACATGTGAATATGGTTTATGAATTATGGTACCTGAAATGTGTTATCTGGTTTCTTGTTTCACTGGAATAAAATGATGGTTATTGTTTTATGGACCGTGAATAATATTGGTTACTAGTGGAATTGTTTTATTAGGATATTATATGGGTAGACTGGAAGAATAGCTCTGATCAAGCTGGAAATTCTTACGGACCTAAGGTGATCCTTGGGTAGGCTCTCAGGCGCCAAGGCACTCCCTTGGGTTAATCATTGGACTATTTATGGTGTACAGGTGGAAATCAATTATACGATTTATTTCATGTTTATGATTTATCGCTAAAACCGATTTCTACCAGAGTTTTATATGGATAGGATTCTGTAGTATGGAGGCACAGCCCTGATCCAGCTGGTAAGACCTTATGGACTTAAGGATACCCTTGGGTAGGCCTATGTGCCCCAAGGCATATCCTTATGTTGGCTCCCTTTACTGTGTGCTTAGGGTAAGCCCTACGGACGCAGTTCTGGGGAACTGCATAATGGAGTTTGGTTGGAGGGTTTCGCTATGGTTTTGAAAGAATTATATCTTTTCACTGGTTTTGATTGGAACACACTAGACATCCTATTCGATCTCCTGAAAACGTCATACCATGAATTCTTCTTATGAACTGAGATCTTTATAGCTTCTACTCGATGAACTACTAATGGAATCCCAGATTATCCCACAAACTGGTATACATCTGATTCAATAAGGAAATTATATGGTTTCCCATTTATCTGCATGTCCTGTAGCATTATCTGGTAGTTCTGTATTACTGAGCTTTCCGAAGCTCACTCTGTTACTCACCTTTTCAGGTTAAAAGAATCATGCCAGTGCGGTTATCAACTTCAGTAACAGAGTTCTTCCGGCATTGCTTGCAGAGTATGGTACATGTAATTAGGGGCATGTAATTGTATTTTGTTTTATATACAAGTTTGAAAATCTGTTTTATTTCTGAAATTGATAAATCATTTTATGAGTTTACACGTTTTAATAAAAGTTTTAAATATTTCACTATTTTTCCGGTGGGTCGCTCCGGTGGCCTTAATGTGACACTCTAAGTCAGATTGGGCTATCCGCATCGATCTGAGGGGGTTACATTTAGTGGTATCAGAGCTTTGGTTTGAGTCAAAATTTTCAAGATAGATCGGCTGGTCGAATTTCAAAATATGTCTGATCAATACATGCCCCTAGACTACAATCGTACCTCTCTAAGCTGTAACTCCATGGCTGAGTCCCTATCTGTAATGAGTAAATCAAAGTTTCTTTCCGTTAAGGCTATACTTGTACAATAAGGAATACCAATAACATCTATCTAAACGCTGTGAAGTACCTCACGAGCCATGTGAGAGTTTTTTTTATCTAAAATATTATGACTCGACTCCGGAAATGAAATTGGGATATGCTACTGCTTTATGAGCCTATTCTCATGACCAAGACTGAATTGATTACTAAAGGACATTTTCGTTCCTATTCTTTTATTGAAATAAGGAAAAGTTCTAATAAGAATGTATACTCAACTGGTTAAGGTTAGTGGAGGATTCGTATTTCTATATAAGCTACTTGAAGATATGGAAGAGTTGATGGAAGTTTCATTTATGCAATTATGTGACACGAATAAATTTTGAGGATGAAATTCTTTTAAGGAGGGGAGAATTGTAACACCCCAATTTAGGGGCTAAAATTTAAGAAATTTTAAAGTGGTGGATTTAACTGGTATTTTAGAAGAAAATTGAGGATTAAATTGTAAGATTTCAAAGTTGGCGGACAGTTTTAAGAAATACAGTGGCTAAACTCATGATTTGACCATTTTTCTTTAGGAGATAATATAAACCCCCATTTTGCCGTGTATTTTTACAGAAAAATGCTCATAATTCCTCTCCCAGTCAACAACTTTTAACTCAGATCTACTCGTCGTCAGACCACCGATCGACGAATTGAAACCGCCATCATGTTCGTTGTCGACCGAGCAACAAAACCCCTCAAACCTTTCATCTTAAGTACCCTGAGAATTCGTACCTGACCAAATAAATTACTGATTTAATTGTTAAGATCCTACTTTGGTATAGAAAATTCTTGATAATTCGTTCGTAACATTTGAGAAGGCAATTGACCCAAAAATCTTCGAGTTGTGAGTAAATACATGAAGAATAATTTATCGAGGGTGCTCTTTTATCAGAATTGTTTGAAAGGACTGAAATAGATGATAGGTTTGAATTATATAATAAGATCGGAAGGAAGGAAAGGATTGAAATATCTAGATCTATAAAATGACTAAAATACCCCTGGAATACAAATGACCCAAGAATATCACCAAGCATAGGAATGATTGAATACCCTGGAAGAGTAATGAATTGACCAGTCGAGAAGCATCAGTTTTGGGAGTTCTTCAGCTCGAGTTGCTCGATAATCTGATCAATCAACATTGATTATAAATGTTTTGAATCTTTGTTTTTGCCTTATCAGCTTAAATCACTATGAATTCTCCAATAACCTAATACCCATAATGCCTCTGATTTTCCTGAATAATAAAGTCACTCTAGTCATATCTAAAAACACAAGTAACTTAGACGCAAAGGATTATGAATACCTTTCTGATTACTTAGAGTCTCCGAAAAATGTTTGAATATTATATGATCATGATGAATCACATTCTGAATAACTGATGATTCCGTCAACTAATGAACTCTTCCAATAGTGATTCTAACTTTCGGTATTCTATTGGTATACTGAAGATATATGTTTCTTTGCCCGATAAGATTATCCAGTATCTCTGAACCATATCTGGAACCTCTAGTGTGTTCCCTGATCACATGAATGTTTTCTCTAATTTATGTTCTTATCTCTGCTATAATTTTTGATATCTCTATTTACTGAATGAAAATGTTTTATTTGGGATACTTTGGGATCTGGTATGAAGACTCTGCCAGGTTCAGTCGCTACGGATAATTCCTTTTATAGGTTCTGCACCGACTGGTAATTCCTTACTGACCTAAGGTGACCCTTGGGTAGGCTCTGAGGCCCCAAGAATCTTTCTTGGGTAGGCTCTCAGGAAACAAGGTGCCCCCTTAGGTTATGCAGTTCTGTGGAGCTACAGATGGAGTTCGGTTGGAGGGACTACTATGGTTTTGAAAACATGTTTTAAAATGACCTGTACATTTTCACTGGTTTTGTGGGAATACACTAGACAACCTATTCTGATCTCCTAAATCCATTCATTCGAAATATTTCCTTTTGAACTGAAAGTTTATTGTATATTACTACCTCAGATATCAGTGGGACATTAGCTCAGCCTAAAAATCTAAAGATGTTTGAACCAATAAAGAAATCTACGCTTATATTTTATCTGCATATTCTTCATCATCGTCTGGTAGTTCTGTATTAGTGAGCTTCCCAAAGCTCACTCTATTACTCACAATTTCAGGTTCAAAGGAACCAATCAGTGCAGATTTCGACAGCAGTAAAGGAGTTCCTCTGGCGTTGCTTGCAGAGTATGATACATTTGATTAGGGGCATGTAGGTTGTATTTTATTATATATATACGAGTCTAAAAATCTGTTTTATTACGCAATACTGATAAATTTTAGTTTTGTATTGTCACACCCCAATTTAGGGTCTAAGTTTTAGAAATTATAAAGTATTGAAATTAAAATGGAATTTTAGAAGAAATTGAGGATAAAAGTGTAAAATCGTAAAGTTGGCAGACCATTTTAGGAAGTGCAAGAAAATTCAGAGACTTGAACCTGAATTTGCTCATTTTTTGTTGGTAGAGAAAATATATGTTTGGTTTTAAGTTTCAAACCAGAAAGAAAGCAACCCCAATTCTCCCCAAATTTTCTTCTCCATCTACCCCCTTTATTGGCCCAATTCTCCACCATCTGGCCACTGTTCGTCGATCCGAAACCACCAACAGACTCACCATTGAACGAGGAACAATACCCGACCTCTATCCCATTGTGAATCGGCACCGTTCGCCGTAAAACTCAACCGGAAGTTTCATCGATTTTAACATGATCGCTGTTGGTTTTTCATCGATTCTAGTTAATCCGGCCACCCGTTCACCACACCTCTTACACCATCAGACACACCATCATCGTATGTTTAAAACCCGACCAAAATCATCGTGTTGTTGTTATTCCATCGTCGTCACTCACTGGCCACCGTTAGAGAGGTTCGTATGTTTTAAAATTCCAAAATTCGTTATGTTTCGTTGAAAAATAACACTAGCACGAGAATCTCGATGTCTCAATCTACAAGTCTGGAAAATTTCACGACGAAATGACCACCGGAGACACCGCACGTGCCACCCCTGCGTATGGGCCTCGTCTGGCAGCCTGGGGAGTGTGTTAACCGATTGGACCGGTCTGAAGTGGCTGGATCAATCTAGACTGAGCTGACTGAGCAAAATCAAGCCACCCGAGTCGAACTGAGCCGCCTGGACCGGACCAAACCGAACCACTTGACCGACCGTTGACGTTTTTTGGGAACACATATCATTAGTATGTTTCATCAAATTCGAACCTGGTAAGCTATTTTTCACTAATTAACCACCAGATTCGATCAATTTTTCGTAATTAAGCTCCGTTTCTTATGAAATTTCTATTATTGTGTATCTGGAAAATTATTGGACATTGAATTCAAGTTGAGGGCGATGGAATGGAATTTAAAATGGTCGATCAATATGGCACAAAAACTGAGGTAATACTCTACTAGCTCTTGTATGCTTTTCATAACTCATGGATAGATGGTAAATGCTTGATTCAAATGATTGGTCCATTAAGTGTATCTAAATATCATCAGACTAAGGCGTAAATTGGATTATAGGCATATAATTATATAAGATGTGGACGGTTCGAATAGGAGAAATGGTTGATCGATCAGAAACAATTTAAGTTCAAGGAGTTAATCAATCAATCTCAGGATTCATAAACTATGATTAATATAGTTAAAGGTCAAATATCGGGAATTATTTGGATATGAAATTAACAAAAAGAACGACATAGTTAAATTACGAAAATGCCCTTGTATTGACAAATGACCAAGACTTTCCTAATGGTGAAATTAATCTCCAGTGAACAAATGAGCATAGTACTCTAAATTGTAATGGAACTGGAATACTTTCAAGATTAATTTACCCATAGTAATGCCATTAACGGAATTAAATAAAAGTACGATAATACTCTCAACTCTAAAAGGAAATAGTAACCTCAATGACTGATGATTAAGTAAGTGAATTAGATAAGTCTGGAAACTCTGATGAATTTACATGGTGTACCATCCCTAAGGGTTATGAAAAAAAAATCAAGTATGTCAGCATTTCTTGATATCGTTGAAACGTAGAAATGAAATAAAGACCATTGGAAGATATGTTTGTCTTCTTAAGTTACATTCAATGATGATTATGAGTATGAACAATTTGACAAGACTTTTCTGTAATAAAAACTGAATACTCTGGAAGTGCAACGTTTTGACCGATTCATATGTATCATTGATGTAACTTGTACAGTTCAGGTTGACTAGATATTTCGATAGGTCAACATAAATCGTAAATACCTCCAATCTTCATTCTCCCTTATAAGCTCAAATCACTCTAGTCATATATGAAAAACATAAGTAACTCACATGCAAAGGATTCTGAATACTTTTATGATTTCATAGTGCTTCCGAAAAATGTTCGAATACTTTATGATCCTGATGAATCACATTCTGAATAACTGAAGATTCCGTCAACTAATGAACTCTTACGATAGTGATTATGACTTCCAATATTCTATCGGTATACTGAAGATCCGTGTTTCTCTACCCGATAAGATTATTCAGTGTCTCTTAATAATATCTGAAACCTCTAGTCTGTTCTCTTATCACCAGGATGTTTTCTCTGATTTCTGTTCTAATTTTAGTTCTGATTTTTGATCTCTGTTATGATTTCTGATCTCTGTTCTGATTTTTCATATCTCTATTTACTAAATGAAAATATTTTATTTGGGATATTATAGGATTTGGTATGAAGACTCTGGCAGGTTCAGGTAATGCGGTTAATTCCATTTATAGGTTCTGCACCGACTGGTAATTCGTTATAGACCTAAGGCGACCCTTAGGTAGGCTCTGTGGCCTAGAGAATTTTCTTGGGTAGGCTCGCAGGCCCCAAGGTACTCCCTTAGGTTATGTAGTTTTGGGGAACTACAATGGTGTTCGGTTGGAGGGACTACTATGATTTTTTTTTAAAAATATATATGTATTTTTAGTAGTTTTATGGGAACACACTAGACAACCTATTCTGATCTCCTGAACTCAGTCATCCGAAATAGTTCCATCCGAACCCAAAGCTTACTGTTGTTACTATCTGAAATATCAGTAGGATCTCTTCTCAACATAAAGATCTATAAGTGTATGAACCAATATGAAAATTTTTGCCTATCTGTTATTTGCATGTTCCTCAGCATCATCTGGTAGTTCTGTATTACTGAGCTTTCCAAAGCTCACTCTATTACTTACCTTTTCAGGTTATAAGGATTGAACCAGTGCATCTATCGACATTAGTAAGGGAGTTATTCCGGCGTTGTTGCAAAGTGTGGTACATGTGATTAGGGGACATGTAGTTTGTATTTTGTTTTTATATTCGAGTCTGAAAATCTGTTTTATTTCTGAATACTGATAAATTGTATTTTGTATTTATAAATCATTTTATGATTTTACATATTTTGATAAAAGTTTAAAATATTTTGAGATTTTTATGGTGGGTCGCTACGGTGGACCTAATGTGACACTCCGGATCGGATCGAGTTAACCGCATCGGTCTGAGGGGGTTACATTTAGTGGTATCAGAGGTTAAGGTTGAGTCAAGTTTTCTGGATAGACCGACCGATCGAATTTCAAAAGATGTATGATCAATACATGTCCCTAGACTATAATCGTACCTCTCTGAGTCGGAACTCCAAGGTCGAGTCATTCTCTGTAATGAGCTAACCTAAGTTTTCTATCTGCTAGGGCTCTACCTTTGCATAAAGGAATATCGGTAACGTCTTTCCAAATTCTATAAAATACCTCACGAGTAATGTGAGAGTTACTCATTCGAGAAATTCTGACCCGAATTCAAAAATGAAATTGGGATATGTTACTGCTATATGAACATATTCTCATAACTAAGGCTGAATTTATTCCACAAGGATAATTTCGTTCTGATTCTTTTATTTGAATGAGGGGAGAGTTCTGATTAGAATGTATACTCAGCTGGCTAAGGATTAGTAGAGGACCCGTACTTCTGTAAAAGCTACTTAAAGATATAAAATAACTTATAGAAGTTCCATTTCTGCATTTTTTACTAGAATGAATTTCGTGGATGAAATTCTTTTAAGGAGGAGAGGATTGTCACACTCTAATTTAGGGGCTAAGATTTAGAAATTATAAAGTATTGAATTTAAAATGGTATTTTGGAAGAAATTGAGGATTAAAGTGTAAAATCACAAAGTTGGCAAACCATTTTAGGAAGTGTAGGAACATTTAGGGACTTGAACCCAAATTTCCCATTTTGTGTCGGTAGAGAAAATATATGTTTGGTTTCTGGTTTCAAACCAGAGAGAAAGAAACCCCAATTCTCCCCAAATTTCCTTCCCCATCGACCCCTTTTGTAGCCTTAATTCTCTACCGTCCGACTATCATTCGTTGATCCGAAACCACCAATAGACTTACTATTGAATTGAAAACAAAACCCGACCTCTATCCCGTCGTGAATCGACACCGTTCAACATAAAACTCAACTGAAAGTTTCATCAGTTTTAACTTGATCATCATTGGTCTTTCGTCGATTTTGATCGATCCAGCCACCCATTCATCACACCTCTTACACCATCGGACTCACCATCATCGTACGCTCAAAACCCGACCAAAATTGTCGTGTCGTTGTTGCTCTGTCATTGTCACTCGTTCGCCATCATTGGGGAGGTTTGTACATTTAAAAATTCTGAAATCCATTATGTTTTGTTGAAAAATAACACTTGCACGAGAATCCTGAGGTCTCGGTCTACAAGTCTGTAAAATTTCACACCGAAACAACCACCGGAGACGCCGTACGCACCACCCGCTGTGTATGGGCCTCTTCTGGCAGCCTGAGGAGTGTGTTAACTAGTGGGACCAGTCTGGACCAAGCCGAACCAAGCTAAACCGAGCCTCCTGGACCAGACCGAACCGCTTGGACTAAATCAAACCTCTTGGATCGAACAGTTGACCTCCGTTGACCGTTGATCGGGTGTTGAATTTTTTGGGAACACATATCCTGACATTTTTCGATGTCTTGAGTTCGCTTTTAAGGTCCGTTTCATCAAATTCGAACCAGGTAAGTTGTTTTCACTTATTAACCACCTGACTCGATCCGTTTTTCGCAATTAAGCCTTGTTTCGGATGAAATTTTTGTTATTATGTATCTGAGAAATTATTGGACAATGAATTCAAGTTGAGGGTAATGGAATAAAATTTAAAATGGTCGATCAATATGACACAGAAATCGAGGTAATACTCTACTTCCTTTTGTATGCTTTTTAAAACTCATGGATAGGTGGTAAATGCATGATTGGAATGATTGGTCCATTACGTGTATCTAAATATCACCGGACTCATACGTAAATTGGAATATAGATAGATAATTATATAAGACTCAGATGGTTCGAATAGGAGAAATGATAGATCGATTGGAAATAATTTAAGTTCAAGGAGTTAATCAATCAATCTAAGGATTCGTAAACTATCATTAATATAGTTAAAGGTTAAATATCGGGAATTATTTGGATATGAAATTAATAAAAAGAATGACATGGTTAAATTATGAAAATGCCCTTGTATTGAAAAATGACCAAGACTTCCCTAATGGTGAAATTAATCTCCAGTGAACAAATGAGCATAGTACTCTAAACTGTAATGGAACTAGAATACTTTCAAGATTATTTTATCCGAAGTAATGACATTAATGGAATTGAATAAAAGTACGATAATACTCTCAGCTCTAAAAGGAAATAGTAACCTTAATGACCGATGATTAAGTAAGTGAGTTGGATAAGTCTGGAAACTCTGATTAATTTACATGGTGTACCATCCCTATGGGTTATAAACAACAAATCAAGTACGTCAGCATTTCTTGATATCATTGAAATGTAGAAACGAAATAAAGATCATTGGAATATATGTTCGTCTTCTTAAGTTACATTCAATGATGATTCTAAAGATGAACAATTTGACAAGAATTTTCTGTAATAAAAAGTGAATACTCTGGAACTGCAACGTTTTGACCGATTGATAGGTATCATTGATAGGACTTTTTACAGTTCAGGTTGACTAGATATTTCGATAGGTCAACATAAATCGTAAATACCTCAAATCTTTGTTCTCCCTTATCAGCTCAAATCACTCTAGTCATATCTAAAAACATAAGTAACTCAGATGCAAAGGATTCTGAATAATTTTATGATTTCATAGTGCTTCCAAAAAACATTTGAATACTTTATGATCCTGATGAATCACATTCTGAATAATTGATGATTTTGTCATCTAATGAACTCTTCCAATAGTGATTCTAACTACCGACATTTTATCGGTATACTGAAGATCAGTGTTTCTCTCCTCGATAAGATTATCTATTATCTTTGAATAATATCTGAAACCTCTAGTGTGTTCCCTTATCACCAGGATGTTTTATCTGATTTCTATTCTGATCTCAGTTCTGTTTTTTGATCTTTGTTATGATTTATGATCTCTGTTTCGATTTCTGATATCTCTATTTACTGAATGAAAATGTTTTATCTGGGATATTCTGGGATCTGATATGAAGACTCTGGCAGGTTCAGGAATTGCGGCTAATTCGTTTTATAGGTTCTGCACTGATTGATAATTCATTATGGACCTATGGCGACCCTTGGGTAGGCTCTGTAGCCCTGAGATTTTTCTTGGGTAGGCCTTCGTGGCCCTGATAATTTTCTTGGGTAGGCTCGCAAGCCCCAAGGTACTCCCTTAGGTTATGTAGTTCTCGGGAACTGCATTGAGGTTCGGTTGGATATACTACTATGATTTAAAAAAATATTAATATTTTTTATTGGTTTTGTGGAAACACACTAGACAACCTATTCTGATTTCCTGAACTCAGTCATCTGAAATAGTTCCATCTGAACTCAAAGCTTACTGTCAGCTACTACCTGAAATATCAGTAGATCTCTGCTCAGCATAAAGATCTGTAAATGTCTGAACCAATAAGAAAATTTTTGTCTATATGTTATCTGCATGTTCCTCATCATCATCTGGTAGTTCTGTATTAGTGAGCTTTCTAAAGCTCACTCTGTTACTTACCTTTCAGGTTAAAAGGATTGAACCAGTGCACTTATCGACATCAGTAAGGGAGTTCTTTCGGCATTATTGCAGAGTGTGGTACATGTGATTAGGGGCATGTAGTTTGTATTTTGTTTTTATATTCGACTCTAAAAATTTGTTTTATTTCTGAATACTGATAAATTTTATTTTGTATTTATAAATCATTTTATGATTTTACATATTTTGATAAAAGTTTAAAACTTTACGATATTTTTGCGGTAGGTCACTTCGGTGGCCCTAATGTATTCATAAATCATTTTATGAGTTTACATGTTTTAATAAAAGTTTTAAATTTTCTGAGATTTTTATGGTGGGTCACTCTGGTGACCCTAACGTGACACCCCGGATCGGATCGGGTCACCCGCATTAGTATGTGGGTGTTACATCAATATCAGACCAATGAAAACCCCTATTAAAGGATCATTGAAACACTTCAAAATAAAAAATATATATATAAAATTACTATTTCAATTCACATTATTCACATTGAGCATAATGTATTAAAAAAATGGAAATTTTAAAACTAAAAAGTTATTAAATACTTTAAGTTTTTCTAATATTTAAATTAATTTGCTTCCTATACGATAAAATCGTAAAAATATTTCTCGATATCACTGAAGGTCAAGATTAGTAAAGCACGTTGGAATCAAAAGATAACATACATCTCAACTTGTCATGATAATAAAAAGTTAAGTTAAGCGAAAAAAAAAGCTTAATGATATAACGAGTTCCAATAACAATATATATAGGAATGCAATATCTTATTTAGAACTACTAAATTGACAATGCAAGTAAGTTCATCTTATATTCAAGTTTCTTTTACTATTTAAGATGAATTGTTTTCAAATTTTAAAGCTCAAATTATAATTTTAATGAGGAAGATATGTTAATTTTACAATTAGTTCTAAAAATAACTAAACATAAATGATTTTATGCTTCACATTGTTTTTGAAAATTATGTGGCATATTTTAAAGAAAATAGGACCTTAAAGAGACTATTTCTGTTTGACGATATATATGCATTACTATTTCCGATAAGAAGTAGAAAATTTGTAGCTTTTTTTTTACTCAAATTGCTTCAAAAATATTATTAGAAATCCAAAATCCATAAACGAAGCTATGTGGTATTAAATAAAGATTAATATTGTTTTCTTTTTTACTTATTGTATTCCCTTTTTATAGTGTTTGTGGTTTGTCCTTAAAATAATTGTACTTAACACATTTTTATAGAGAATAACATTGTTGGACCTAATTTCATGATTCAGTTAATTAATATTATAACAATAAAAAGATGATGGATAAACGTATGTTATTAAATTATTATTATCATACAATAAATAATATTAAATGCATTTAACATGAAATGTATAATGTTTCCTTTATTTCGACGCCTCTCATTACCATGCCTTTTAGCTCTACCTATAAATGATATTTTTCATGATAACAAATATCGTTTGAAATTAATCTTACGAGCCAAATTGAAGGAACAACACCAGTCCTAAACAACATGGCAAGCCTCAATACTTTTTCTTTCCTAGTGGTTTTATTAATAACGATGGGTACAGTGATAGCTATAATCGAGAATGATCGGATAATTAAGGAAAATAATTGTGAAGTTAAAATGGGGAAGCCTTGTGTCATGGAAGTGTTCGACAATATATTCAAAAAAGGGAGCTTTTCTAATAAGTGTTGTGGTGATCTCCTTGCATTTGGAAAAGTGTGTCACCTGGCATTGGTAAAGTGGACCCTAGAAAATCATGTTATCAAACACGCGAACTCGAAGACAATTATGGAAAATAGTGTTAGGACTTGGAACGATTGCCTCATATTTACCCATTCACCCTCACCATCAGCTTAAAGATATTGATTTGCTTCAGTTAACAAAGGATTATAAGACATAACAACCTTAAATATGTAATTTTTATTTTCCATATTGTTCAATGAACTTTCAAGGTAATGTTTAATTTAATTCGTGCTAAGTTGAAGCATATTTTAAACCGTAAGAAATAATAAAATGATTCTAGTAGAACTTTTGTGTAATAAAATAATATTTTCTGTCAACAACATCTCTTTGTTGCAATAAAATATATCTTATACTTTTGCATTTGAAATTGCAAAACATTTCATGTCAAGTATTACACATTTTTGTGGTTTTTACTTCGAAAAATATCAATATTGTATGTATTTAGATTATTCTTATAAAAATAAATTAGTAATTCGATGGAACGGTGAGTAATTTAAATAATCCCTAAACTAGCATTTTAAATATAAAGTGAATTTGGGGAATTATTCTCACAAATTAAGAATCTTGACTAGTTATTGTTACTATTATTGTTTGATTATTATTAAGATTAAAATATGCTCTATTTATTAAAATTGTTTTACCAAAACAACTTGAAGGCATCTAAACATTTTGATTCAATGATGCTTTTGTTATAAAAGCGAAAGACTCAATTTTCAATTTATAGTACTTGTGTTCCATAGTAAAAATTATTTGAAATACAAAAACAAATTTGAAAGAATGTTGATCTTAACATTTTTCCCATATTATTTAACTAACTCAGCGTTTTTAGTTTGATTTGTTTGAATAAACACATTTTTTAACAAATAAATTATGTTTCCTATACGATAAAATCGTAATAATCTTTCTCGATATCACTAAAGGTCAAGATTAGTAAAGCACGTTGGAATGAAAAGATAACATACATCTCAACTTGTCATGATAATAAAAAGTTAAGTTAAGCGAAAACAAAGTTTATTGATATAACGAGTTCCAATAACAATATATATAGGAATGCAATATCTTTTTTAGAACTTCTAAATTGACAATGCAAGTAAGTACATCTTATATTCAAGTTTCCTTTACTATTTAAGATGAATTGGTTTCAAATTTTAAAGCTCAAATTATAATTTTAATGAGGAAGATATGTTAATTTTACAACTAATTCTAAAAATAACTAAACATACATGATTTTATGCTTCACATTGTTTTTGAACATTATGTGGCATATTTTAAAGAAAATAGGACCCTAAAGAGACCATTTCTTTTTGGCGATATATATGTATTACTATTTCCGATAATAAGTAGAAAATTTGTAGCTTTGTTTTTTACTCAAATTCCTTCAAAAATATTATTAGAAATCCAAAATCCATAACCAAAACTATATGGCATTAAATAAAGATTAATATTGTTTTATTTTTTACTTATTGCCCTTTTTATAGTGTTTGTGGTTTGTCGTTAACATAATTGTACTTAACACATTTTTATAGAGAATGACATTGTTGGACCTAATTTCATGATTCAGTTAATTAATATCATAACAATAAAAAGATAATGGATAAACGTAT
Source organism: Hibiscus syriacus (assembly GCF_006381635.1). Lineage (NCBI taxonomy): Eukaryota > Viridiplantae > Streptophyta > Magnoliopsida > Malvales > Malvaceae > Hibiscus > Hibiscus syriacus. Next base: position 1,517,230 of record NW_024062379.1, read on the forward strand.
GTTGTTAAATTATTATTATCATACAATAAATAATATTAAATGCATTTAACATGAAATGTATAACATTTCCTTTATTGCAATGCCTCTCATTGCCATGCCTTTTAGCTCTACCTATAAATGATATTTTTTCTTGATAAAAACTCTTGTTAAAAATTAATCTTACGAGCCAAATTGAAGGAACGTCACCACTCCTAGACAACATGGAAAGCCTCAATACTTTTTATTTCCTAGTGGTTTATTCATAACGATGGGTGTGGTGATAGCTATAACCAAGAATGATCGGATAATTAAGGAGAATAATTGTGAAGTTAAAATGGGGAAGCCTTGTGTCCTGGAAGTTTTTGACAGTATAATAAAAAAAGGTAGCATTTCTAATAAGTGTTGTGGTGAACTCCTTGCATTAGGAAAAGTGTGTCACTTGGTATTGGTAAAGTGGGCCCTAGAAAATCATATAACGTAAAGTCGATGGCAATTATGGAAAATAGTGTTAAGACTTGGAACGATTGCCGCATATTGATCCATTCACCCTCACCATCAGCTTAAAGATATTGATTTTATGTAACCCCCTCAGACCAATGAGGGTAACCTGATCCAATATGGGTTGTCATATTAGGGTCACCGGAGCAACCCACTGTAAAAATCTCAAATGGTTTAAAACTTTTGTCAAAACATGTAAACTTCTAAAATGATTTATGAATACAAAATAAAATTTATCAGTATTCAGAAATAAAACACATTTTCAGACTTGGATATAAAAACAAAAAACAAGATACATGCCCCTTAATCATATGAACCGTACTCCGCAAATGATGCCGATGGAACTCCCTACTGATGTCAATAGTTGCACTGATTTAATCCTTTTAACCTAAAAAGATGAGTAACAGAGTGAGATTTTGAAAGCTCAGTAATACAGAACTACCAAATGATGGTGTAGAACATCCAGATACAGATAAACATATATTTCCTTATCGGTTCAAACTTCTACAGATCTTTATGTTGAGTGGAGATCTTACTAATATTTCAGGTAGTAAAAGACAGCGAGCTTTCAGTTTAGAGAAATATTTCGGATGAGGAGTTCAGAAGATCAGAATAGGTTATCTAGTGTGTTCCCGCAAAAACTAGTGAAAAGATACAAATCTTTTTAAAGCATATTTTTAAAATTCAAAAACCATAGTAATTCCCCCAACCGAACACGTCCAAAATGTGTAGGTTCCCTAGAACCATACACCCACTGTCACGTCCAGTAAGGCCCTGAGCACAAAGTCGAGGAGCCTGCATGTATGCTTCCTCTAACAATATCCCCAAATAAAACATTTTTCAATCAGTAAATTGAGATATCAAAAATCAAAACATAATTCATGTAAGATATCAAAACAGAATACAGGTCAGGTATCATAACAGAATCCAGGTCAAGTATCATAACAGAATTCAAATAAAAAATCAGATAAAATATTCATGTGATTAGGGAACATACTATTCCAGATATTATTCAGAGATATTGGATAATCTTATCGGACAGAGAAACACGGATCTTTAGTATACCGATAGAATGTCAGAATTTAGAATCACTATTGGAAGAGTTTATTAACTGAAGGAATCATCAAGTATTCAGAATGTGATTTGAGCTGATAAGGAAGAAATGAAGGTTCAAGACATTTACAGTCTCTGTTGATCTATCAGATTATCGAAATAACTCAAGCTGAACAACTCCCAGAGCTAATGCATGTTGATCGGTCCATTCATTTCTCTTCCATGTATTCACTCTTTAATACCAACAATTCTTGTCCATAAATCATCTTCTGAGTCATCGTTGAATGGATCTTAAGGAGATGAACAGATATTCTAATGGTCTTTATTTCATGTCCATGTTTCAACTATATCAGGAAATGCTGACGTACTTGATTTATGGTTCATAACCCATAGGGATGATACATCATATAAGTTCATCCGAGTTTCTAGACTTTTCCCAATCACTTACTTAATCCTCAGTCATTGAGGTTACTTAGTTCATTTAGTAGTCAAACCTATCCCTGACACTCCAAAGTTTTCTAGAGTAATTCAGAAGTTTTAGAATTTCAGATACATATTGTACTTTCGTTCAGTTCAAATTGGTATTCGTGGTTAATTTGTCTAACTGATATTCACTTCTTTGTACCAAATTTCTCTCTAGAGTTGAGCTGAGTACGTCCATAATTATCATCGATCCAAACTTGAGGAGACAAACAACATTCAAGTGGTATCTATGCCATTCAGGTACTGATATAGCACTAGCATTGGTTGACTGGCTTAATCTGTGTTCCATAACTTTAAGGGTAGTACAACACCTATGCTTATTTGGATTCCATAATTAATCCTATACATTTACTTAGTCTAGGCCATAAGGGTATTTTAGTCATTTTGGTGCTTAATATTTTTCCAGTCATTTCAAAGCTTGAGGATATCCATTCATTCCTGGGCTTGGTGATATTCTTGGGTCATTTCCATTCTAGGGGTATTTTGATTACAGATCCAATGTATTATAATCATTTCCTCCCGTCCGATCTTATTATTTAATTCAAACTTATCATTTATTCTAGTCCTTTCGAACAATTATGATAAAAGTGCACAATCGATAAATTATTCTTCAGGTATTTACTCATTCAGAGTCAACTCGTACTATTTATACCTCTCAAGGTCATTTTCATAATTTCGTAATCAGATAATTTCAGTGTTAAACTATTAACAAGGATAAATAAAATTTGGAGATCCTAAGGTTAATTGCTTTCCCAAATAATCTCTGAACTTGAAATTATTCCTTATCAAACTTCTAGTAATTTGTACAAGCCATCTTGGGTTTAGAAATCAGATATCCATATTTTCTAAGCAAAACTAGTATTTTCTATACACATCAGTAGTTTCATCAGATCAATATGTCTTTAAAAACTTCTTATCCAACTTTCAGGGTCAATTCTTGCCTTTTTACAATATAAGGGTATTTTCATAATTTTACCTAATCAAAGTATTCTAATAATTTATCATCCAAGTACCTTTAATGAGATACATTATAATTTACATATTCATAACTAATTTCTTTATCACTTAATCATAAAACTTGTAATTCAATAGAGTCTTAATTAATTTATCACTTACACCGTATTTGGTTTGAGTCTATCCATAATAAAACAGGCATAATAATCCAATCATATACATCCATGCATTTATCCATTATCAACATGTTCCATAAAGCATAAAGAGGTAGTAATGTATTACCTCAATTTTCATGTCATATCGATCGACCATTTAAACTCCATTTGAATGCCCTCGATCTTGAAATCAACTTCCAATAATTCCACAGATGAATATTAACAAATATTTTATCAAAAATGGAGTTTAACTGTGAAAAATAGATCGAATCGGGTGATTAATCAGTGAAAACAACTTACTCGGTTCACAATTTTGAATGGCGGAGAGCTCGATTTTAAAACGTCAGAAACTTTAACTTCCTCACGCCTTCATGCGCCGGCGACGACGGAGACAACAAGGACACTGGTGGACTCAGAACAATGCAAGAAACATGATGGTGCGGGAGGTGCTAAAAACGGGTGGCCGAATCGACCTGAATCGACGGAAAACCAACGGCGATCAAGTTAAAACTGACGAAACTTCCGATTGATTTTTACAGCGAACAACGTTCATTCATGACGGAATAGAGGTAGGGTTTTGTTCACCGTTCAATGGTGAGTCTATTAGTGGTTTCGGATTGACGAATGGTAGCCAGACGATGGAGAAATCGGAGTTACAAAATGAGTTGACGGGGGAGAGGAAATGAGGAAAAACAATCTGGAAAAACCAGATTGTTCGGGGGGTGGGATTTTATTTTTCAACATATAAAAAAATGGGTAAATTTAGGACTGGGTCCATGAATTTCTTGCACTTCATAACATGGTTTACTAACTTTACGATTTTACACTTTAATCATCAATTTCTTCCAAAATATCACTTAAAATCAATACTTTATAATTTCTAAAATTTAGCCCCAAAATTGGGGTGTGATATTTTCTTTATCAACAACATCTCTTTGTTGCAACAAAATATATCTTATACTTTTGTATTTGAAATTGTAAAACATTTCATGTCAAGTATTACACTTTTTTCTTTGGTTTTTACTTCGAAAAATATCAATATTGTATGTATTTAGATTATTCTTATAAAAAGAAATTATTAATTCGATGGAACGTTAGTAATTTAAATAATCCCCTAAACTAGCATTTTAAATATAAAGTAAATTTAGGGAATTGTTCTCACAAAATAAGAATCTTGACTAGTTATTGTTACTATTATTGTTTGATTATTATTAAGACTAAAATATGCTCTATTTACTAAAATTGTTTTACCAAAACAACTTGAAATCAACTAAACATTTTGATTCAATGATGCTTTTGTTATAAAAGGGAAAGACTCAATTTTCAATTTATAGTACTTGTGTTCCATAGTAAGCTAGAATTATTTAAAATACAAAAAAATAAGAAAGAAAGTTGATCTTAATAGTTTTCCCCATATTATTTAACTAACTCTATGTTTGTAGCTTGATTTGTTTTAATAAACACATTTTTTAAAAAATAAATTATGTTTGTGATGCAACGATTTATACAAAATACATAACTTTTTTGCTCACCAATAGTTTCTAGATTTACTTTTCGTACTTTTTAAAAACATATATGGTTAGTGTTTATTATTTTAAAAATATTTTTAAGTTGATTAATCAATATTAGACCAATAAAAAACCTATTAAAGGATCATTGAAACACTTCAAAATATTTTTTTGTAAAATAACTATTTCAATTCGCATTATTCAAATTGAGCGTAATGTATTAAAAAAATAGAAATTTTAAAAACTAAAAAGTTATTGACTGCTTTAAGCTTTTCTAATATTTAAATTAATTTGCTTCCTATACGATAAAATCGTAAAAATCTTTCTCGAAATGAATAAAGGTCAAGAGTAGTAAAACACGTTGGAATGAAAAGAAAACATACATCTCAACTTCTCCTGATAATAAAAAGTTAAGAGAAAACAAAGTTTACTGATATAACGAGTTCAAATAACAATATATATAGGAATGCAGTATCTTATTTAGAACTACTAAATTGACAATGCAAGTAAGTTCATCTTATATTCAAGTTTCCTTTACTATTTAAGATGAATTGGTTTCAAATTTTAAAGCTCAAATTATAATTTTAATGAGGAAGATATGTTAATTTTACAATTAGTTCTAAAAATAACTAAGCATTCATGATTTTATGCTTCACCTTGTTTTTGAACATTATGTGGCATATTTTAAGGAAAATAGGACCCTAAAGAGACTATTTATGTTTGGTGATATATATGCATTACTATTTTCGATAAGAAGTAGAAAATTTGTAGACTTGTTTTTTACTCAAATTGCTTTAAAAATATTATTAGAAATCCAAAATCCATAACCAAAGCTATGTGGTATTAAATAAAGATTAATATTGTTTTCTTTTTCACTTATTGTATTCCCTTTTTATAGTGTTTATGGTTTGTCGTTAACATAATTGTACTTAACACATTTTTATAGAGAATGACATTGTTGGACCTAATTTCATGATTCAGTTAATTAATTTCATAACAATAAAAAGATGATGGATAAACGTATGTTGTTAAATTATTATTATCATACAATAAATAATATTAAATGCATTTAACATGAAATGTATAACATTTCCTTTATTGCAATGCCTCTCATTGCCATGCCTTTTAGCTCTACCTATAAATGATATTTTTTCTTGATAAAAACTCTCGTTAAAAATTAATCTTACGAGCCAAATTGAAGGAACGACACCACTCCTAGACAACATGGCAAGCCTCAACACTTTTTCTTTCCTAGTGGTTTTATTCATAACGATGGGTGTGGTGATAGCTATAACCAAGAATGATCGGATAATTAAGGAGAATAATTGTGAAGTTAAAATAGGGAAGCCTTGCGTCGTGGAAGTTTTTGACAGTATATTAAAAAAAGGGAGCGTTTCTAATAAGTGTTGTGGTGAACTCCTTGCATTAGGAAAAGTGTGTCACTTGGCATTGGTAAAGTGGGCCCTAGAAAATCATGTAATCAAACACGCGAACTCGAAGACAATTGTAATACCCCAAAAATTCAAATAATGACCAAAATGAAAATTTGGAAAGTTTGATGGTTAAAGTAGAAAATTGGGAAAAAGTTTGAGGAAATTAAGTGATAAATTTCCTAAAAAGAATTATATTCCATAAAAAGATAGTTTAATCCTAAGAGTGGGGTTTTTTAGAAATTATATTTTTAGATTTGGAATTTTAGTAAAGAAAAATCAGAAAGGGTTAAGCCGGTAAGGAATCGGTAATTTCAGATCGAATTGAAATTTTACAAAAATTTGAAGGATGTTATAAAATGCTTGGAAATATTATTTTAATTTCTTGGATCAAATAAATTTGGTTTGTAATTGTGCAATTTTCCAGATTTAACCAAAATAGTGGAATTTAGTGACTAAAGCGCAATTTTTGAAAATTCAAGGGGAATTTCGGAATTAAAAGTCAAAATAATTCATGTTTGACTTTGTAATATGATAATGATCATATGGCTTGGTTTTATGTTTAATATGGAGATTCATTACGGGCAAAAATGGAATTTCCTATTGGAATGAATAAAATATGTTATAATAATATATATTGCCATGTGATAGATTGATTTATCATAAAATATCAATCATGAAGAGCATTTCCAGCTTCTTCTTCCTCCAAGGGCCGACACTTTCAAGAATGAAAGGTAAAGATCTTTAGTTTTAATTTTGAAGCTATTTCTTGAGATTTAGACTCGGAGTGGTTAAGAAAAATGTTCTACGTTCAATTCTCTACATTTTGATATGAATATTACTAGGGTTTCATGTTCGAATTCATCTTGAGTTGATGAAGGGGATTTTGATTCTTGTGTTTTATGGGTTTTGAAGAGTTAAGTGATTTTAAAGAATTGATTGTAAGATTGATGAAGAACTTAAGGATGAGGTTTAAGAAAACAGTTTAGATGTTGAGATTGACAGTGGGTTTGAAAATTCACTAGAATTTATATAAAAATAATTTTGAGGTTATTTTTATATATTGTGTTCATATGTCGATCTAGTTTTTTTTAAACAAACGGGGATCAATTTCAAGGTGTGTACAAAAAGATATGTATTTTTAACCAAGGAAAGGTCAGAAAAATCGGACAGCAGATTCTGCAAAACAGATTCTGTTGGTCAACTTTGAAAATTCATCATAAATTGTACATAATGAATTATAAGGAGTTCTTTATATGGATAGATTCGTATTCGAGTCTAGTTTTTAACGGAACAAACGGAATTGATTGTACATAATTATTTTTCTGTCAGAGGTTTGAACATTTCTTCTCACACACAACACTTGCATTGCATAACATAAGCTTTTTAATCAAGCTTGTTCCTTTTAAGTGGGAGTGAAAGCGACGTCTTCGTGAGAATTTATTCTCTGTGTCAGACCTATCAAGTAGCTTTCGGGGTTCATATGCTCTATGTCTTCGTGAGAATTTATTCTCCGTGTCAGGCATAGAGAAATATGTCCCTTCGAATTGAACTCGATCCGCTTAAGTCTGTAATGGACTAGGATTGAGGGTTTGATAGCCCAAGGGAGCATCAACAATGACAATTCGAGTACCTTTACTCCTAGAAATGAAACTCCGCATATAATAAACCCTAGAAATTCACCTGATCTAAGACAGTACTGAACCTCTGTTCATAGGTGTACACAAAGGAGAAATAAGTTCTAGCTTTTAATTTATTTAATTTATTATTTTTCTCTCTGAATAAATACCTGTGAACTAATAATCATGTTGTTAGGTTAATTTTTCCAAACAAAGCATGGAACTAGAAAGCATGAGGTTAGGATATATTATATACCATGATAGGTAGAATATTTTATTTTCATTAATTGGTACTTACCAATTTATTTATTTCCTTTCTCACTTTTATTTTTCATACATTGTGTTTTGTTTTAACTTGTTTATATTGATTTCTTTTGTTTTGTGCCTGCATTACATGATCATGGAATAACCAAAAGGTGTTGACTTGAAAGGTTGTTCATTAAATTAGAAAGAAATCGTAAATGGACAAAAAGATTTATGATCAAACAAAATATAATGCGGCCAAGGAAAGATATCCTGAGGAAACTCCGAGGATAGAAGCAAGCAATGCACACAGAGATCCTGTTATATTAATACCAAAAGTACTCCACAAAGATCCTGCCAGATTGATACCAAAAACAATCTATGGTAAGAGCATCAGTCAGGGCATTCAGAGTAGTGGAGGTTTTTATGAAGCTAAAGCATGTTACTTGAAGGACTTGAACGACCAAAACAAGAAATTGAGCACAGAAATGAAAACCATGCATGAAAATTTTCAGAAGATCAGTCAAACCTTTCAAAATGCTGGCCTAGGAAGTACCCCAGAAGAGTGGATCACAGGGGTCACCAAGCTGAAAAAGAACTGCAATATATATGAAGATATTGTTCAAGAACTTCTTGGACAGAAAGGATCTCTTACAAAGGAAAATGAGCAACTCCGAGAAATGACACAGAAGATGAAAGAGAATGTCATGGAAGAAGTTGCAATCCAGACAAGCAATATGGTTCTTAAATGATAGATTTAGCTGACTTTACAAGAAGATGAAGCAGATTGAAGACTCAATGGAAGCTAATTGGGCTTTGGAGAAGTTAGAAGTGAAAGATATCCCTATATGTAAAGTTTGTTTGATGTACCAAAACTTTTGCGTTCAATGAAATCTATTCTAAGATGATCACTCTTGAGTAACACCTTTTCATACATGCATTTGTATTTTGCATTTGTACATTTTTACGTTTGTATTTACATTTACATTTTTAAATTTACATCATGCATTAAAATATATTTAATTAAATAATAATGTTTATTTATTTTCAATATCAAAGAAAAGGGCAGACTTAATATAACTGGATGTCCTATTCTGGTATTTTAAATAATTTACATTTATATTTTTACATTTGCATTTGGCATCTTTGCATTTTTTATGTCATAATACATTAAAACATTCATTCATTAAAATAAGGATTTCAAATGAAGTGATCTTGGTTTTTTCTTGAAGCAAGAACGCTCAGCACGACACAAGAAAAATGTCTAAAGAAACTGAGGATAGGCTAGCCAAATTTGAGATAGAGCAGAAAGAAATACAAGATGAATTAAGAAGCAAATTGGCACAAATTGAAGCTAATATCACAAATTCTCATATCAATCTACTGAACAATATGAAAGAAATGATTGAGAAGCACCGGACAGCTGGAAAGAGTCTTGTTGAAAACCCCACAAATTCTTTGTGCGTTACACCTGTGCATATTCCTGAGTTCACCTCTGTACCCCAGGAAATTCAATCACCGATTTACTTCGCTATTAAGAACTCACCATATCAAGCTGGAGCATCATTCCCCACTGATTGTCCTACTACTTTTGAGTTAAAGCCTGATGAATTTTGTATTAGTAATGAGGTCCTTGACCTAAACAAATCAGTTGAGAAGGAAAAATTCACTCAACGACAGGAAAATATAGAAGAGGTGATAAAATCTATAGAGACAGTTGAGTCATTTTATGGGTTTGATGCCAAAGAACTAAGTTTGGTCTCGGGCCTGGTTATTCCACCAAAGTTCAAGGTTCTAGATTTTGAGAAGTATAATGGGACCACATGCCCTTCATATCATATCACTATGTATTGTCGTCGTATAACTGGCTATGTAGAGAATGAAAAGTTGTTGATTCACTATTTCCAAGATAGTTTATCTGGGTCTGCATCCAGATAGTATAATCAGCTAAAACGTACTCAAATACGTTCTTGGAGGGATTTAGCTCAAGCTTTTTTGGGTCAATACAAGCACATGACTGATATGGCCCCTGATCGAACAATGTTGCAAAGCATGAATATGAAGTGCTATGAAAGCTTTCGACAATATTCACAACGATGGAAAGACGTTGCTTCTCAAGTACATCCACCATTGACTGAAAAAGAGTTCACTACTTTGTTCATCAGCATATTAAAATTTCCTTATGTTAATCACATGATAGGGGTTGTCCCTAATAATTTCTCTGACATCATCATAACTGGAGAAATCATCGAAATGGCTATCAAGAATAGCTAGATAAGAGGCTCTGACAATACTAAAGTCAAGAAAGAAGCTGGGGTTAATACAGTGAGGTCTTATTCAGTTAAACATGGTGCCAAACCTTATAGAGTGATCAAGAAGAAAAAGAATGTGCAGGGATTTCAATTTCCTCCCTTCCACTGTTCGAGTGAAAAATTGCATCCAAAAATGCTCTCAGCCAGATCAATTACTCCACAACTTGATGAATCACAGTGGCCTCCAAATGAGAATTAGACCTATAAGGAAGTTCCTTGGATAAATCAGACCGGAATTCCAAATTGTTCAGCTAAGGTTCCTGGTAACCTTAAGGGAAATTTCCAAGACCCTTTAGAGCAAGCAATTCAAAAATGCAAGATAAAAGAAGGGGTTAAGGTTCAATGTTCAGAAACTGTTGTTGCAACAGAAACTAATGTAACCAAATTCTACGAAGAATATCGGGCACAAGAAAATGGGAAAAGAAATCAAAAGGCTCCCATGGATGTAATTCGAGATTGGCCTATAGGTCTACAAAAGAATGAGGCAGACATATACATGTATCAGATTTTCCGAAAACCAGTAAGGCAAAGGACAACTTAAGAAATGTGGTTAATATTACCCCAGTTATAGCTGAAATGAGCATTCAGAACCCCCTCGATAACATGAGAGCATTCATTCATTCAGAACGATCAAAGAAAGTGATAGCCTCGTGAGCGAGAAAAACTCTGAAGGTATTTCAAGAATCTATCTCAGACTTGTACCCTCATTTGGTTAAAGGTCAATACATTACACCAAGATTGGTGAAGGTGTCACCAAAGCCTTATGCCCATTGCTATGATCAAAATAGCTTCTGTAATTTTCACTTGGGAGTATCTGGACATTCAACAGGGAATTGTTGGTCACTGTTAAAGGAAATAGAGACGCTCGTCGACAAAGGAGTCTTGACACAAGAAATGATCAAGAAATGGGGGGAAAATAAGGATAAAAAATCCTGGGCCAAGTACACACCCAACAATAGAGGAGTAATGATGCATAAACAAGTGGAAGTGTTATCTACCACTGTAGTACTTTCTATTTTCAGCATCTTGTTTGAATATGTTTTTTGTTCCTTTCTCCGCCTTTTGTGCAATAAATAAATATGTGTTTCTTTTATGGTTATGAGCAAGGAGTCAAATTTTAATCTTGAGATTATTGAGTATCAAGTAGATTAAATATTCTTTTAATTTTTTCAAGAGTTATAGATCTATTGGCAAGTAGTAAAATTATATATCCCATCCAATGCCAATTACTCGACCCTTACAAAAACCAAATCCTGACACTACATTTATCTGAGACTCTGAAGAAATGTCTCTACATATTTTTGAGACACCAACTCTAGATGTTTACCTTATTGGATAAAGTTGATTGATGATATTACCTTCCACCATGTACATGACTTTAAGAGTCACACATTTATCCTTCCAAACACAAAACCATCATAAACCAAAAGACCTCAAAAGAACCAAACTTTCAATTATCCGTAAATCTTCTACAATAAGAGACGAGATGGGGCATCATGGACCAACTCATTGAAGATGATTTCGAATGATTAGGGCATACTCAAGAAGAAGGAAAAAGTGATTAATTGAAATAAATATATCATGCATTAATTATATTTTTTTCATGTAAATGAAAGTTAATCTTGAATATTCATCCCCCTGGAGATACATCTTTTCACAAAGACTTCTATGTATGAGATGACTAACTTCGCGCACAGATCAAGCACGCCAACTCAGTGTCATATCACCCAAAGATGAATAGGGCATTTGCAGGAGCAAATAAGTACCTTAAGAGGATCATTACAAAGACCACTGAAGCTTACAAGGATTAGCATGAGAAGCTACATTTTGCCTTATATGCATATTGAATTACTGTGCGAACATTTATTGGGGCAACACCTTATTGTTTAGTCTATGGAATGGAAGCAGTATTACCAATTGAAGTTGAGATCACATTATTTTGTATCCTAAAGGAGGACAAATTGGAGAATACTGAATGTATCTAAGCTCGATTTAATCAATTAAACCTTATTGATGAGAATCAATTGAAAGCCATTTACCATGAGCAAATGCATTAGAAATGGACAAGAAAATACATCCAAGAGAATTCCAAGAGGATGATCTAGTGCTGAAAAAGATTTTGCCTATACATAAAGATTTCCGGGGAAAATAGATGCCTAATTGGGAAGGGCCATACATTGTAAAGAAGGCCTTTTCCGAAGAAGCGTTGATCTTTGGCAAAAATGGATGGGAAAGTTCTGAGAAACCAAATAAACTTAGATTCTGTCAAGAAATATCATACTTGAAGAAGAAAAAATGACAAAAAGGAAAAAGAGGTGTTCAAAGCAATAGAAGTATTATACTCATCCAGCAAAGAAAGAAGAAGAAAAAAAGAAAAAAAAGAAAAAAGGAAAAAAAAAAGGGGACAAATTGAATCAAGATGGGTGACTCCAGTGAGCCTCAAGTTACAAGATGGATCAAGTACAATTAATTCATATATTCATATTCAACAAGAAGAGTAAAAAATCATGAAGATATGAAAAAATGGAAATGAATCCAAAATTTGGCAGTCTAGAGGGATCCAGATGATGGAAAAATTCCTAGCAAGGCAGATCCAAGTCAAAAAAGCAAGATTGAAGGCATCTAAAGAGAATATCTTCAGATTTCATTCCACCTCTCAAGATTGATTTTTATTTGCAAAAATTGGTTTTTAAAATCTTTAATGCATGATATAAAAATGATAAAAAGGGGGGTTCAAGATATAAATTTTTAAATAACATCTTAGAACCAAAGGAGGATTCGAGTTGAAAACCTGAAAAGGTGGCTCGAATATTGAATGGTGCAACAACGACATAAGAGACGATCTTAAGCTCTTAATGAAGCATCACACATCTCAAAAACGTTCCTGAGATTCTGGAAACAAGAAGCATCTCTACAAGATGAGCATAACAACCATTTCTTTAAGTTAGTGGAAGCCCGAAACGACATACTGAACCAACTTAAAAGAACCTACTTTACCAGAATCCACCTACACCTTAAATCAGTCAATAGTTTTGACACTTTCCATAGGACTATGATTTTTGAATGATTTAAAAGTGTAGTTGATTTATTAGATATTCATTAAACTTATGGTTTATGATTTGATTATATTGTGAACCTGAAAGGGGTAATACTTTACAAAATTCTTTTATTCTTCAATAAAGAAATGAGAAAAAACATTTTCAAACAAGACAGTCTTAAATGAGGAAGGTCCTTGACGCAATTGTTGCTTATTCTACCTCTGTTGTAGAAAAAGAATGAACGAGGCCAGAATAATGAAGCACTTCACATTTTTAAAGGCAAGTGGTCCAAGAAGCCAGAAAGTCTGGAGAATTGAACTTTTGACACTCTCCTATGACGTTATTAGCAGCTCATCAAGAAAGATTATCGTTTATCTCATGCTGAGGGCGATAAGAATCACCAGACATATTATTTTTCCCCAACCATCAATTCATGTTCTCTAGAAGATTACATCATAGAGCCATGAACAAGTCACTACATGCACTCTGGTTATACCGTGATGCTGGCTCAAGTCTTGATACATCATTGCTATTTCTTCTATGCCGGTCACTTTCTTTGTCAAGATGATATCCATTATGTCCTTCAGAAGATTGTTGAATTTGAATTTGAAGACTTATGGCACAGAATAAGACGTTGGAACAAATTCTACATTTGTTTGCCGTACAGGATTCCAAAAAGTTGAGATAACCAGTTTTACCATCAACTAAACCTTTCCATGGTTAGGGAAGAGTGGGATATGGCAGTGTGTATTTTGGAGCAGCAGAAGAGACAGTCACTGTGGCAGTCATTGCAAGAAAATGCACCAACAAAAATCTTCTATTTCATCCTGATGATGTTTATTTCTTCCAGTAAGGTTGTTACACTGGATGCCATCGACAACAAGGTCGAATTCGACAAATCTACTCATCAATTGCTCAAACTGATCATCATTCAGTTCTTGTACATCTGTTTTCAAAGGTATGCCAAGACAATAGAAAGCAATCTCTGCATCACTGATTCCAGAGAAAAAGAGACAGGACATTGATATCACTGGGGAACTTGTCTCTAGCAGCTCCTCATGTATAGTTTTTAGGGAAACCTAGAAGCATTTCCACCTCATCAGGTTCAAGTGGATTAACCTTATTCCTTCCAACCCATACCAGATTCCATTTTCAGCACTCATCAAGAAAACACTTCTGGATACACGAAGGTGACTCATCGTCATAAGCTTCAAGAGCCTTACAGATCCTTTCTGTCAATTTGGCACTTCCTGTACATGTGTATAAATTGTTCAACTTTTTCAATGGAAAAGCATCATGTATGGCACATGGAGGAAGCAGAATAAGAGGAAATTTGTTCTCAATTGGAAGATTATGAGCATAGCCCATTTTCAGTGTAGTAGCATGAAAATGCTTCGAATCTACAAATTATGGCTCTAGATCGAATAAGTACTGTGATATTCCAGTCCAAACATTAACTGGAGCAAGTGTCATGTGCTCATAGTAGAAATAAGGAGACCCAATAGCATCTTCTGGAAGTGTTCTTTGAGTTATCTGATCTGGTTTGGTTGGAATCCCAAAACTAATCATTAGATTTGAAAGATGAATTTGCTCATAGTAGAAATAAGGAGACCCAATAGCATCTTCTGGAAATGTTCTTTGAGTTATCTGATCTGGTTCGGTAGGAACCACAGAACCAATCATTAGAATTGAAAGATGAACTGCATGATCGTCTTCATTAAGAAGCTTCTTTTCAAGCTTCCTCTGCTTCTTTTTTAAGAAAATCATAGCCCAAGTTTTACCTGTTCCTGTAATTGGGATCATTGCATAATGGCTTCCTATCTTCTACCGGAAGAAGTGTGTCAGTAGCCTTAGCCAGTTGATCAGCACATATAAAATCTGTCAACTCTGCAATTGATGAATTCAGACCACATCTCTCCATGGCTATTGAAGCCTCAACCTTTGAATATCCTATTTTTTTCAAGTATAACAATTTATTCTCCTCATCAGAATCAGAATTCAGGATTTTCTCGATATCAGAAGAACTATCAATATCTGTGAAATCATCCTGAAAGATCGCTTTATAATCAGATGAGTTGTTATCAGAATCAACATGTTGCATGGGTGTGGATTTTTGAAGAGCCTGTACCACTGTATATGTAGTCTTGCTATTGCATCAGATTACTGTTTACAGAAATTGGTTTATTTCCCACATAAAAGTATATTTCAGAGATGGCCTTCACTGAAAGATGATAAGCCACTGTGTCAGCCTGGAATGGATTACCAAGCTATTTTTACTTCACTGTCTGACTAAATCCATCCAGATACAGAAAATGGTCACCTCATTCAGAAGACACATATTTCAGACGTTTCTGTCAGAATGATTGAATACTTCTTAAGTTTGTGACAACATAAAGAGAATTTTAGTTACTTGACAATACTACTGTTTAGTGACACCAGAATGAGAGTATTCAACATAAACAGATTTAGGGCACGAATAAAGCCACAAGTACCTACAATAGTTCATTGTCAAAATTGGACCTCGTGGGGATCATGACATTTCAGTTAAGCAGACATTGAGAGTGAATCAGAAGCAGAATATTGAGGCATCTTGAAAGCCCATTTCAAACAGAAATAGAATATTGGGGCATTTTGAAGGCTCACGTCAGTATGAATATTTGGGCATTTTTGAAGGCTCATCTCAACAAGAAGTAATGTTGAGCACACTTTTAACATCTGTATCAGCAAATGTTGGGGCATTTTAAAAGTTCCTTCAGACAGATCTATGTGGGGCATTTTGAAGGCTCAGATTAACAAGAAACAAATGTTGGGGCATGCTGAAAACCCTTTTCAATCAGAATCAGGAATGTTGATGTATCTTGAATATTTATATCAGCAAAATGTTGGGACATGCTGAAGGTCCATATCATCATGTGTTAAAGATCATTGATTTGAGAAAATATTTCCAATAAGATAGAAAGATATGAAGAATGAAAATGGTGAAACAGTAACAGTGGAGCTAACCATACATAATTGCTTCGTTCATCAAGCAGTTGCATTAGGGTCCTGTTGTTGAACAAATATTTATTCAGCAAGTATGGTTTCAAATACCCAATCTTCTTAAACCATGTGTCACATGACAGTGTGTTCTTTGTTAAGCTACATCATGGTTGCATGAATAAAGATGGTCCCTTTGTAGACCATTCGATCCAAGGATCAGTTCCTCAAGACCTTGAAATCTGAATTTGGCCTTTTGTGTGTCGGTGATAATTGAAAATATTTCTTTGAGATTCCTGTCAGTTAGTTTCAACCATACTGTTGAGGTTACGAAGCTATTTTTCACATCAGTTTTGTTTACTTGATGACATTGAAGAGAGAAGCTCATGTATATTGCTCTTTCCCGATTGTTACTGGGGTTATCATTGCCAGCTAGACTGAACCGAGTTTTCATCTATTTGGTTTATCATGTGCGTTTCATCCCCGACATCAAGAATTCTACGGATATCTTTCCATACATGGCTCTTATAGTGGGTGTGTTTCTAATTCCTACAACGCTCATTACAGAAGAAAACGTGATCAGTATTATATTTTCCTTTGCCCGAGATGAAAATGTGATCAGTTGGTATCTCCTATTCAATTCGACACTAGTACATTTTGTGAATTTGACCAACTTTTTTGTCATACTAACATCACACTTGAATCTCCACTGAGTTTTGCTCTCAAATGGTCTTGTGACATCATTCAAAAGCTTTGAACACTAGGCAAAGAGCTTCAATGATTAAGAAATCTTGGCAGAAGCCACAGAAAAGGATGAATGTGTTGTCAAACGCTTTACGAACGTCTGAGCAAAAACCACAAGAAATGATGAATGTGTTGTCAAATGTTTTAAGAACATCTGAGCAGAAGCCACAGAAAAAGATGAATGTGTTGTCAAGTGTTTTACATCTCGACAGAAACCACAGGAAAAGATGAATGTTACGAACCAGTGATTATGGTGCTGAACCAATGTTGCAATCATATGGTTTCCATTTATTGATCCAAGATGAAGTTTTTCTTCTTCAACTTCAAGATTAGAAGTGAGATATAATGAAGATTTCTTTCCACAGAAGGAGAGCTGAAATTTTAACAACAAGAAACTAGTGGAGCCAAATATGATTGAACAACATGTTGTTGTTAAGCATCTCGATATGATATGGTCCAAGTTGCCTTATTCAAGATTTGATTAGATGTGGAGACATGAAAGGAATTAAGATAAATCATCCTTGGGATGTATTTCAAGAGTCAAATCATAACAAACATTGCTATTCTAATTAATCCCTGCTGAGTCAGGCATAACTACATCTACACTCTTCAAAGATGATAGATTCCCTTTTTAAAGATGACAGATTCTCTTTTCAAAGATGAAAGCTTTATCGTATTTCTGCACAACTCCAAGCAAAGAAAGTTGGTTTTATCCAAGACAAAATGGGGCATCAAGTTCATAGTTCTGACTACGGTAAGAGTTCCATAAATGAAACATTTCTTCTGAGACTTAAATGAAGTAAAGAAGGCACAAAGATTGCTCTTCCAAATCAGAAATGCAGTTTGAAATCACATTTTGACCAAATGAAGGAAGACCGAGTTCACCAATTTGAAATCAAATAAAAATGAACTTAATATTCATGCATCATATTTAGGCATTTGCAAAAATAGGTGTATTTCCATTCATTTTATCCATGTTAAATGTTGACAGGAATTTCAAAGATTTTAGTAAAGATTCAAATCCATCAGTTGATGGATCAACTTTTCCAAAAAAAGTTCATAATGAGAAGAACTCATCTGAAGAATGAAGAAGAAATTCATAATGAGAAGAATTTGTTCAACCTTTTGCTCAAATCCATCATTTGATGGATCAGCTTTTCCAGAAAAAGTTCATAATGAGAAGAACTCATCTGAAGAAGGAAGAAGAAATTCATAATGAGAAGAATTTGTTCAACCTTTTGCTCAAATCCATCATTTGATGGATCAGCTTTTCCAGAAAAAGTTCATAATGAGAAGAACTCATCTGAAGAAGGAAGAAGAAATTCATAATGAGAAGAATTTATTCAATCTTTTTCTCAAATCCATCATTTGATGGATCAGCTTTTCCAGAAAAAGTTCATAATGAGAAGAACTCATCTGAAGAAGGAAGAAGAAATTCATAATGAGAAGAATTTGTTCAACCTTTTGCTCAAATCCATCATTTGATGGATCAGCTTTTCCAGAAAAAGTTCATAATGAGAAGAACTCATCTGAAGAAGGAAGAAGAAATTCATAATGAGAAGAATTTGTTCAACCTTTTGCTCAAATCCATCATTTGATGGATCAGCTTTTCCAGAAAAAGTTCATAATGAGAAGAACTCATCTGAAGAAGGAAGAAAAAATTCATAATGAGAATAATTTGTTCAACCTTTTGCTCAAATCCATCATTTGATGGATCAACTTTTCCAGAAAAAGTTCATAATGAGAAGAACTCATCTGAAGAAGGAAGAAGAAATTCATAATGAGAAGAATTTGTTCAACCTTTTGCTCAAATCCATCATTTGATGGATCAACTTTTCCAGAAAAAGTTCATAATGAGAAGAACTCATCTGAAGAAGGAAGAAGAAATTCATAATGAGAAGAATTTGTTCAACCATTTTCTCAAATCCGTCATTTGATGGATCAGCTTTTCCAGAAAAAGTTCATAATGAGAAGAACTCATCTGAAGGAGGAAGAAGAAATTCATAATGAGAAGAATTTGTTCAACCTTTTGCTCAAATCTATCACTTGATGAATCAGCTTTTCCAGAGAAAGTTCATAATGAGAAGAACTCATCTGAAGAAAGAAGAAGAAGTTCATAATGAGAAGAATTTGTTCAACCTTTTGTTTGAATCATTTGATGGTCAGCTTTTCCAGAAAAAGTTCATAATGAGAAGAACTCATCTGAAGAAGGAAGAAGAAGTTCATAATGAGAAGAATTTGTTCAACCTTTTGTTTAAATTCATCATTTGATGGATCAGCATTGCCAGGTAGAGTTCATAATGAGAAGAACTCATCTGAAGAAAGAAGAAGAAGTTCATAATGAGAAGAACTTATCTGAAGAGGAAGAAGAAGTTCATAATGAGAAAATTTTGTTCAACCTTTTTCATGACTCTATCATAAAAGGAGATAGATCAGCATCAACTTTTTCAGAGAAAGTTC
The DNA here is from genome assembly GCF_006381635.1 of Hibiscus syriacus. Taxonomy (NCBI): domain Eukaryota; kingdom Viridiplantae; phylum Streptophyta; class Magnoliopsida; order Malvales; family Malvaceae; genus Hibiscus; species Hibiscus syriacus. The sequence continues at coordinate 1,536,682 of NW_024062379.1, forward strand.
ATAATGAGAAGAACTCATCTGAAGAAAGAAGAAGAAGTTCATAATGAGAAGAGCTTGTTCGACCTTTTGCATAACTCTATCACAGAAGGAGATATATCATCATCAGCATTTCCAGAAGGAGTTCACAATGAGAAGAACTCATCTGAAGAAGAAGAAGTTCACAATGAGAAGAGCTTATTCAGCCTTTGCTAGATTACATCACAAAAGGAGATAAATTGTCATCCCTGGTGGAAAAGTTCATAATTAGAAGAACTAATCCCAAAGAAGAAATTATTCAACATTGCCATCATAATCAAGTGAAGTCAAATGGATAAAAAAAATTTATTATCTTTTCGTCTTTGCCCTATTCTTGTTAACATAAGAATGAGCAAAGAGGGGCAGCTGAAGATACTAATTTTTTTACCCATTTTATTTATTTATTTATTATTATTGTTATTATTATTATTATTATTATTATTATATATATTATTATATATATTATTATTATTATTAAAAAATAATTACAAGCCCAAATCCCAGGCCCAACCAGAACCGGCCCAGACCCAAAAGGAAACCCTAAACATTTGGGGTTTCAACTAGGGTTTCTAAACCCTAGCTCCAGCCGCCGCCTCAAGCTTCCAGAAGCCACAGCCACCGCTCATTGCTGACACTCCACTGCCAGGTGACCCAACCAGATGCTGCCGACGATCTACTCTGCCACGATGCCACAACAGAAGGCTCCAGAAGACCCAAATACCCCTCCACTTGTCGAGCTCTACGGTGAGTCACCACCATAGCTATGGTGGCTCACCTAAGCAACCTCATTGGGACCGGTCTGAAGCCATCACCGGTGGTGGCTATAAAAGCCACCGGATCCTGCAAAAAAAAAAACAGAACAGAAACAAGATACAAAAAAAAACTAACAACGATCCCAGTCAACAACAACGCAGCAACAAAAAAAAAGAGAGAAGAGACAAAAGAAACTTACTCTGTCATCGGAGAACCCTAACCGTCGCTGGAAACAATGAAAACCGAAGGTACTTTCGTAGATTTGCTCCGATTAGGAGCTTTTTAAGGAAAAAGAACACCGGAACCGGTTTTAGATAGTCTCGATCTATATTTTGGTGTATTTTTGTAATTTTCAGCCACCATTAACGGTGGCCGGCAGCGGTGGTCGGAGCCCGGCAACAGTGGCTGACCGGGACGACTTTCTCTCATTTTAGAGAGAAGCTAGAGAGAACTCTGGCTCTCTCTCTGTTTGAGAGAGAAGAGAAAGGAAGAAATGAGAGGCTGGCCCGTAGGGCCAGCCGGTTTCGGGTATTTCTGTAATTTCATAAAGGGTAAATCCCGTCCGTAGTCCTCCAAATTTGTATACCTTATAATTTAGTCACTGAAAGCAATTTTTGATTATTTTAATTTAGTCTTCTAATTTTATTTTATTTTAATTTAGTCCTTATCAGTATATATATATATATTTAGGTAAATATCAAATTTAGTCCCTCATAGTTTATTAATTATTATTTTAATCCCGTATTATGAATTATGGTTAAATTATACTTTTAATGCCCATCTTTTATATATTTCGAATTAGTACTCTAGTTTTATAATTTTATATTTTAATCATTCAAATTTTATTTTTGATTATTTTTTTATATTTTATATTTTAATATTATATTTTTAATTATTATTTGCAATATTATTTTATTATTATTATTACCTTTTATTATTATTCTTATTATTTATATAAATAAATATATATATATAATAAATAATATTTGTTTATTCGTTAAAATCTTATATTTCATAAATTACTTTTTTAATAATCATATTTTAATATATATTTATTTATTTTTCAATATTAAGAAAGGGCAGTCTTAAAATAACTGGATGTTCATTTTCTGATATTTTTAAATAAATAAATATCTTATTTTATAAATTATATATTAATTGTTTTAATTATTTATTTATTTTTTAATATCAAAGAAAAGAGCTATCTTAAGGCACCCAGAAGTCCTTTTCTTATATTTCTAAATAAATAAATATTTTATTTATAAATATATAAATTAATATATATTTTTCATAATTATAATTTTAAAATAATAGGATTATAAATTAAATATATTTTGAATTTTTAAATTTCTAATAATAGAGACAATGTATAATTAAAAAGTACCAATTTTGGGCGTTGTAGGGGTGCTAATCCTTCCCTAAACGTAACCGACCACGAATCCCTTTTTATCATTAAAAAGAATGAATTTTTGGTTAAAACGCAGATCAGTTTATCTTTTAATCGATGTTTTCTGAAAAACTCTTTTAAAGGATGATTTTTAGGTATTCGACCTACCTGATCCAAAAGGCCGATGGCGACTCCCAAATTATTAAAAAAAACCATTTATTCACATCAGTTTTCCCGCCAAGTAAAAAATTCGTGCCCGGACGAAAACCAGTTACGACACTTATGTTGTTAAATTATTATTATCGTAAAATAAATAATATTAAATGCATTTAACATGAAATGTATAACGTTTCCTTTATTGCAACGCCTCTCATTACCATGCCTTTTAGCTCTACCTATAAATGATATTTTTCTTGATAACAAATCTCGTCCGAAATTAATCTTACTAGCCAAACTGAAGGAACGACACCACTTCTAGACAACATGGCAAGCCTCAATACTTTTTCTTTCCTATTGGTTTTATTCATAACGATGGGTGCGGTGATAACTCTAACCGAGAATGATCGGATAATTAAGGAGAATAATTGTGAAGTTAAAATGGGGAAGCCTTGTGTCATGCAAGTTTTCGATAGTATATTCAAAAAAGGGAGCGTTTCTAATAAGTGTTGTGGTGAACTCCTTGCATTAGGAAAAGTGTGTCACTTGGCATTGGTAAAGTGGACCCTAGAAAATCATGTAATCAAACACCTGAACTCAAAGACAATTATGGAAAATAGTTTTAGGACTTGGAACGATTGCCTCATATTGGCCCATTCACCCTCACCATTAGCTTAAAGATATTGATTTGCTTCAGTTTAGAAAGGATTATAAGACATAACAACCTAAAATATGTAATTTTGGTTTTCGATATTGTTCCATGAACTTTCAAGGAAACATTTAATTTAATTCCAGCCATGTTGAAGAATATTTCGAACCGTAAGAAATAATAAAATGATTCTTGCAGAACTTGTGTAATAAAATAATATTTTCTACGTCGGCAACATCTCTTTATTGCAACAAAATATATCTTATACTTTTGCATTTGAAATTGCAAAACATATCATGTCAAGTATTACACTTTTTTCTGTGGCTTTTACTTTGAAACATATCAATATTGTATGTATTTAGATTATTTCTTATAAAAAGAAATTAGTAATTCGATGGAACGGTGAGTAATTTAAATAATCCCCTAAACTAGCATTTTAAATATAAAGAAAATTTGGGGAATTATTCTCACATATTAAGAATATTGACTAGTTATTGTTACTATTATTGTTTGATTATTATTAAGACTAAAATATACTATATTTACTAAAATTGTTTTACCAAAACAACTTGATTCCAACTAAGTATTTTGATTCAATGATGCTTTTATTATAAAAGGGAAAGACTCAATTTTCAATTTAAAGTACTTGTGTTCCATAGTAAGCAAGAATTATTTGAAATACAAAAAAATATGAAAGAATGTTGCCCTTAACCTTTTTTCCCATATTATTTAACTAACTCGACGTTTGTAGTTTGATTTGTTTTAATAAACACAAGTTTTAACAAATAAATTATGTTTGTGATACAACGATTTATACAAAATACGCTAACTTTTTTGTTCACCAATAGTTTCTAGTTTTAATTTCTGTACTTATTAAAAACATATATGGTTAGTGTTTATTATTTAAAATATATATTTTAGGTTGATTAATCAATATCAGACCAATGGAAAACCTATTAAAGGATCATCGAAACACTTCAAAATATTTTTTTTTTGTAAAATAACTATTTCAATTCGCATTATTCAAATTGAGCGTAATGTATTAAAAAATGGAAATTTTAAAAACTAAAAAGTTATTGACAGCTTTAAGCTTTTCTAATATTTAAATTAATTTGCTTCCTAGACGATAAAATCGTAATAATCGTTCTCGATATGACTGAAGGTCAAGATTAGTAAAGCACGTTGGTATGAAAAGATAACATACATCTCATCTTGTCCTGATAATAAAAAGTTAAGTTAAGTTAAGAGAAAACAAAGTTTACTGATATAACGAGTTCCAATAACAATATATATAGGAATGCAGTATCTTATTTAGAACTACTAAATTGACAATTCAAGTAAGTTCATATTATATTCAAGTTTCCTTTTCCATTTAAGATGAATTGGTTTCAATTTTAAAGCTCAAATTATAATTTTGATAAGGAAGATATGTTAATTTTACAATTAGTTCTAAAAATAACTAAACATACATGATTTTATGCTTCACATTATTTTTGAACATTATGTGGCATATTTTAAAGAAAATAGGACCCTAAAGAGACTATTTTTGTTTGGCGATATAAATGCATTACTATTTCTGATAAGAAGTAGAAAATTTGTAGATCTGTTTTTTACTCAAATTGCTTCAAAAATAATATTAGAAATCCAAAATCCATAACCCAAGCTATGTGGTATTAAATAAAGATTAATATTGTTTTCTTTTTTACTTAATTGTATTCCCTTTTTTTAGTGTTTGTGGTTTGTCGTTAACATAATTGTACTTAACGCATTTTTATAGAGAATGACATTGTTGGACCTAATTTCATGATCCAGTTAATTAATATCATAACAATAAAAAGATGATGGATAAACGTATGTTGTTAAATTTTTATTATCGTAAAATAAATAATATTAAATGCATTTAACATGAAATGTATAACGTTTCCTTTATTGCAACGCCTCTCATTACCATGACTTTTAGCTCTACCTATAAATGATATTTTTCTTGATAACAAATCTCGTCCGAAATTAATCTTACGAGCCAAACTGAAGGAACGACACCACTCCTACACAACATGGCAAGCCTCAATAATTTTTCTTTCCTATTGGTTTTATTCATAACGATGGGTGCGGTGATAACTCTAACCAAGAATGATCGGATAATTAAGGAGAATAATTGTGAAGTTAAAATGGGGAAGCCTTGTGTCATGGAAGTTTTCGACAGTATATTCAAAAAAGGGAGCGTTTCTAATAAGTGTTGTAGTGAACTCCTTGCATTAGGAAAAGTGTGTCACTTGGCATTGGTAAAGTGGACCCTAGAAAATCATGTAATCAAACACCTGAACTCAAAGACAATTATGGAAAATAGTTTTAGGACTTGGAACAATTGCCTCATATTGGCCCATTCGCCCTCACCATTAGCTTAAAGATATTGATTTGCTTCAGTTTAGAAAGGATTATAAGACATAACAACCTAAAATATGTAATTTTTGTTTTCGATATTGTTCCATGAACTTTCAAGGAAACATTTAATTTAATTCGTGCCAAGTTGAAGCATATTTCGAACTATAAGAAATAATAAAATGATTCTAGCAGAACTTGTGTAATAAAATAAAATTTTCTACGTCGGCAACATCTCTTTATTGCAACAAAATATATCTTATACTTTTGCATTTGAAATTGCAAAACATATCATGTCAAGTATTACACTTTTTTCTGTGGCTTTTACTTTGAAACATATCAATATTGTATGTATTTAGATTATTTCTTATAAAAAGAAATTAGTAATTCGATGGAACGGTGAGTAATTTAAATAATCCCATAAACTAGCATTTTAAATATAAAGAAAATTTGGGGAATTATTCTCACATATTAAGAATCTTGACTAGTTATTGTTACTATTATTGTTTGATTATTATTAAGACTAAAATATGCTATATTTACTAAAATTGTTTTACCAAAACAACTTGATGCCAACTAAGTATTTTGATTCAATGATGCTTTTATTATAAAAGGGAAAGACTCAATTTTCAATTTAAAGTACTTGTGTTCCATAGTAAGCAAGAATTATTTGAAATACAAAAAAATATGAAAGAATGTTGCCCTTAACCTTTTTCCCATATTATTTAACTAACTCGACGTTTGTAGTTTGATTTGTTTTAATAAACACAAGTTTTAACAAATAAATTATGTTTGTGATACAACGATTTATACAAAATACGTTAACTTTTTTGTTCACCAATAGTTTCTAGTTTTAATTTCTGGACTTATTAAAAACATATATGGTTAGTGTTTATTATTTAAAATATATATTTTAGGTTGATTAATCAATATCAGACCAATGGAAAACCTATTAAAGGATCATCGAAACACTTCAAAATATTTTTTTTGTAAAATAACTATTTCAATTCGCATTATTCAAATTGAGCGTAATGTATTAAAAAATGGAAATTTTAAAAACTAAAAAGTTATTGACAGCTTTAAGCTTTTCTAATATTTAAATTAATTTGCTTCCTAGATGATAAAATCGTAATAATCGTTCTCGATATGACTGAAGGTCAAGATTAGTAAAGCACGTTGGAATGAAAAGATAACATACATCTCATCTTGTCCTGATAATAAAAAGTTAAGTTAAGTTAAGAGAAAACAAAGTTTACTGATATAACGAGTTCCAATAACAATATATATAGGAATGCAGTATCTTATTTAGAACTACTAAATTGACAATTCAAGTAAGTTCATCTTATATTCAAGTTTCCTTTTCCATTTAAGATGAATTGGTTTCAATTTTAAAGCTCAAATTATAATTTTGATGAGGAAGATATGTTAATTTTACAATTAGTTCTAAAAATAACTAAACATACATGATTTTATGCTTCACATTGTTTTTGAACATTATGTGGCATATTTTAAAGAAAATAGGACCCTAAAGAGACTATTTTTGTTTGGCGATATAAATGCATTACTATTTCTGATAAGAAGTAGAAATTTTGTAGACCTGTTTTTTTACTCAAATTGCTTCAAAAATAATATTAGAAATCCAAAATCCATAACCCAAGCTATGTGGTATTAAATAAAGATTAATATTGTTTTCTTTTTTACTTAATTGTATTCCCTTTTTTTAGTGTTTGTGGTTTGTCGTTAACATAATTGTACTTAACGCATTTTTATAGAGAATGACATTGTTGGACCTAATTTCATGATCCAGTTAATTAATATCATAACAATAAAAAGATGATGGATAAACGTATGTTGTTAAATTTTTATTATCGTAAAATAAATAATATTAAATTCATTTAACATGAAATGTATAACGTTTCCTTTATTGCAACGCCTCTCATTACCATGCCTTTTAGCTCTACCTATAAATGATATTTTTCTTGATAACAAATCTCGTCCGAAATTAATCTTACGAGCCAAACTGAAGGAACGACACCACTCCTAGACAACATAGCAAGCCTCAATACTTTTTCTTTCCTATTGGTTTTATTCATAACGATGGGTGCGGTGATAACTCTAACCGAGAATGATCGGATAATTAAGGAGAATAATTGTGAAGTGAAAATGGGGAAGCCTTGTGTCATGGAAGTTTTCGATAGTATATTCAAAAAAGGGAGCGTTTCTAATAAGTGTTGTAGTGAACTCCTTGCATTAGGAAAAGTGTGTCACTTGGCATTGGTAAAGTGGACCCTAGAAAATCATGTAATCAAACACCTGAACTCAAAGACAATTATGGAAAATAGTTTTAGGACTTGGAACGATTGCCTCATATTGGCCCATTCGCCCTCACCATTAGCTTAAAGATATTGATTTGCTTTAGTTTACAAAGGATTATAAGACATAACAACCTAAAATATGTAATTTTGGTTTTCGATATTGTTCCATGAACTTTCAAGGAAACATTTAATTTAATTCGTGCAAAGTTGAAGCATATTTCGAACTATAAGAAATAATAAAATGATTCTAGCAGAACTTGTGTAATAAAATAAAATTTTCTACGTCGGCAACATCTTTTTATTGCAACAAAATATATCTTATACTTTTGCATTTGAAATTGCAAAACATATCATGTCAAGTCAAGTATTACACTTTTTTCTGTGGCTTTTACTTTGAAACATATCAATATTGTATGTATTTAGATTATTTCTTATAAAAAGATATTAGTAATTCGATGGAATGGTGAGTAATTTAAATAATCCCCTAAACTAGCATTTTAAATATAAAGAAAATTTGGGGAATTATTCTCACATATTAAGAATCTTGACTAGTTATTGTTACTATTATTGTTTGATTATTATTAACACTAAAATATGCTATATTTACTAAAATTGTTTTACCAAAACAACTTGATGCCAACTAAGTATTTTGATTCAATGATGCTTTTGTTATAAAAGAGAAATACTCAATTTTCAATTTAAAGTACTTGTGTTCCATAGTAAGCAAGAATTATTTGAAATACAAAAAAAAATATGAAAGAATGTTGGTCTTAACTTTTTTTCCCATATTATTTAAGTAACTCGACGTTTGTAGTTTGATTTGTTTTAATAAACACAATTTTTAACAAATAAATTATGTTTGTGATACAACGATTTATACAAAATACGTTTGCAACCCCCCAGACCCGGTCTGTAAGATAGACCCAAACCTAAGCGGGTCACATATCCCATTCAGAGGTTTTTTTTATTACTTATAGAACGTTAAATATAATATAGAACATAATATTAATAATACAGATATGTCCAAAACGATAATAAAATACATGTCACCAAACATAACCGAAAAACATATAGAAATATATGTTCGTACAAAATAAAGTAGTTGATTTCTCCTGATGCCAAATCTGCTAGCTTATGGTCTGCTGTTATCTGAAAAAGGGCAAAAACTACAGAATGAGCTAAAAATCCCAGTGTGTTCCATACAGTGTATATAAAAAACATACTGATAAAAATATTCCAGTAAAGTCGGTTTATGCAATCATGTCGTTAAAAAAAATATGAACATTACCCCCAGCCCATCACAACAGAATGTGTAGGTTCCCCAGAACCATACACCCAGCCCACACAACAAATAAGGCCCTGAGCACAAAGCCGAGGAACCTGCGGATATACTTCCTTCAACAATACCCCCCCCAATGATGGAGATGTTCATGAATGTATTTGAATGAAAACAATGATTAATTCTTTAAAACATAAAAGTGTTCATGCTTAACAATAATATACAGAAATACGGAAATCAGAAGACAAGTCAGTAGTATACAGAATTTCAGATATCGAATATTCAATATTCAGAAAATCGGTATAAAATACCGTAACCAGAAATCATATCAGAAATATGCGGCAAATCAGATGTCATATACATAATGTTCAGATGTATATTTTAAAACAGAAATAATTAACACTGTCGGGAAACACACCTGTAACAATATGAGAAATCAGATAGGGAAGCCTATTACTGGGTCTGTCGATCACGTTCTGCTGCAGCGCTAGATCCTACGAATTGGAAAAATCCATATTGGAATCCTAATATAAATAATCTAAATATTATTTAAATAATATACGGAAACCTACGGGTAATTCTCGTAGTACGCGGTTCAGGCTGATCTAATGAACGGATAATACCGGACCTAATTGATCATTGCTCAGGTGAAACACGAGTTCCTTCATAAAATATTTTTATTGAATAAAACCTTGACCAAATCTCATTTAAATAATCAAAATATTAAAATATAAAGTCTTTTGGGTTTACAAGCTCGATTCGGGAATTTCGGGTCAGAATTTCGCAAAACGGACTTCGGAATCAAATTCAGGACGTCGAAAAACATAAAGTATGACCTTCCAAAATTTCGAATTCATGGTCAAAATTAAAGTCAACGGGTTTGACTGACAATTTGGAGACTTTCGAGTTCGAATTTGGTGAAACGGACTTCGGATTCGGATTTGGTTTTGGAACGTCGAAAAATGTCAGGATAAGTATACTCGGTCGAAAACAAAGGTCGTTTAATAGCCGATCAAAGCCGATCAAAGTTCTGGTCAAAGGAGGTCAACAAACTGTCAAACATTTTACACAAATAGCACCCTTTTTAAAATAATTACCAAAATAGCACCCTTTTCGAATGAATTCTCAAAATAGCACCAATTTCAAATTAATTCCCATAATATCAATTTTTCAAAAAATTACCAAAATAGCACCCATTTCGAATTAATTCTCAGAATAGCACCGAAACCGAATTAATTCTCAGAATAGCACCAAAACCAAATTAATTCTCAGAATAGCACCGGTCAACGGTCAACGGTCGAGTCGGGTCAACGGGTCGGGTCGAGTCAACGGGTCATGACCGGTCAAAATCGGTTAAACCGGTTTCCAGATTTCACTCGCCTGCGACGGCGCGTGTAGGCGCGTGAGGTGTCTTCCGGGGCTCTAAAAATCACGGAAAAATTTCTAAAAATTATTTTGAGCGATTTCGAGATACTTACAAAGATCGGTTCAAATTTTTGAACGGCGGAGAGCTCGATTTCATCAAATCGGAAACTTTGACCGGTTCACCTCCCCACGCGCCGCCGTCAACGGAGACCGAGAATGACACCGGCGGACTCGAAACGACACAAGGAACACGATGGTGCGGGAGATATCGTAAACGGAGCAACGATCGGCGATGAATTTAGGATTTTCTAGGCGATTGAGCTAAAAAAAAGTCGATGCTTTGACTTGAAATTCACGGCGTTTGGCAGTGTTTCGCTTCAATTAAATTGAAGGGTTTGTTCCTCGCTCGATGATGAACACGATTGTGGTTTTAAAATGACGATCGGAATTTGGACGGCGTCGGGATCGTCGTCGGAAGTTGAGGTTGGGAGAGGGAATTTGGGAGGAATTGGTTTCTGATTTTCAGAAACCAATTCACGTATATAACAACCCATACCTAACATTTTAGGGTAAATTCAGGGCTTGGTCTCTGAATTTTCTTTAACTCTAAAACAAGCTTGAAGTTTTAAAAACATTCAATTTAGTCCCCAAAAATCCACCAAGTTTCACAATTAAAACCTCAATTCCCAATTAAATATTATTTTGAAATTTTCGGGTTGTTACAATTCTCCCCCTCTACAAGAAATTTCGTCCTCGAAATTTACCTTATGAAAACAGATGAGGAAATTGAACCTCCATTGACTCCAATGTCTCCCAAGTAGCTTCTGAGGGGCTACGATTACTCCACTGAACTTTGACCATTGGAATACGCCTATTCCGAAGAACTCGCTCATCCCTCTCTAAAACCTGAACAGGCTCCTCCTCATATGAAAAATCAGGTCTCAGCTCTACCTCATCAACCTGAATGATGTGATATGGATCTGGACGGTATCGCCTCAACATAGAAACATGAAAAACATCATGAATACGACTGAGCTGGGAAGGCAACTCAAGCTGATAAGCAATAGGTCCAACTTTCTTTAGAATACGATACGGCCCAATAAATCGCGGACTCAGTTTACCTTTACATCCAAATCTCAATACCTTCTTCCATGGAGATACCTTGAGAAAAACATGATCTCCAACCTCAAACTCGATATCCTTACGTCGCTTATCTGCGTATGACTTCTGCCTATCAAATGCCTCTCTTAAGCGATCACGGATCAGTCTGACAGTATCTTCAGTCTCTCGAACCAAGTCTGGACCCAAATTTTTTCTATCATGCAACTCTGTCCAACATATAGGAGTACGACATCTACGTCCATACAAAGCCTCGTACGGTGCCATGCGAATACTCGCCTGATAACTATTATTGTAAGCAAACTCAGCTAACGGCAAGAAATCTTCCCAACTACTACGAAAATCAATCACACAACCCCGTAACATATCCTCCAACACCTGAATCACTCGCTCAGGCTGTCCATCAGTTTGAGGATGAAAAGTTGTACTGAAATTCAAACGAGTACCCAGAGCCTCGTGCAAAGCTTTCTAGAACCTGGGGGTGAATCTCGGATCTCGATCAGATATGATAGACAACGGAACACCATGAAGTCTAACGATCTCAGAAATGTACAACTTAGCCAGTTTGCCCAGAGAATAATTAATCCGGATAGGGATAAAGTGCGCTGATTTAGTGAGTCGATCAACAATCACCCAAATAGAATCCTTTTTAGAAGTAGAAAAAGGAAGACCAGTAACGAAGTCCATCGTAATGCGCTCCCATTTCCACTCAGGAATCTTAATTGATTGTAACAATCCAGATGGATGCTGGTGCTCTACCTTAACCTGCTGACAAGTCAAACACCTCGCCACAAAATCTGAAATATTCTTTTTCATACCAGTCCAAAATTAGCGTTCTTTGAGATTATTGTACATTTTGTCCCCACCAGGATGCATAGCATAAGGACTACTATGAGCCTCCTGAAGAATAACCCGTCTCAACTCATCATCTTTAGGGACGCAGTAACGACCGTGAAAACACAAAATACCATCCTGGTCCACAGTATACTCCAAACTCGATCCTTGCTTAAATTGATCAATAATGGGAAGTAACGAGCTATCAAGGAGTTGTTTGGCCTTAATCTCATCGGCCAAAGTAGGTTTAACCTGTAATTCTGCTAACAAACAATTATCATCAAATAAGCTCAAGTTGGCAAATAAGGCTCTGAGATCTGATATCGCCTTACGGCTCAAGGCGTCTGCCACTACATTAGCCTTCCCTAGATGATATTCTATCTCAAAATCATAGTTCTTTAAAAGCTCCAACCAGCGACGCTGTCTCAAATTCAATTCTTTCTGAGTAAGCAGATACTTCAGACTCTTATGATCAGTATAGATATAACACTTTTCTCCGTAGAGGTAGTGTCTCCAGATCTTTAAAGCAAAAACCACAGCAGCTAATTCCATATCCTGAGTAGGATAGTTACGCTCATGCGGCCTTAACTAACGTGACGCATAAGCGACAACCTTCCTCTCTTGCGTCAAAACACATCCTAATCCAGAATGAGAAGCATCACTGTAGACAGAAAAATCCTTCCCAGATTCAGGCTGAATCAACACTGGGGCTTGAGTTAGAACAGTCTTCAATTTCTCAAAGCTAGCTTTTTGGTCCTCATACTAGACAAATGGAACATCTTTCCTCAATAGATTCGTCAGAGGAGCTGCAATAAGGGAGAACCCCTCAACGAAACGACGGTAGTAACCAGCTAAGCCCAAGAAACTACGGATCTCAAAGACGTTTCTGGGTTGCTTCCAGTTCAAAATAGCCTCCACTTTGCTTGGATCAACCTGAATGCCATCAGCAGAGACGATATGTTCAAGAAAAGTCACTTCGCTGAGCCAGAACTCACACTTGCTCAACTTAGTGTATAGCTTATTCTCCCTTAGAGTCTGAAGAACAATCCTTAAATGTTCCTCATGTTCTGCTTCACTTCTAGAATACACCAGTATATCATCAATAAATACAACTACAAACTGGTCTAAATAAGGTCGAAACACCCTATGCATCAGATCCATAAAAGCAGCAGGGGCATTAGTTAACTCGAATGACATCACTAAAAACTCATAATACCCATATCGAGTACGGAAAGCAGTCTTCGGAATATCCAAATCTTTCACTTTAAGTTGATAATAACCATATCTTAAGTCTATCTTTGAAAAGATAGAAGCCCCTCGAAATTGGTCAAATAGATCGTCGATTCTGGGCAGAGGATATTTGTTTTTCAACGTGAGCTTGTTCAGTTTCCTATAATCGATACAGAGTCTCAACGTCCCATCTTTCTTCTTGACAAAGAGAACTGGGGCTCCCCACGGTGATACACTGGGTCGGATAAATCCCCTGTCCAACAACTCCTGGAGTTGGATTTTCAGTTCTTTAAGCTCCTTTGGGGCCATACGATAAGGAGCCATTGAAACCGGGGTGGAACCAGAATAGACTTCAATCACAAACTCGACTTCTCTATCTGGAGCTAATCCAAGCAACTCATCGGGAAAAACATCAGGAAATTCCTTGACAATTCGGATGCCTTCAATATCGGATTGCGATCTCCTAGTGTCCAAAATATAAGCAAGAAACGCCTCGGAACCCTTCTTGATCATCTTCTCCGCTACCAAAGCAGACACAACATTCGTCAGAAATCCACGTCGTTCCCCGATCATTACAATCTTTCGATTATCTGAGGTCTTCAGAACAACTCTCTTAGTCTCAAAATCAATATTTACTCGATGTTTGTCCAACCAATCTATGCCAAGAATCAAATCGAACTCTTCAAAGAGTAACTCCATCAGGTCAGCCAGAAAAATCTCCCCATTGATCTCTATAGGGCACTCTTTAAAAATACGATCCAACACGATGGATTGGCCTAAGGGACTTTGAACTATCACTGAACGCTCAGTATTATCAACAGGAATATTTAGACCCTCAGAAACGGAATGTGATACATAGGAATTTGTAGAGCCACTATCAAACAATGCAAAGTATGGAACTGAATGAATAGTAACAGTACCTGCAGTCACATTAGGCTCATCACGATCTTGTCGAAGTCTAGCAGTGTAAACCAATGCAGGTTGTATGGCCTCAGATCTGATTGGACCCCTACTCTGAGATGCTCGGCCTCTATTAGTCGATCCAGGTGCTCTCTCCTGAGTACGACCACCTACAGGAGTCTGAACAGTACTCTGAGTACGAGCGTGAGTACGAGCTGGCGTCTGAACTGTAGTAACTGATAATGGACAATCCCTTATAAAATGGTCACCATAACCACATTTAAAACAGGTACCAAATTTTCTCCTGTATTCCCCAGGATGAGGTTTCCCACAATAATTACATGGCTGCGAACCAGAATCAATAGGTCTAGAAGACTGAACAGCTGGAGAACCGGATACTACAGGCCTGGCACTTGCACCACCTCTCTGAAAAGATTCACCCCTGCCCCTCTTGCTAGGATGTGCAGAAGAATTAACAGAACCAGAAGGCCTCCTGAATCGGGTTTGAGCTCGATCACTATCTCTCCGGTGCTCCATACCCAGTCGCTCTATTTCCTCAGCTGTCTTGGCTATCTCAACCAAAGCATCAAAATTCCTCTCTTGGTGGGTAGCGACTCGACTCCTGATCTCATACCTGAGTCCATTCTCGAACCTCAAGCATCAATCTGTCTTAGTGTCCACAAGTCCAGGAGCATATCGGCTCAATCGGATGAATTCAACCTCGTAATCCATAACAGACATATTACCCTGCTCCAGATTCTGAAACTCCTGGCGTCGCTCCTGCAGATATCTCTCTCCGATGTAGCGACTTCGGAAGCGCGTCTTGAAAAGATCCCATGTTAATTGGTTCATCGGAATACTACCAGAAATGGATTGCCACCATCTGAAGCTTTCTTTCTTCAATATAGTTAGGGCCCCCTTTAACTTTTGCTCAGGTCTAAGGTCCATCTCATCCATAATCCTCTCTGTGTCCTCCAGCCAATACTCACCGTCTGTCGGAGGTCCACTAGTAATACCCTCGAATGGTACTACACCAGCAGCAACCAGAGAATTTGAAATCTCCACTGCAGTCATGTTACTAGGGGCTCTAGCAGCTCTCTGAAACATGCGGAAGATAGCTCTATTAATGGCGTCTTCATTCATCTCAGTATCCTCATCTTCAGTGACGGGAGGGTCTCTCATAGGAGTAAACTGATCATCATGAGAAAGAGTCGGATCTACTTGCGGAACAGGAGGATCACGTGCTGACATCGGATCGTCTATCGTAACAGAAGGTCGAGTGACTCACCCTTTACCACGTCCACGTCCTGTCCTACGACCTCTAGCAGCATTCATCGTTGAATCTATAAGGCTCTACAGAAGAATTTGAAACATATGTCAGATTAGTATCAGAGATCTCGAGAAAACTTTAAATCATAACATAAGGTGACATTTTTTTTATTTCTTAAAAATTCAAAGTTTAGGACCCATATACAGTCCGAGTGTTTAAAACCGAAAGCTCTGATACCACCAAATGCAACCCCCCAGACCCGGTCTGTAAGATAGACCCAAGCCTAAGCGGGTCACATATCCCATTCAGAGGTTTTTTTATTACTTATAGAACGTTAAATATAATATAGAACATAACATTAATAATACAGATATGTCCAAAACGATAATAAAATACATGTCACCAAACATAACCGAAAAACATATAGAAATATATGTTCGTACAAAATAAAGTAGTTGATTTCTCCTGATGCCAAATCTTCTAGCTTATGGTATGCTGTTATCTGAAAAAGAGTAAAAACTACATAATGAGCTAAAACGCCCAGTGTGTTCCATACAGTGTATATAAAAACATACTGATAAAAATATTCTAGTAAAGTCGGTTTATGCAATCATGTCGTTAAAAAAAATATGAACACTACCCCCAGCCCATCTCAACAGAATGTGTAGGTTCCCCAGAACCATACACCCAGCCCACACAACAAATAAGGCCCTGAGCACAAAGCCGAGGAACCTGCGGATATACTTCCTTCAACAATACCCCCCCCCAATGATGGAGATGTTCATGAATGTATTTGAATTAAAACAATGATTAATTCTTTAAAACATAAAAGTGTTCATGCTTAACAATAATATACAGAAATATGGAAATCAGAAGACAAGTCAGTAGTATACAGAATTTCAGATATCGAATATTCAATATTCAGAAAATCGGTATAAAATACCGTAACCAGAAATCATATCAGAAATATGCGGCAAATCAGATGTCATATACATAATGTTCAGATGTATATTTTAAAACAGAAATAATTAACACTGTCGGGAAACACACCTGTAACAGTCTGAGAAATCAGATAGGGAAGCCTATTACTAGGTCTGTCGATCACGTTCTACTGCAGCGCTAGATCCTACGAATTGGAAAATTACATATTGGAATCCTAATATAAATAATCTAAATAATATTTAAATAATATACGGAAACCTACGGGTAATTCTCGTAGTACGCGATTCAGGCTGATCTAACGAACGGATAATACCGGACCTAATTGATCCTTGCTCAGGTGAAACACGAGTACCTTCATAAAATATTTTTATTGAATAAATCCTTGACCAAATCTCATTTAAATAATCAAAATATTAAAATATTAAGTCTTTTGGGTTTACAAGCTCGATTTGGGAATTTCGGGTCAGAATTTGGAAAAACGGACTTCGGAATCAAATTCAGGACGTCGATAAACATAAAGTATGACCTTCCAAAATTTCGAATTCATGGTCAAAATTAAAGTCAACGGGTTTGACTGATAATTTGGAGACTTTCGAGTTCGAATTTGGTGAAACAGACTTCGGATTCGGATTTGGAACGTCGAAAAATGTCAGGATAGGTATACTCGGTCGAAAACAAAGGTCGTTTAATAGCCGGTCAAAGCCGGTCAAAGTTCTGGTCAAAGGAGGTCAACAACTGTCAAATATTTTACACAAGTAGCACCCTTTTTAAAATAATTACCAAAATAGCACCCTTTTCGAATTAATTCTCAAAATAGCACCAATTTTAAATTAATTCCCAAAATATCACTTTTCGAAAAATTACCAAAATAGCACCCATTTCGAATTAATTCTCAGAATAGTACCAGAACCGAATTAATTCTCAGAATAGCACCGGTCAACGGTCAACGGTCGGGTCGGGTCAACGGGTCGGGTCGGGTCAACGGGTCATGACCGGTCAAAACCGGTTAAACCGGTTTCCAGATTTCACTCGCCTACGGCGGCGCGTGTGGGCGCGTGAAGTGTCTTCCGGGGCTCTAAAAATCACGGAAAAATTTCTAAAAATTATTTTGAGCAATTTCGAGATACTTACAAAGATCGGTTCAAATTTTTGAATGGCGGAGAGCTCGATTTCATCAAATCCGAAACTTTGACTGGTTTACCTCCCCACGCGCCGCCGTCAACGGAGACCGAGAATGGCACAGGCGGACTCGGAACGGCACAAGGAACACGATGGTGCGGGAGGTGTCGTAAACGTAGCAACGATCGGCGATGAATTTAGGATTTTCTAGGCGATTGAGCTAAAAAAACGTCGATGCTTTGACTTGAAATTCACGGCGTTTGGCAGTGTTTCGCTTCAATTAAATTGAAGGGTTTGTTCCTCGCTCGATGATGAACACGATTGTGGTTTTAAAATGACGATCGGAATTCGGACGGCGTCGGGATCGTCGTCGGAAGTTGAGGTTGGGAGAGGGAATTTTGGAGGAATTGGTTTCTGATTTTCAGAAACCAATTCACGTATATAACAACCCATACCTAACATTTTAGGGTAAATTCAGGGCTTGGTCCCTGAATTTTCTTAACCTCCAAAACAAGCTTGAAGTTTTAAAAACATCCAATTTAGTCCCTAAAAATCCACCAATTTTCACAATTAAAACCTCAATTCCCGATTAAATATTATTTTGAAATTTTCGGGTTGTTACAACGTTAACTTTTTTGTTCACCAATAGTTTCTAGTTTTAATTTTTGTACTTATTAAAAACATATATGGTTAGTGTTTATTATTTAAAATATATATTTTAGGTTGATTAATCAATTTCAGACCAATGGAAAACCTATTAAAGGATCATCGAAACACTTCAAAATATTTTTTTTTGTAAAATAACTATTTCAATTCGCATTATTCAAATTGAGCGTAATGTATTAAAAAATGGAAATTTTAAAAACTAAAAAGTTATTGACAACTTTAAGCTTTTCTAATATTTAAATTAATTTGCTTCCTAGACGATAAAATCGTAATAATCGTTCTTGATATAACTGAAGGTCAAGATTAGTAAAGCATGTTGGAATGAAAAGATAACATACATCTCATCTTGTCATGATAATAAAAAGTTAAGTTAAGAGAAGACAAAGTTTACTGATTTAACAAGTTCCAATAACAATATATATAGGAATGCAGTATCTTATTTAGAACTACTAAATTGACAATTCAAGTAAGTTCATCTTATATTCAAGTTTCCTTTACAATTTAAGATGAATTGGTTTCAAATTTTAAAGCTCAAATTATAATTTTAATGAGGAAGATATGTTAATTTTACAATTAGTTCTAAACATACATGATTTTATGCTTCACATTGTTTTTGAACATTATGTGGTATATTTTAAAGAATATAGGACCCTAAAGAGACTATTTATGTTTGGGGATATAAATGCATTACTATTTTTGATAAGAAGTAGAAAATTTGTAGATTTGTTTTCTACTCAAATTGCTTCAAAAATATTATTAGAAATCTAAAATCCATAACCAAAGCTATGTGGTATTAAATAAAGATTAATATTGTTTTCTTTTTTACTTAATTATATTACCTTTTTTTAGTGTTTGTGGTTTGTCGTTAACATAATTGTACTTAACGCATTTTAATAGAGAATGACATTGTTGGACCTAATTTCATGATCCAGTTAATTAATATCATAGCAATAAAAAGATGATGGATAAACGTATGTTGTTAAATTATTATTATCATACAATAAATAATATTAAATGCATTTAACATGAAATGTATAACGTTTCCTTTATTGCAACGCCTCTCATTACCATGCCTTTTAGCTCTACCTATAAATGATATTTTTCTTGATAGCAAATCTCGTCCGAAATTAATCTTACGAGCCAAACTGAAGGAACGACACCACTCCTAGACAACATGGCAAGCCTCAATACTTTTTCTTTCCTAGTGGTTTTATTCATAACGATGGGTATGGTTATAGCTATAACCGAGAATGATCGGATAATTAAGGAGAATAATTGTGAAGTTAAAATGGGGAAGCCTTGTGTCATGGAAGTTTTCGACAGTATATTCAAAAAAGGGAGCGTTTCTAATAAGTGTTGTGGTGAACTCCTTGCATTAGGAAAAGTGTGCCACTTGGCATTGGTAAAGTGGACCCTAGAAAATCATGTAATCAAACATGTGAACTCAAAGACAATTATGGAAAATAGTGTTAGGACTTGGAACGATTGCCTCATATTGGCCCATTCACCCTCACCATCAGCTTAAAGATATTGATTTGCTTCAGTTTACAAAGGATTATAAGACATAACAACCTAAAATATGTAATTTTGGTTTTCGATATTGTTCCATGAAACTTCAAGGAAACATTTAATTTAATTCCTGCCATGTTGAAGCATATTTCGAACCGTAAGAAATAATAAAATGATTCTAGCAGAACTTTTGTGTAATAAAATAATATTTTCTACGTCGGCAACATCTCTTTATTGCAACAAAATATATCTTATACTTTTGCATTTGAAATTGCAAAACATTTCCTGTCAAGTATTACACTTTTTTCTGTGGGTTTTACTTCGAAAAATATCAATATTGTATGTATTTAGATTATTTATTATAAAAAGAAATTAGTAATTCGATAGAACGGTGAGTAATTTAAATAATCCCATAAACTAGCATTTTAAATATAAAGTAAATTTGGGGAATTGTTCTCGCATATTAAGAATCTTGACTAGTTATTGTTACTATTATTGTTTGATTATTATTAAGACTAAAATATGCTATATTTACTAAAATTGTTTTACCAAAAGAACTTGATGCCAACTAAGTATTTTAATTCAATGATGCTTTTATTATAAAAGGGAAAGACACAATTTTCAATTTAAAGTACTTGTGTTCCATAGTAAGCAAGAATTATTTGAAATACAAAAAAATATGAAAGAATGTTGGCCTTAACCTTTTTTCGCAAATTATTTAACTAACTTGACGTTTGTAGTTTGATTTGTTTTAATAAACACAATTTTTAACAAATAAATTATGTTTGTGATACAACGATTTATACAAAATATGTTAACTTTTTTGTTCACCAATAGTTTCTAGTTTTAATTTCTGTACTTATTAAAAACATATATAGTTAGTGTTTATTATTTAAAATATATATTTTAGGTTGATTAATCAATATCAGACCAATGGAAAACCTATTAAAGCATCATCGAAACACTTCAAAATATTTTTTTTTTGTAAAATAACTATTTCAATTCGCATTATTCAAATTGAGTGTAATGTATTAAAAAATGGAAATTTTAAAAACTAAAAAGTTATTGACAACTTTAAGCTTTTCTAATATTTAAATTAATTTGCTTCCTAGACGATAAAATCGTAATAATCGTTCTCGATATGACTGAAGGTCAAGATTAGTAAAGCACGTTGGAATGAATAGATAACATACATCTCATCTTGTCCTGATAATAAAAAGTTAAGTTAAGTTAAGAGAAAACAAAGATTACTGATATAACGAGTTCCAATAACAATAAATATAGGAATGCAATATCTTATTTAGAACTACTAAATTGACAATACAAGTAAGTTTATCTTATATTCAAGTTTCCTTTTCCATTTAAGATGAATTGGTATCAAATTTTAAAGCTCAAATTATAATTTTAATGAGGAAGATATGTTAATTTTACAATTAGTTCTAAAAATAACTAAACATACATGATTTTATGCTTCACATTGTTTTTGAACATTATGTGGCATATTTTAAAGAAAATAGGACCCTAAAGAGACTATATCTGTTTGGCGATATAAATGGATTACTATCTCTGATAAGAAGTAGAAAATTTGTAGATCTGTTTTTTACTCAAATTGCTTCAAAAATATTATTAGAAATCCAAAATCCATAACCAAAGCTATGTGGCATTAAATAAAGATTAATATTGTTTTCTTTTTTACTTAATTGTATTCGCATTTTTTAGTGTTTGTGGTTTGTCGTTAACATAATTGTATTTAACGCATTTTTATAGAGAATGACATTGCTGAACCTATTTTCATGATCCAGTTAATTAATATCATAGCAATAAAAAGATGATGGATAAACGTATGTTGTTAAATTATTATTATCATACAATAAATAATATTAAATGCATTTAACATGAAATGTATAACGTTTCCTTTATTGCAACGCCTCTCATTACCATGCCTTTTAGCTCTACCTATAAATGATATTTTTCTTGATAGCAAATCTCGTCCGAAATTAATCTTACGAGCCAAACTGAAGGAACGACACCACTCCTAGACAACATGGCAAGCCTCAATACTTTTTCTTTCCTAGTGGTTTTATTCATAACGATGGGTGCGGTGATAGCTATAACCAAGAATGATCGGATAATTAAGGAGAATAATTGTGAAGTTAAAATGGGGAAGCCTTGTGTCATGGAAGTTTTCGACAGTATATTCAAAAAAGGGAGCGTTTCTAACAAGTGTTGTGGTGAACTCCTTGCATTAGGAAGAGTGTGCCACTTGGCATTGGTAAAGTGGACCCTAGAAAATCATGTAATCAAACATGTGAACTCAAAGACAATTATGGAAAATAGTGTTAGGACTTGGAACGATTGCCTCATATTGGCCCATTCACCCTCACCATCAGCTTAAAGATATTGATTTGCTTCAGTTTACAAAGGATTATAAGACATAACAACCTAAAATATGTAATTTTGGTTTTCGATATTATTCCATGAACTTTCAAGGAAACATTTAATTTAATTCCTGCCATGTTGAAGCATATTTCGAACCGTAAGAAATAATAAAATGATTCTAGCAGAACTTTTGTGTAATAAAATAATATTTTCTACGTCGGCAACATCTCTTTATTATAACAAAATATATCTTATACTTTTGCATTTGAAATTGCAAAACATTTCATGTCAAGTATTACACTTTTTTCTGTGGGTTTTACTTCGAAAAATATCAATATTGTATGTATTTAGATTATTTATTATAAAAAGAAATTAGTAATTCGATAGAACGGTGAGTAATTTAAATAATTCCATAAACTAGCATTTTAAATATAAAGTAAATTTGGGGAATTATTCTCGCATATTAAGAATCTTGACTAGTTATTGTTACTATTATTGTTTGATTATTATTAAGACTAAAATATGCTATATTTACTAAAATTGTTTTACCAAAAGAACTTGATGCCAACTAAGTATTTTGATTCAATGATGATTTTGTTATAAAAGGGAAAGACTCAATTTTCAATTTAAAGTACTTGTGTTCCATAGTAAGCAAGAATTATTCGAAATACAAAAAAATAAGAAAGAATGTTGGCCTTAACATTTTTTCCCATATTATTTAACTAACTCGACGTTTGTAGTTTGATTTGTTTTAATAAACACAATTTTTAACAAATAAATTATGTTTGTGATACAACGATTTATAGAAAATACGTTAACTTTTTTGTTCACCAATAGTTTCTAGTTTTAATTTCTGTACTTATTAAAAACATATATGGTTAGTGTTTAGTATTTAAAATATATATTTTAGGTTGATTAATCAATATCAGACCAATGGAAAACCTATTAAAGGATCATCGAAACACTTCAAAATATTTTTTTTTTTGTAAAATAACTATTTCAATTCGCATTATTCAAATTGAGCGTAATGT
The DNA here is from genome assembly GCF_006381635.1 of Hibiscus syriacus. Taxonomy (NCBI): domain Eukaryota; kingdom Viridiplantae; phylum Streptophyta; class Magnoliopsida; order Malvales; family Malvaceae; genus Hibiscus; species Hibiscus syriacus. Next base: position 1,559,979 of record NW_024062379.1, read on the forward strand.
ATTAAAAAATGGAAATTTTAAAAACTAAAAAGTTATTGACAGCTTTAAGCTTTTCTAATATTTAAATTAAATTGCTTCCTAGAGGATAAAATCGTAATAATCGTTCTCGATATGACTGAAGGTCAAGATTAGTAAAGCACGTTGGAATGAATAGATAACATACATCTCATCTTGTCCTGATAATAAAAAGTTAAGTTAAGTTAAGAGAAAACAAAGATTACTGATATAACGAGTTCCAATAACAATATATATAGGAATGCAGTATCTTATTTAGAACTACTAAATTGACAATACAAGTAAGTTTATCTTATATTCAAGTTTCCTTTTCCATTTAAGATGAATTGGTTTCAAATTTTAAAGCTCAAATTATAATTTTAATGAGGAAGATATGTTAATTTTACAATTAGTTCTAAAAATAACTAAACATACATGATTTTATGCTTCACATTGTTTTTGAACATTATGTGGCATATTTTAAATAAATAGGACCCTAAAGAGACTATATCTGTTTGGCGATATAAATGGATTACTATTTCTGATAAGAAGTAGAAAATTTGTAGATCTGTTTTTTACTCAAATTGCTTCAAAAATATTATTAGAAATCCAAAATCCATAACCAAAGCTTTGTGGTATTAAATAAATTTTAATATTGTTTTCTTTTTTACTTAATTGTATTCGCATTTTTTAGTGTTTGTGGTTTGTCGTTAACATAATTGTACTTAACGCATTTTTATAGAGAATGACATTGCTGAACCTAATTTCATGATCCAGTTAATTAATATCATAGCAATAAAAAGATGATGGATAAACGTATGTTGTTAAATTATTATTATCATACAATAAATATTATTAAATGCATTTAACATGAAATGTATAACGTTTCCTTTATTGCAACGCCTCTCATTACCATGCCTTTTAGCTCTACCTATAAATGATATTTTTCTTGATAGCAAATCTCGTCCGAAATTAATCTTACGAGCCAAACTGAAGGAACGACACCACTCCTAGACAACATGGCAAGCCTCAATACTTTTTCTTTCCTAGTGGTTTTATTCATAACGATGGGTGCGGTGATAGCTATAACCGAGAATGATCGGATAATTAAGGAGAATAATTGTAGATCTGTTTTTTACTCAAATTGCTTCAAAAATATTATTAGAAATCCAAAATCCATAACCAAAGCTTTGTGGTATTAAATAAATATTAATATTGTTTTCTTTTTTACTTAATTGTATTCGCATTTTTTAGTGTTTGTGGTTTTTCGTTAACATAATTGTACTTAATGCATTTTTATAGAGAATGACATTGCTGGACCTAATTTCATGATCCAAGTAATTAATATCATAACAATAAAAAGATGATGGATAAACGTATGTTGTTAAATTTTTATTATCGTAAAATAAATAATATTAAATGCATTTAACATGAAATGTATAACGTTTCCTTTATTGCAACGCCTCTCATTACCATGCGTTTTAGCTCTACCTATAATTGATATTTTTCTTGATAACAAATCTCGTCCGAAATTAATCTTACGAGCCAAACTGAAGGAACGACACCACTCCTAGACAACATGGCAAGCCTCAATACTTTTTCTTTCCTATTGGTTTTATTCATAACGATGGGTGTGGTGATAACTCTAACCGAGAATGATCGGATAATTAAGGAGAATAATTGTGAAGTTAAAATGGGGAAGCCTTGTGTCATGGAAGTTTTCGACAGTATATTCAAAAAAGGGTGCGTTTCTAATAAGTGTTGTGGTGAACTCCTTGCATTAGGAAAAGTGTGTCACTTGACATTGGTAAAGTGGACCCTAGAAAATCATGTAATCAAGCACGTGAACTCAAAGACAATTATGGAAAATAGTGTTAGGACTTGGAACGATTGCCTCATATTGGCCCATTCACCCTCACCATCAGCTTAAAGATATTGATTTGCTTCAGTTTACAAAGGATTATAAGACATAACAACCTAAAATATGTAATTTTGGTTTTCGATATTGTTCCATGAACTTTCAAGGAAACATTTAATTTAATTCCTGCCATGTTGAAGCATATTTCGAACCGTAAGAAATAATAAAATGATTCTAGCAGAACTTTTGTGTAATAAAATAATATTTTCTTTCGTCGACAACATCTCTTTATTGCAACAAAATATATCTTATACATTTGCATTTGAAATTGAAAAACATTTCATGTCAAGTATTACACTTTTTTCTGTGGGTTTTACTTCGAAAAATATCAATATTGTATGTATTTAGATTATTTATTATAAAAAGAAATTAGTAATTCGATGGAACGATGAGTAATTTAAATAATCCCCTAAACTAGCATTTTAAATATAAAGTAAATTTGGGGAATTATTCTCCCATATTAAGAATCTTGACTAGTTATTGTTACTATTATTGTTTGATTATTATTAAGACTAAAATATGCTATATTTACTAAAATTGTTTTACCAAAACAACTTGATGCCAACTAAGTATTTTGATTCAATGATGCTTTTATTATAAAAGGGAAAGACTCAATTTTCAATTTAAAGTACTTGTGTTCCATAGTAAGCAAGAATTATTTGAAATACAAAAAAATATGAAAGAATGTTGGCCTTAACCTTTTTTCGCATATTATTTAACTAACTTGACGTTTGTAGTTTGATTTGTTTTAATAAACACAATTTTTAACAAATAAATTATGTTTGTGATACACCGATTTATACAAAATACATTAACTTTTTTGTTCACCAATAGTTTCTAGTTTTAATTTCTGTAATTATAAAAAACATATATGGTTAGTGTTTATTATTTAAAATATATATTTTAGGTTGATTAATCAATATCAGACCAATGGAAAACCTATTAAAGGATCATCGAAACACTTCAAAATATTTTTTTTTGTAAAATAACTATTTCAATTCGCATTATTCAAATTGAGCGTAATGTATTAAAAAATGGAAATTTTAAAAACTAAAAAGTTATTGACAGCTTTAAGCTGTTCTAATATTTAAATTAATTTGCTTCCTAGACGATAAAATCGTAATAATCGTTCTCGATATGACGGAAGGTCAAGATTAGTAAAGCACGTTGGAATGAAAAGATAACATACATCTCATCTTGTCCTGATAATAAAAAGTTAAGTTAAGTTAAGAGAAAACAAAGTTTACTGATATAACGAGTTCCAATAACAATATATATAGGAATGCAGTATCTTATTTAGAACTACTAAATTGAAAATTCAAGTAAGTTCATCTTATATTCAAGTTTCCTTTTCCATTTAAGATGAATTGGTTTCAAATTTTAAAGCTCAAATTATAATTTTAATGAGGAAGATATGTTAATTTTACAATTAGTTCTAAAAATAACTAAACAGACATGATTTTATGTTCCATATTGTTTTTGAACATTATGTGGCATATTTTAAAGCAAATAGGACCCTAAAGAGACTATTTTTGTTTGGCGATATAAATGCATTACTATTTCTTATAAGAAGTAAAAAATTTGTATATTTGTTTTTTACTCAAATTGCTTCAAAAATAATATTAGAAATCCAAAATCCATAACCAAAGCTATGTGGTATTAAATAAAGATTAATATTGTTTTCTTTTTTACTTAATTGTATTCCCTTTTTTTAGTGTTTGTGGTTTGTCGTTAACATAATTGTACTTAACGCATTTTTATAGAGAATGACATTACTGGACCTAATTTCACGATCCAGATAATTAATATCATAGCAATAAAAAGATGATGGATAAACATATGTTGTTAAGTTATTATTATCATACAATAAATAATATTATATGCATTTAACATGAAATGTATAACGTTTCCTTTATTGCAACGCCTCTCATTACCATGCCTTTTAGCTCTACCTATAAATGATATTTTTCTTGATAGCAAATCTCGTCCGAAATTAATCTTATGAGCCAAACTGAAGGAACGACACCACTCCTAGACAACATGGCAAGCCTCAATACTTTTTCTTTCCTAGTGGTTTTATTCATAACGATGGGTGCGGTGATAGCTATAACCGAGAATGATCGGATAATTAAGGAGAATAATTGTGAAGTTAAAATGGGGAAGCCTTGTGTCATGGAAGTTTTCGACAGTATATTCAAAAAAGGGAACGTTTCTAATAATTGTTGTGGTGAACTTCTTGCATTAGGAAAAGTGTGCCACTTGGCATTGGTAAAGTGGACCCTAGAAAATCATGTAATCAAACACGTGAACTCAAAGACAATTATGGAAAATAGTGTTAGGACTTGGAACAATTGCCTCATATTGGCCCATTCACCCTCACCATCAGCTTAAAGATATTGATTTGCTTCAGTTTACAAAGGATTATAAGACATAACAACCTAAAATATGTAATTTTGGTTTTCGATATTATTCCATGAACTTTCAAGGAAACATTTAATTTAATTCCTGCCATGTTGAAGCATATTTCGAACCGTAAGAAATAATAAAATGATTCTAGCAGAACTTTTGTGTAATAAAATAATATTTTCTACGTCGACAACATCTCTTTATTGCAACAAAATATATCTTATTCATTTGCATTTGAAATTGCAAAACATTTCATGTCAAGTATTACACTTTTTTCTGTGGGCTTTACTTCGAAAAATATCAATATTGTATGTATTTAGATTATTTATTATAAAAAGAAATTAGTAATTCGATGGAACGATGAGTAATTTAAATAATCCCCTAAACTAGCATTTTAAATATAAAGTAAATTTGGGGAATTATTCTCCCATATTAAGAATCTTAACTAGTTATTGTTACTATTATTGTTTGATTATTATTAAGACTAAAATATGCTATATTTACTAAAATTGTTTTACCAAAACAACTTGATGCCAACTAAATATTTTGATTCAATGATGCTTTTATTATAAAAGGAAAAGACTCAATTTTCAATTTAAAGTACTTGTGTTCCATAGTAAGCAAGAATTATTTGAAATACAAAAAAATATGAAAGAATGTTGGCCTTAACCTTTTTTCGCATATTATTTAACTAACTTGACGTTTGTAGTTTGATTTGTTTTAATAAACACAATTTTTAACAAATAAATTATGTTTGTGATACAACGATTTATACAAAATACGTTAACTTTTTTGTTCACCAATAGTTTCTAGTTTTAATTTCTGTACTTATTAAAAACATATATGGTTAGTGTTTATTATTTAAAATATATATTTTAGGTTGATTAATCAATATCAGACCAATGGAAAACCTATTAAAGGATCATAGAAACATTTCAAAATATTTTTTTTTGTAAAATAACTATTTCAATTCGCATTATTCAAATTGAGCGTAATGTATTAAAAAATGGAAATTTTAAAAACTAAAAAGTTATTGATAGCTTTAAGCTTTTCTAATATTTAAATTAATTTGCTTCATAGACGATAAAATCGTAATAATCATTCTCGATATGACGGAAGGTCAAGATTAGTAAAGCACGTTGGAATGAAAAGATAACATACATCTCATCTTGTCCTGATAATAAAAGTTAAGTTAAGTTAAGAGAAAACAAAGTTTACTGATATAACGAGTTCCAATAACAATATATATAGGAATGCAGTATCTTATTTAGAACTACTAAATTGAAAATTCAAGTAAGTTCATCTTATATTCAAGTTTCCTTTTCCATTTAAGATGAATTGGTTTCAAATTTTAAAGCTCAAATTATAATTTTAATGAGGAAGATATGTTAATTTTATAATTAGTTCTAAAAATAACTAAACAGACATGATTTTATGCTCCATATTGTTTTTGAACATTATGTGGCATATTTTAAAGAAAATAGGACCCTAAAGAGACTATTTTTGTTTGGCGATATAAATGCATTACTATTTCTTATAAGAAGTAGAAAATTTGTATATTTGTTTTTTTACTCAAATTGCTTCAAAAATAATATTAGAAATCCAAAATCCATAACCAAAGCTATGTGGTATTAAATAAAGATTAATATTGTTTTCTTTTTTACTTAATTGTATTCCCTTTTTTTAGTGTTTGTGGTTTGTCGTTAACATAATTGTACTTAACGCATTTTTATAGAGAACGACATTACTGGACCTAATTTCATGATCCAGATAATTAATATCATAGCAATAAAAAGATGATGGATAAACATATGTTGTTAAGTTATTATTATCATACAATAAATAATATTATATGCATTTAACATGAAATGTATAACGTTTCCTTTATTGCAACGCCTCTCATTACCATGCCTTTTAGCTCTACCTATAAATGATATTTTTCTTGATAGCAAATCTCGTCCGAAATTAATCTTATGAGCCAAACTGAAGGAACGACACCACTCCTAGACAACATGGCAAGCCTCAATACTTTTTCTTTCCTAGTGGTTTTATTCATAACGATGGGTGCGGTGATAGCTATAACCGAGAATGATCGGATAATTAAGGAGAATAATTGTGAAGTTAAAATGGGGAAGCCTTGTGTCATGGAAGTTTTCGACAGTATATTCAAAAAAGGGAGCGTTTCTAATAATTGTTGTGGTGAACTCCTTGCATTAGGAAAAGTGTGCCACTTGGCATTGGTAAAGTGGACCCTAGAAAATCATGTAATCAAACAAGTGAACTCAAGACAATTATGGAAAATAGTGTTAGGACTTGGAACAATTGCCTCATATTGGCCCATTCACCCTCACCATCAGCTTAAAGATATTGATTTGCTTCAGTTTACAAAGGATTATAAGACATAACAACCTAAAATATGTAATTTTGGTTTTCGATATTGTTCCATGAACTTTCAAGGAAACATTTAATTTAATTCCTGCCATGTTGAAGCATATTTCGAACCGTAAGAAATAATAAAATGATTCTAGCAGAACTTTTGTGTAATAAAATAATATTTTCTACGTCGGCAACATCTCTTTATTGCAACAAAATATATCTTATACTTTTGCATTTGAAATTGCAAAACATTTCATGTCAAGTATTACACTTTTTCTGTGGGTTTTACTTCGAAAAATATCAATATTGTATGTATTTAGATTATTTATTATAAAAAGAAATTAGTAATTCGATGGAACGGTGAGTAATTTAAATAATCCCCTAAACTAGCATTTTAAATATAAAGTAAATTTGGGGAATTATTCTCATATATTAAGAATCTTGACTAGTTATTGTTACTATTATTGTTTGATTATTATTAAGACTAAAATATGCTATATTTACTAAAATTGTTTTACCAAAACAACTTGATGACAACTAAGTATTTTGATTCAATGATGCTTTTATTATAAAAGGGAAAGACTCAATTTTCAATATAAAGTACTTGTGTTCCATAGTAAGCAAGAATTATTTGAAATACAAAAAAATATGAAAGAATGTTTGTCTGAACATTTTTTTCCCATATTATTTAACTAACTCGACGTTTGTAGTTTGATTTGTTTTAATAAACACAATTTTTAACAAAAAAATTATGTTTGTGATACAAAGATTTATACAAAATACGTTAACTTTTTTGTTCACCAATAGTTTCTAGTTTTAATTTATGTACTTATTAAAAACATATATGGTTAGTGTTTATTATTTAAAATATATATTTAGGTTGATTAATCAATATCAGACCAATGGAAAACCTATTAAAGGATCATCGAAACACTTCAAAATAATTTTTTTTGTAAAATAACTATTTCAATTCGTATTATCAAATTGAGTGTAATGTATTAAAAAATGGAAATTTTAAAAACTAAAAAGTTATTGACAGCTTTAAGCTTTTCTAATATTTAAATTAATTTGCTTCCTAGATGATAAAATCGTAATAATCATTCTCGATATGACTGAAGGTCAAGATTAGTAAAGCACGTTGGAATGGATAGATAACATACTCTCATCTTGTCCTGATAATAAAAAGTTAAGTTAAGTTAAGAGAAAACAAAGATTACTGATATAACGAGTTCCAATAACAATATATATAGGAATGCAATATCTTATTTAGAACTACTAAATTGACAATACAAGTAAGTTCATCTTATATTCAAGTTTCCTTTTCCATTTAAGATGAATTGGTGTCAAATTTTAAAGCTCAAATTATAATTTTAATGAGGAAGATATGTTAATTTTACAATTAGTTCTAAAAATAACTAAACATACATGATTTTATGCTTCACATTGTTTTTGAACATTATGTGGCATATTTTAAAGAAAATAGGACCCTAAAGAGACTATATCTGTTTGGCGATATAAATGCATTACTATTTCTGATAAGAAGTAGAAAATTTGTAGATCTGTTTTTTACTCAAATTGCTTCAAAAATATTATTAGAAATCCAAAATCCATAACCAAAGCTATGTGGTATTAAATAAAGATTAATATTGTTTTCTTTTTTACTTAATTGTATTTGCATTTTTTAGTGTTTGTGGTTTGTCGTTAACATAATTGTACTTAACGCATTTTTATAGAGAATGACATTGCTGGACCTAATTTCATGATCCAGTTAATTAATATCATAGCAATAAAAAGATGATGGATAAATGTATGTTGTTAAATTATTATTATCATACAATAAATAATATAAATGCATTTAACATGAAATGTATAATGTTTCCATTATTGCAACGCCTCTCATTACCATGGCTTTTAGCTCTACCTATAAGTGATATTTTTCTTGATAGCAAATCTCGTCCGAAATTAATCTTACGAGCCAAACTGAAGGAACGACACCACTCCTAGACAACATGGCAAGCCTCAATACTTTTTATTTCCTAGTAGTTTTATTTATAACGATGGGTGCGGTGATAGCTATAACTGAGAATGATCGGATAATTAAGGAGAATAATTGTGAAGTTAAAATGGGGAAGCCTTGTGTCATGGAAGTTTTCGACAGTAAATTCAAAAAAGGGAGCGTTTCTAATAACTGTTGTGGTGAACTCCTTGCATTAGGAAAAGTGTGCCACTTGGCATTGGTAAAGTGGACCCTAGAAAATCATGTAATCAAACACGTGAACTCAAAGACAATTATGGAAAATAGTGTTAGGACTTGGAACGATTGCCTCATATTGGCCCATTCACCCTCACCATCAGCTTAAAGATATTGATTTGCTTAAGTTTACAAAGGATTATAAGACATAACAACCTAAAATATGTAATTTTGGTTTTCGATATTGTTCCATGAACTTTCAAGGAAACATTTAATTTAATTCCTGCCATGTTGAAGCATATTTCGAACCGTAAGAAATAATAAAATGATTCTAGCAGAACTTTTGTGTAATAAAATAATATTTTCTACGTCGGCAACATCTCTTTATTGCAACAAAATATATCTTATACTTTTGCATTTGAAATTGCAAAACATTTCATGTCAAGTATTACACTTTTTTCTGTGGGTTTTACTTCGAAAAATATCAATATTGTATGTATTTAGATTATTTATTATAAAAAGAAATTAGTAATTCGATGGAACGGTGAGTAATTTAAATAATCCCTAAACTAGCATTTTAAATATAAAGTAAATTTAGGGAATTATTCTCACATATTAAGAATCTTGACTAGTTATTGTTACTATTATTGTTTGATTATTATTAAGACTAAAATATGCTATATTTACTAAAATTGTTTTACCAAAACAACTTGATGCCAACTAAGTATTTTGATTCAATGATGCTTTTATTATAAAAGGGAAAGACTCAATTTTCAATTTAAAGTACTTGTGTTCCATAGTAAGCAAGAATTATTTGTAATGCAAAAAAATAAGAAAGAATGTTGGCCTTAACCTTTTCTCGCATATTATTTAACTAACTTGACGTTTGTAGTTTGATTTGTTTTAATAAACACAATTTTTAACAAATAAATTATGTTTGTGATACAACGATTTATACAAAATACGTTAACTTTTTTGTTCACCAATAGTTTCTAGTTTTAATTTCTGTACTTATTAAAAACATATATGGTTAGTGTTTATTATTTAAAATATATATTTTAGGTTGATTAATCAATATCAGACCAATGGAAAACCTATTAAAGGATCATCGAAACACTTCAAAATATTTTTTTTTGTAAAATAACTATTTCAATTCGCATTATTCAAATTGAGCGTAATGTATTAAAAAATGGAAATTTTAAAAACTAAAAAGTTATTGACATCTTTAAGCTTTTCTAATATTTAAATTAATTTGCTTCCTAGACGATAAAATCGTAATAATCGTTCTCGATATGACTGAAGGTCAAGATTAGTAAAGCACGTTGGAATGAAAAGATAACATACATCTCATCTTGTCCTGATAATAAAAAGTTGAGAGAAAACAAAGTTTACTGATATAACGAGTTCCAATAACAATATATATAGGAATGCAGTATCTTATTTAGAACTACTAAATTGACAATTCAAGTAAGTTCATCTTATATTCAAGTTTCCTTTTCCATTTAAGATGAATTGGTTTCAAATTTTAAAGCTCGAATTATAATTTTAATGAGGAAGATATGTTAATTTTACAATTAGTTCTAAAAATAACTAAACATACATGATTTTATGCTTCACATTGTTTTTGAACATTATGTGGTATATTTTAAAGAATATAGGACCCTAAAGAGACTATTTATGTTTGGGGATATAATTGCATTACTATTTTTGATAAGAAGTAGAAAATTTGTAGATTTGTTTTTTACTCAATTGCTTCAAAAATATTATTAGAAATCCAAAATCCATAACCAAAGCTATGTGGTATTAAATAAAGATTAATATTATTTTCTTTTTTACTTATTTGTATTCCCTTTTTTTAGTGTTTGTGGTTTGTCGTTAACATAATTGTACTTAACACATTTTTATAGAGAATGACATTGTTGGTCCAAATTTCATGATCCAGTTAATTAATATCATAACAATAAAAAGATGATGGATACGTATGTTGTTAAATTATTATTATCATACAATAAATAATATTAAATGCATTTAACATGAAATGTATAACGTTTCCTTTATTGCAACGCCTCTCATTACCATGCCTTTTAGCTCTACCTATAAATGATATTTTTCTTGATAACAAATCTCGTCCGAAATTAATCTTACGAGCCAAACTGAAAGAACGACACCACTCCTAGATAACATGGCAAGCCTCAATACTTTTTCTTTCCTAGTGGTTTTATTCATAACGATGGGTGTGGATATAGCTATAACCGAGAATGATCGGATAATTAAGGAGAATAATTGTGAAGTTAAAATGGGGAAGCCTTGTGTCATGGAAATTTTCGATAGTGTAACCCCTCAGACCCGGTCTGTAAGTTAGACCCAACCTGCTATAACGGAAAGCATGTAAAGATATATGTTCGTACAAATAAGTTGTTGATCTCCCCTGATGCCAAATCTGCTAGCTTCCGATCTGTTGTTATCTGAAAAAGGGTAAAAACTATAGAATGAGCTAAAAAGCCCATTGTGCTTCAAACAGTGTATAAAAACATTTTAATAAAATATTTCAGTAAAATTATTTCATCAAACATGTTTGTTTTATTTAAAATATGAACACTACCCACATCCGTCACGAATAAAATGTGTAGGTTCCCCAGAACCATACACCCCGTCACGTCAGTAATGTAACAACCCGATTTTCAAAATAATATTTAATTGAAATTGGAGGGTTTAATTGTGAAAATTGGTGAAAATTGGGACTGAATTGAAAGATTTTAAAACGTGGAGCTTGTTTTAAAGTTAAAGAAAATTCAGGGACCAAGCCCTGAATTTAACCTTGGAGTGTCGGCAGGCAATTGTTATATGCGTGATTTCTGTTTTGAAAAACAGAAATCAATTTCACAAATCCTTCCTCACGCACACAACTTCCAAACTCGATTCCGACGACGTCCGAATTCCGATCGTTGTTTTTGAAACCACCGTTGTGTTCATCATCGAGCGAGGAACAAACCCTTCAAATTAATTGAAGCGAAACGCGGCCAAACGTCGGGAATTTCCAGTCAAAGTAGCGACGTTTTTGTTAGCTTTATCACCGAGAAAATCTTAAATTCACCGCTGATCGTTGCTCGTTTACGACACCTCCCGCACCATCGTGTTCCTTGTGCCGTTCCGAGTCCACCGGTGTTCCCATTTTTCTCCAGCGGTGGCGGCGCGTGGGGAGGTGAACCGGTCAAACTTCCCGATTTGATGAATTCGAGCTCTCCGACGTTCAAAAATTTGAACCGAGCTTTGTAAGTATCTCGAAAACACTCAAAATAATTTTTAGAAATTTTTCTGTAATTTTTAGAGCCCCGGAGGACACCTCACGCGCCACACGCGCCGCTGTAGGGCGAGTGAGTGACCGGTTCAACCGGTTTTCTTAAGGGTTTGACTGGTTTGACCGGTCACGACCCGTTCACCCGACCCGACCCGACCCGTTGACCCGACTCGTTGACCCGACCCGATCGTTGACCGTTGACCGGTGCTATTCTGGTAAATAATTCGGTTTTGGTGCTATTATGGTAAATAATTCGGTTTTGGTGTTATTCTGGTAATTAATTCGAAATGAGTGCTATTTTGATAATTATTTTAAAAAGGGTGCTATTTGTGTAAAATGTTCAGTAGTTTGTTGAGCTCCTTTGACCAGAGCTTTGACCGGCTATTAAACGATCATTAATCTTTTCCACGTATACCTATCCTGATAGTTTTCGACGTGCCGAATCCGTTTCCGTGGTCCGTTTTGTCAAATTCGAACCTGAAGGTCTCCAAATCGATGGTCAAAGTGGTTGACTTTGACTTTAACCAAGAATTTGAATTTTCGGAAAGTCATACTTTATGTTTTTCGACGCCCTGATTCCGATTCCGCAATCCGTTTGGCCAAATTCAGACTAGAAATACCTCAAATTGATAGTCAAACCCGAAAATGCTTATATACTTAAGAAGTTTAGCTTTGAACAATTAAATAGGATTTGGACTGATAAATATTATTGTTTGAAGGTACAAGCGACTCTCCGGATCGTTCGACAACTCGACATAGCTCTTCTAGAACAGTTAAACCACGTGTGCCAGTATTCACCCGTTCGAAAACTGTAGCAGAGCGTGGTGAAACCAACAATCAGTAGATTTGCTATTTGATTTTAATATGTAGCAGGGTGTTCCCTACTTATATTGAACTGTTTTATTGGTTTTAATATGTGGTACACCGAATTCATTGGTTATTGTTTTATGGATGCACCAATTTAATGTGACAATTTATGGAATATAGCTGCTATCTAATTTTTGTTTTGAAATGGTATATGATTACCATGTTTTTGGATTTATGGAATTTATGTCACGGTGCAATTGAATTTTGGAATTGAATTACGATGGAATAGCTCTGATCAAGCTAACTGGGCCAAATGTGACTCTTGAGGGCCCCAAGATGTTTTATTAGGTCGGCTTTCCTTTGCTGTATGCTTAGGGTAAGCTATATGGACTTATTGACTTGGGCTTAAGGATACAAGCTTCAGAGCCTATCCTTAAGTCGGCTTTCTTTTTGCTATGTGCATAAAGTAAGCTATATGGAAATAATTTTGGGAACTACTGATGGTGTACCAGAAAAGGGTTTAAACTATGATTTCAAAAAGTTAAACTCTTTTACGAATTTGTGAGATTACTGGACTATGATTTGTACCTATTGTGATTTTATGGAAATGTTGGGACACACTGAGCCTAGCTCACATTTTGAAAATGTTTTCCCCCTTTCAGATACTGTTGGTTAGATACCTCGGTTCGAGCACTTGGAGGATCAACATATCTCTTGAAGTAAATCAGATTGTAATGTTTTTATCTTGCAAGTTGACTTTATTTTGGTGACATAGACCTTATTTTAAAATATCAGATTTTATAATGATGACTCTTTTGCTAATACTGCTCGGTTTATTGTGATTTTGAATTTGAAGACATGTTTTAAATTAAATTATTATTTATTGGTACTATATTTACGAGTTGGATTTTGATAGTATAATTTGTTTATAATTTCATGTTATTTATAATGTGATTTTATATTGATGGAATAACGGTTTCGGAAAATGTCTTTAATAATCATAATGTGATCCACTAGACTTAGTCGAAACGCATAGGCCGGGTATAGGGGGTTACATTTATTGGTATCAGAGCATTTGGTTTTTAACCCTCAGACTGTGTATGAGTCCACATTGAAAATACAGTTTTGAAATATTTTACAAAACGAGTTACTAAGGCCATGTCACAAAGTTATTAAGATTTTAACTATGTTCGAGACTCCAAGTGCTTATCTAACCTTAAGTTTATCTTCTGTAGTAATCTCGAGATCTACCAAAATGAGTGCTAGACGTGGTTGTCGAACTAGTCATGGACGAGGTCGAGTGGCTAGATTTGCAGATCCGATTGATGAGATACAAGTAGATCCCCCACCTCCGATAGGTGATCCTGCTCCTACGATCCCAACGAATATACCACCTACGATGGTATTAGCATGACTACACCGATCAAAGGAGCGACCGATATTGAATCAGAGTCTACTGGAGTTGCATTGGATGAGAATTTTAGTAGACAGTTTCTGCAGTTAATACAGGGAGCAGTTAGAGCTACTGGTGTTGTATCTGAGGTTCCTATTTCACAGACGTTGATTGCCAATGGAGTTAGAACTTTGGGGGACAGATTGGTGGAGCTCCTACTGGAGCTGAGGATTGGCTCCAGGATACAGAGAGACGCATGGATCAGTTGGGTTTGGACTCAACTAAGAGATATCTGGGTGCTGTAGCAATGTTAGATGGTAATGCCTACACTTGGTGGGAGTCAGGGACCAGTAGTGTTCCTACCGATCGTTTGACCTGGAATTTCTTTAACGATCGCTTTCGGAGTCATTTTCTGGGAGAGCGCTACTTAGCTCAGAGACGACAACAGTTTCAAGACTTGGTTCAGGGAGACATGACTGTTTCTGAGTATGAGATCGAGTTCTTGAAGTTGTTGAAGTATGGATTCAGTATGGTACCTACTGAGAGAGATCGATGTCGTAAATTTGCCCTTGGACTCAGATACGAGCTCCGTAAGCAAGTTGTAACCCATCAGGATGAAATATTTGATGTGCTGGTGGGCAGAGCAAAAGATGCTGAAGAGGTGGAGGTTTTAGCTTCTGGTAGAGAGCGTGTTGATCAGGAACGATCTAAAAAATTTTCAGGCCCGATGGAGTCATCAGCACAGTCCGGGAAGAGGACTCGTACTTCAGCCCCTCAGAGAAGCAATACACGTTCAGGCCTGCAACATCCTCACCGTTAGTTGGCAGTCGAGGTTGTTACTCGTCGTATTATAATGGGCCCCTTTGTGAGTATTGTGGTAAACAGCACTCAGGAGAGTGTCGTAAGAAGATGGGTCTTTGCTATCAGTGTGGATCTAGTGGTCATTATCGGAGGGATTGTCCTCAGCTAGTTTCGTTTGAGCAGACCACTACCCAAACTCCTGTGCGTTCGCAGACTACAGTACAGACCCCAATTAGAGATCGTAGTCAAGGAAAGACTCGAGGATCAGCGTCCAGGACAGACAGTAGAGCCCGACCTCAGCAAAATAGAGGGCCAACAGCTTCTGAGGCTAGACAGCTAGCTTTAGTTTATACAACTAGACGTCGTGATGACAGAGATGAGCCTGAGGTTATTGCAGGTACATTTATTATTTATTCTACCCCATACTTTGCATTATTGGACAATGGCTCCACTCACTATGTATCGAGCTCAGTATCTCGAAACCTTAAGATTCCGATTGAGAACACTGAAAATACTGTTACAGTTACAAGTCCAGTAGGACAAGCGGTATTAGTGAATAAAGTATTCCGGCGTTGTCCTCTCGAGGTTCAGGGAGAAATTTTTCTCGCTGATCTTATGGAGCTTCCTTTAGAGGAGTTCGATCTAATTCTTGGAATGGATTGGTTGAATAAACACAAGGTAAAGCTGGATTGCGAATACAAGCGGGCTACTCTGAAGACTTCAGATGGTCGGACTGTTGTGTTAATTGGTGAACGGCGTGGTTATCTCTCCAATATAGTTTCAGCGATGGAAATTGATCGTATTATCTGGAAGGGATATGAGACTTCATTGCTTGTATTTGAACACCAAAGGTGCATTGTCCACGATCGAGGAGATTCGTACAGTTAGCGAGTTTCCTGATGTTTTTCCAGAGGAGTTGCTTGGGTCACCTCCTGATAGAGAGGTAGAGTTCGAGATTGAGACTTATCCGAGATCTTCACCTATTTCTATGGCACCTTATCGTATGGCTCCAAAGGAACTAAGGAGTTGAAAGTCCAATTGCAAGAATTATTCGATCGAGGATTTATCCGACATAGTACTTCACCATGGGGAGCTCCAGTTCTGTTCGTGAAAAAGAAGGATGGGTCGCTAAGATTATGTATGACTATCGAAAATTGAACAAGATGACGGTCAAGAATAAATACCCACTACCCAGGATTGATGACTTATTTGATCAATTGCGAGGAGCTACTGTATTCTCTAAGATTGATCTTCGTTCGGGGTATTATCAATTGAAAGTTAAAGGATCTGATGTTGCAAAAAAACGGCCATTCGCATAGATATGGTCATTATGAATTTTAGTGATGCCTTTGGTTTGATGAACGCTCCTGCAGCTTTCATGGATTTGATGAATCGGGTGTTCCGACCATATTTGGATCTATTTGTGGTGGTCTTCATTGACGATATTCTGATCTATTCTCGTACTGAGGCAGAGCATGACGAGCTTTGAAGATCGATCTACGGACTTTGAGAGAGCATCGTCTATATGCCAAACTAAGCAGTGTGAGTTTTGGCTTCAAGAAGTGTCGTTTTTGGGGCATATTATTTCTGCGCGAGGTGTTCAGGTCGATCCCAGCAAGATATAGGCTATTGAATTAGAAATGACCTAGAACGTATCTGAGATCCGCAGTTTCTTGGGCTTGGCTGGTTATTATCTACGTTTGTTGAGGGCTTCTCGATCATTGCTTCTCCTTTGCAAAGTTGTTAAGGAAGAATGTGCCATTTGACTGGGGCGAGGCAACA